>NC_053490.1:170765151-171123276 GCF_905171775.1 Rana temporaria
GGGGGAAGTGATGGCACAGTGGGGGGGGGGGCGGGCAAGTGATGGCACAGTGGGGGGGGGGGCAAGTGATGGCACAGTGGGGGCATGTAATGTAATGGCACAGCGGAAGCATGTAATGTAATGGCACAGTGAGATTTGAAAAAGCCTGTTTCTGTCAGGGGTACCCCTCAGCTTACAGAAAGACTAGTAGGAAGGGGGGCAGTCTTATATGGCGAGTATATCCCAAAACCACCATTTTTCCTGGAAAATTAGGGGGGCCGTCTTATACTCCCAGTCTTATACGCCGGAAAATACGGTAATATTTGTTTCTGAAACAAAATTCTACCGATGTATGGCCAGCTTTAGCATGCTCTCCCAGTGCTAGAAAACTCAGTGTCATTTGATTATACAAATCAATTCATAAACATTACTGCACAGTTCAATACGCTTTAAAAGAACACTAGGTTCTGGTTGTTGATACCTGGGAGCTTCAGTGGGTGTCTATGTAGGGGATCAGGAAATAAAGCAGGTGGAGCTGGTGGTAAAATAACACTTCATGAGATTGAGGATTTATTAGAAAGTAAGGCAACAGATAAAATGTTCATTTCATGTCAAGAAGTAAAGATTACAGATCTCTACGTTCGTAAATTGAACATTGGGTAGTGATGCTAAAGCACATCTCAGTGAATTAAGCTTTAAATGTAAAAACATTAAAACAATTACAATGCTGATGGCATTAGTTGTGCAGGATATGCAGCTTGCAAAAAATAAAGAAATACATGATTTGCAATACATCAATGAACTAAATTAAACGTCTTGACCAAAATAACTTTTACTCATAGGGCTAGGCAATAGCAAATCATTGACTTTACTAAAATACTCAAAATATACAAAAATAAACAATAAAAGGGGGTGGTTTAGCAGTTTTTCAAACAGATGTGATATGTGCATGAGTACTACACAGAATGCTAGTTTACGGAAACATAGAGCTGACTTATAACAAAGAGCAGATATCACTACCAATTTTCCATACTGTACTCCACAGTATAGCTCAATATTAAAGCATGCATTTTTTGGCCCATTCATAAAATGTATACTATGCAAATGAGTACTCTCTTCTTAAACAGTACTTTGAGGAAAACCTGTAGTCAGGGCTCCCTTTGCTGCAATAAGCTAATAAAAAAAAAAAGAAGGATTTCTTGTTATGGTGCTCTGTCAAAGGAACATTTATAAAGTGCATCACTTATGATTATTATGCAGTGGTTTGGACAAAGTACAGCCACAACACTGCTTTTTAAATGTACCTGATAAAATTGTTTCAGTAGTACAAAAAAAAAAAAAAAATTGTCTCTTCCAAGGTCAGGTTTGTTTTAAAATGTTTTTACCTCCAACCAATCTGTTCTATGTCTATTAAAGCGGTTCTCCACCCTAAAGTGAAGTCCCGCTGATCGGAACCCTCCCCCTCCGGTGTCACATTTGACACCTTTCAGGGGGAGGGGGGTGCAGATAACGGTCTAAAGACAGGTATTTGCACCCACTTCCGGCCCGGCATTCACGTGCAAAAGACAGGCAATTGCGTCACATCCCGTCGCCCCCCCCCCCCCCCCCCGTTGTGTGCTGGGAACACTCGGCTCCCAGCACACAGCAGGAGCCAATCGGCGGGCGCGACTCGCGCATGCGCCGTAGGGAACCGGGCAGTGAAGCCGCAGCGTTTCACTTCCTGGTTCCCTCAGCGTGGATGGGGGGGGAGCAGCAGGGTGACGAGCAATCGCACGTGCTCTGCTGCGGACGGCGCTGGACTCCAGGACAGGTAAGTGTCCTTATTTTAAAAGTCAGCAGCTGCAGTATTTGTAGCTGCTGGCTTTTATTATATTTTTGGGGTGGAACATCCACTTTAAGAGGGCAAGTTAGTCTGCACAGACTCAAACTTCAGCCTCTGTTTTAGTAGCCTAGGCCACAATGTCTTTTATATATTTAGATTTGAAACAAATTGGCTTTAGGTTTTGACCCAGTTACTTATGCTGGCCATACACTATACGAAAATTCGGCCGGAAATCGGTCGTTCAGACAGTTTTCGTTTTTCGGACAGTTAATGGACACAAAATCGATAATCGTTGGGACGTTTTTGAGCTGAAAAAACTAAGGACACATTTGGAAATTTTCTGCCGAACTAACGATAAATCGGAAGGTTAATGCGTTTCCCGTCCAAACTTTCTGCACTAGGTATATGTATAAAAAAAAAAAAAAAAAAAGTGTATTTATGTCCACTGAACGATTTATCAATCATTACATGATGGCACTATCGTTTGCACTCACGACTGAACATTTGTTTTTCGAAAGTTCGTTCGGACGATTTTTCGTGGAGTGTATGGCCAGCATTAGCCTGTACTCGTTTTAACTGCAATCAGGTCTATTTGCCTGTAGGTCAATCTATCCTGGTCTGTTGTCTGTCACCAGGTGCCAACACAGTATCTCCAATCTGCTGTCTTTCAAGAGTCTGAACTGTCCTCCTGGTTATTATACTCTTACTCAAGCTCCTTTCTTACAGGAGCTTCCAAATCTTTTATGGATCTGGCAAGAAGTCCCTTACGGCCCGTGATGGTACTAAAGAGGTGCGGCTTCTATAGTACAAAAAGAGATCACATTTGCCTATTATGAAGGCCGATATGGACCAAGTTACATTAACCCCCTTAAAAAATAGACCCATGCAGAAATGTATTTTAGCAAAACATTTTCATGGAATTTTTTTAAAGAATCTGCTTACTGTGGGAAGCAAGCAATTAATTCCCATTGCTACGCTACTTTTTAAACAAACGGGTCCTTCATAAACTCAAAAACCATAAGATACAGAACATGTAGACACTACAGGGTGCAGAGAGTCAGACACATTTAAAATGTGTCAAAAGGAAATGGTTCAGATTTTAAAACAAAAGTTTGTTAATTTAAGCACGGATCTCTACCAAAGATGTTAGCTCAAAGGAAAGGAATTGCCAGTATACAGAGTTATAGGCTTGCCAGCAAAACGTCATCACTTCTTAAATCATTGTAATATCAAAGAAAGCTGGGCATTCCGCTGATCTTTAAAGGTTAGGAGTCTGAAAATATATTTTCACATGATGAGAACAGTGGAGTTCAAAATTAATATGGAGTTTCCATGAGCAAGTAATGGACCACTGTACCTCTTATGAGAAGTTGGGTTTTGGGGCTTAGCCAGAATCAAGCTTACTGAAACAAAGACGAGTGTGAACAAAAAGCACATGAATACCACTTGTGCATATCAGGAAAATAGGCCGAGAGAGGTTTGGCAATTAGGAGTACTACGAAATAGGTCAGAATTTTTTTTTGTAAAGCAGTGCAGAGAACGACCCCAAAAATAAATTCCTACAGGATGTGAATTTAGATCAGAAGCCGTTATAGTGTAAATGTGTGGAGGTAGGGCAATCTGACAAATCCTTAAATGGTGCAGGGCTCTAGGATATCTGTCTCAGGGTATTAACAGATCTTTCCGGATAGCTGGAATGGCTCACAAAGGTCATAGAACATGTCCGTCATCTGGGTCACACCTCTATATTCACCACTACCTTGCACATCCCAATTAGTGGGCCCGATTCTAAAAGCAAAACTATGGCTCCCATAAAAAAAAAAAAAAAAAATATGTGCTGCAGCATTTAATTATACAGCAAGTGTATCCACACTTACGGTTTGCTTAGTCCACCTAAAAAGGCCTACAAATACCTGTTGCGTATGTTGGGGAAGTCCTCCCCTCCTGTGATGGTGTGGCAATGATACTGCTCCTGTATTGAGTAGTCGCCCGCATGTAAGCTGTGCCTGCTTACACCACAGTGGGATGAAAACTTATTGCAGGGGACATTGTCACTGCCTGTAGCCAGTCTTGCCCATTGGATTTCGGAATTAAAAAACATTGCCACTATTTCTGAAATCCTCCACTCTGAGCTGCAGTTTCTGGGAGGAGCATTAAAGTGGATGTAAAGTCAGAAGGCTTTTTATCTTAATGCATTCTATGCATTAAGAAAAAAAAATTGTGTGCAGCAGCCCCCCTAATACCAGTACCCATCTCGTGGCTGCCTGGGATGCTCCCTCCTTATTGGCTGAGACAGCACCGACGTGCCATTGGCTCCCATTGTGGTCAAAGTCAGTGCTCAAATGAGGAGAGACAAAGGGGATGGGTGGGCCTCTGAAATAGAAACAGGAAGCTGTGGCTCAGCGTGGGTGCACCCCTAGCGAGCTGCTTGCTGCTGGGGGTACTTAACAGGAGGGAGGGGCCAGGGAGAGTGGAAGAGAGAACCCGAGGAGGAGGATCTGGGTTGCTCTGTGCAAAACCACTACACAGAAACAGGCAAGACATGCATGTTATGCTTCACAAAAACATGAGACTTTAGTATCACTTAATAGGGGGATTTTGTTTAGAGGTAAAGGGAAGTTTTTCCGTTTAGGAGGCTTGTGTGTAGTCATAGTAACTTGATTTCTGTGCGTCATAGTAACTTGATTTGGATAGACTTACACAGGAGCATTTGGTTTACTTTAAAAGTGCATCAGTTCCCAGACTATGGGCATCATGTCTTTACATAAATCAGTAAAAACTTTAGAATAAGCCTTCATTGACTTATTTAGCTGCATGTACTGTGAAATAACCAATCTCAAATATCATCAAAAGCAACAGACTCCAAGATTTCAGGAAGCTTAGAAACACATACTTTTTATTTTTAGAGGGCTGGTAGGCTGCAAAGAATTGCTCTACAGCCTAAAGCTACAGAAATTAACAAGGATATGTTTTGAAATGTTTTTACTTTATTTAGAACATGCAAATATTTTATGGTGCATAGTCTGAGCTCAGGTGCAATTTAATTTTAACGACCCTTTCACACAGGCTTTACAATCAGGTTTGCCCTATCAGTTTTTCAAGCAGACCCAATTAGATGCTCCCTGCAGCCTGATGGACAGGCAGATAGACTCGTGTATGTTTACACCTGCCTACCGGAGACCGTTTAGCAAAAAATAAATGGAAAGGGGACCGTGTCCTTTTGCAATTTTCCCCTGACCTAAAATGTGACAGAACGGAGGTAGATAGATGTAAACAGACAACCAAGTCCATTTTATATATCCAGCTGCCCGTGCCTGCCAGCACAACACTGAACAAAGCACATGTCAGACATCTGTCCCATTCGGCTACGATTTACCAGGGCATCCGCTTACAGATCCCCTGCTCTGTGTGAAAGGAATCTTCAAACTGCTGACCATGGGCTGGATGTGGCACTTTGCTAGCCTTTATCTGGCCCCTTGTGGCACCTTGCTCACACTGACATTAAAAGTGGGGGCACGATTCCTGCACTAACAAATTAGAACCATTACCTTCCACCGACACACAAGGTGGTACTATTTTTCCTCCTACTAATCAACAACCCTGAGGCATGTTTCTTCTAATTGATGTTGGGCCTGGGGCATTTTATACCCCCACTGGCTTACAATCCAGCCCCCCTATAAGCTAAAGGACAGTAACTAGCACAAACCCCTGCCTTAGAGCAATCTTGTAGGATAATAATGTAGCTAGAAGAAAATCCCTCAACTGTTTTAAAGTGTTACTAAACGCAGGACCCTGCATTCACTATATCTGATCTACACAGTACACAGAACATAGGAAATGCAATTATTTTTGTAAATATTAAACTGCTAATTACCCTTTCTCAGCAGTCCATAGCAGTCTTGTGACTTCCATCAGTGTCTGGGTAAAGCTTGGAGGAGTTTTTTTTCTCCTCTGACTGTCCTATGAGATTGCAGGACCCATGACTGTCTGGACAGTGCAGATTTGGCCCTGTGCAGAGGACATGCAACCTCCCAGAGGAAAAAAAAATTCTCTAGCAATACACACAAACTGAGCATGTGCAGAGTGACTCCAAACGGCTCTGCACTATCAGGAGATGGATTGGGGGCTGTGGAAGGGGAGGCTCAAAAGAAGACAGAATCAAAACACCCTTTACACAATGAGAAGGATTAACCCCTTAGGTTCCAATTGAGTATAACAAGCATGCTTTACTGCATATACAAACTGATTTCACTGTTGTGGGTTTAGAACATCTATGGTTTTAAGATTAAAATAGTTGGCAGCACAGTAGTTTAGTGGTAAGGGTCAATGGTCAAAAATCCCAACCATGACTATATCTGATGGAGTTTGTTTGCTCTGTGCCTGCATGATTAACCTCCTCACTCCAAAAACATGCAGTTAGGTTAACTGGCTCCTATTAAAATTGTCCTCGTACGTGAGCTATGGTCACCTTGGCATGTAAAACACTATGGATGATTGTCGGAGCTATATAAAATGCCTGTAAATAAATAAACTTTAGCCTAAGACAAGAGAGATTTCATATGAAGCAGACTTTTCTTTCTAAAAGGTATTGCTTGTTATGGGACAACGCTTTATGTAACCAAATATGTCACATACTACCTCAACCATGTTCCAGAAGCACAATGCAATGCTTCATCGGAATTAACAGCTTTGTTCTGTGCATGTTTATGTAAAATTACCTACCTAAAAAAGGGAAGTTGGATAGAACAAAACTCTTGGAGAACAGATAGGAATACAATTTCACTTTTTGCATAAGTAGGTTTCAAAGCATGTTTTTCCTATTTTGGAACCGAGCTGCCTCAATGACAACCTTCAGCAATTGTGCCTAAACACTGTAAGGTAGCCAGTTTCAGCCTTTTAACATGAAATGGGGAAGCAAGATACAGAGCAAGGATCTCCTTTTTAGGACTCCTTCCTCCCTGCTATGAACAATGGAATTGCACAGAACAGCCCCAAATCTCAGAGTCCCTCGGAGGAGGGCCTGGCTCCATCCTTTTTGGCAAGTGCTCCCATAAGAAGCCGCTTTCGTTGGGGCATGCATGCGGGCTTGATCCTGAACCGTGCTACTTGCATCCATTAAACACAGTTTGGGCTCAAGCCCTGCCTCCCATTACAGTTTTTGACTGACAGCAGTGGGAGCCACAGTCTGCCCCTATGAAAGCAGGAAGAGAAGACGTAGCAGCTGCAGATGGGCATAGTGCTGGTAAGTCTATAGGGGGCATAGGACTCAGGTAGGCATTTGGAGGGGGTGAAAGATGCTGTTGCCTTAAACTTTTACCTTAATACAGGAAATGCATTAAGGTTAAAAAAAAAGGTTCAGGCTTTAGAACCACTTTAAAAATGTAACTATAGAATAGAGATGTTTTGGAGCTTCAGGTTTTTATTGCAATCTGTCAAGCTAAATTGAGGTCAAGGAATTGATGCAAAAGCTCTCCAAGACAAGATCTGTGTGCTGCCGTTTTCTCCTCCCCAGCTCTTATGCAACTGAGAGCAGAGGTAGTGTGATCACATTATATTATAATAAAAAAATAGTCTTTATCTACACACTAATATGTTTTGCCTTTAATTTCCATTTTAAAACTGAATGGGTTGTTTTACAAGGTGAGGGTTTACATATACTTTAACGCTATTTTTACATCTGCCTTCAGTGACCTGTACCCTGGAAGCACCCAGGTTTTACTGTACATTTTATTTTTATACGTACCTTTTTCCAGATGTCTTCAGTCCAAATCACATAGCATGCCTCTTCTCTGGATGTGGGCAGTCCTCTCTGCATTACCCAATAAACAAACGGCACCGTGTTGAGGCCCTCACATAATACCCTGCAATCACAGGATATACTGTGTATAGCCGTCATTCAAGCCACAAGGCTGAGGACAACCTGGGCTGCTATTAAAGCTGCTGGGGGATTATTTTTTTTTGTGCATTAGTCTAGGCCTTTTAGATTACTTTGCAATTACAGAGATCCTTTTCAAAAAACCTACAGAGATGGTGCAACAAGAAGCTGAGCAGAGGGGGGGATTTTTTGCATTCATTTCATGCCCTTTACCTAAATCCTAGCACGCGTATCAGGATCCCGGGTTGCAGTTCTAGCTTTTTCCGGCTCGTCAGGGGGACAAGGCAGGGCTGCCCCCTTGTCTCCTCTTATTTTTGCTTTGGCAATTGAGCCACTGGCCATTGCTATCCTTAGTCCACCCAGATATTGCTGGCTATAGCAAATCTGACTCTATAAATTATGCATGTACGCTGATGACGTACTCTATTTCTTACTAACCCTTTAGTTTCTTTACCTAATCTATTTGATCCCCTTTCTCCTTTGCAGAGGTCTCTGGCCTTGCAGTGTGAACGTTACTAAATCTGTGGCCTTCCTGTGGGCTTCCCCCCTGACGAGGTGGAAAATTTCAAAGACATTCAGTTTACTTGGGGCTAAGTCTAACATCTCATATTTGGGGGGTAAAGCTTCCTTCTCTCTTAACTACCTCCCGTTGGTTGCTCAGCTTAAGCAACTCCTTAGGTCTTGTCTCCAATATAGGATCTCATTTTTAGGTAGGATTATGGCTAGCAAGATGACATTGTTACCTAAGCTCCTTTACCTCTTTAGGGCCCTCCCTGTTGCGGTTTCAAAGACCTTCCTCCTGAAATTACAGGCTCATCTGAATAAGTTTATCTGGAACAGTAAGCCCTCTAGGTTTTCTAAACAGGTGCTTTACAGACCATACAGGATGGGAGGGCTGGGAGTTCAACTCTGGTTGTATTTTTTGGCAAGTAGACTCTCGCAATTGGCCCAGTGGAACATTAGAAACTCCAGTGTTTGGACAGGATTCGGTTAGGCCTTTTTATTTGCCAGGTCTATTATGGTCCTCAAAATATTTTGCTTCTCTGTTGAAAAGTAAGAACCACATTGTCGCTCTGGGGATGTGGGAGAGGTTTGGCTCCGTCTGGCCCTAGGTTCCCTCCAGGGGCATCATTTTTAGGGGATCCTAGGTTCCCGACAGCCTTTCATACGCCTGCTTGTTTCGGTTGGTGGACGAGCAATGGTTCTGACATCACTGGTGGACTTGCAGCACGAAGATAGATTTGTCTCATTTTCTCAGCTTCGCACGCTGATGGATATTCCCTTAAGGGAGTACCACAGGTATTTGCAGGTCCGTCACTTTTTTCAGACACACTATGCGGCTGTCCCCTCTGACACCAATACGGTATTTGAAACCATGTGTTCTACTTCCCCTAGGCAGAAGGGTCTCATCTCTATGTTGTATAGATCCAATGGAGGGGGTCGGGAGGGGTTCCATTCTGAAACACATGGCTCAATGAGACCAAGAGATGGGCCTTGGTTATGAACAGAGGGATTGGGATGCTGGCTGGCAGAACATGAGGAAAATGTACGATTTACCTTTCTGTTCGGGAAACGGCCATTAAATTGTTCACCCGCTGGTACCTCACCCCTCTTCGATTTAAGCAGGATTTTCCCCCTCAGAGTTCCCCTTTGTGCTTTTTGTGGTTGTCCCCTTCAGGATCTTTTTACATCTATTTTGGGACTGTGAGAAATTGCGTCCCACTTGGGAGGTTTTGGATTTGTTGGCGGGGAGGCGCATGGGCTCTAACACGCTCATTGTTTGGTATTCGAGAGTATAGCAGACACCCCCTAAACCTCTGATGCGTCTGTTGCACACTATTTGTGTAGCAGTCCACTGGACGATCGCGGCTCCACTGGAAGTCCAGCACAGTTCCCCTAGCACAGATTATGTCAAGGGTGGACCAAATTATGCTCACTGAGAAGATTCATCCACACTTAGAGATACCATACCACTTTACGATGCTAAATGGAACCCCTGGTTTTTGCTTCGCATATCAGATTAATCCAGAGATTTGTTTGTTTTTCACCTTTTTTTCTTTATATTTTCTTTCTTTGTGATTTCTGAATTTTGTGATTTTTATCATTTTTTTTGTTTGAGTGTTCCTTTGACTAGATGTTACCCTTATGGTATTCATTACTTTCATTTGTCACCGACTTCGGTCATCAGTTCACATTATTGTGCTATTCTTTTTGCAACTAGGGATCATTGAGGTCTGTCTATTTTGTTGTGCACTATTTTGCTAGTCATGTTTACTGAGTGCCTTATCTATTGTATGCTATGTCTTGTTTATTTTCAATAAAAAAAACTTTTAAGTGAAAGAAGCTGAGCAGAAAAAAAAGCATGGCTTTTTCAATGATAGTATGTCACCAGAGCTCGCTAAAGTAGCTAACATTTAGGTTAAATAAAAATATATAGTTTATTACCAAAATATAAAATTAGTAAATGGTTTATATCACCATCATGTGCGTATATTTTCCTCACAGGTGACCATTTATATCTTCCCAGACACCACGCTGCAGACTTTGATATGTGCTGCAATTATTCACGATTAGGACTCTATACCTGTATTTACAGTATTCAGTAGAGGCTGTATCAGATTTGAAGCTCCAGTAACACTACTCCCACACACACACACACAACACAGAGATAGAGAAAAAAAAAAAAAAAAAAAAGGATTGACATCTGATGGCAGAGAAGCGCTTACAAAAATGTAATTTAAATAGGATACCTTTGGCAATTCATCCTAAATCTGAAACCAAACACCATGTGATTCACAGAGCTCCTGAAGTTTGCAAGAAGTGTAAGCATTTACCTACAGGCTCACAGTATACATTCATTACAATTACCAGTTATCGGGATAGTCGCCATACCTATATTTCCATTAGGTCTATTATTATTGCCTAAAAAAGGAGAAATAAAAAATAAAATGACAGTAAAAAAATACAGCTTTCTGTTTAGTTTTAGAGACAAATATGGACATGAGCTTAAGATTTATACAATTCAGATAGGAAGTTACAATGACAGCTGCATCAATGAAAGGTGTTAACTAATAATAAAAAATAAAGAGGATGTATACATTAATACTAATCCAAGACTTATTATTTCAGCTGCTAAAGTATAGCACAAACAACTTCAATAGGCAAGTTTACCCTCTTCCTTCATCTATCCTGTGTCTCCTGACGACCGCCCTCTGTCGCTTGTCATCCTGACGCAACTGAAGCTGTTCATCAATGTTAACTCCTGGCACTGGCACAGCTGAAAGTTTGACAAAAACCCAAAAAGTTAACCTGCTTCTCTTCAGAACTAAATAACCCCCATTCTAAAAAAAAAAAAAAAAAGGGGGGGGGGACTGCAAATCCCCATTCAATTGACTGGTTCAAAGTCCCCTGTAAACCTAGCAATACATATGCAGATTATCTGAAATTGCAGCTCATTTTAGACTGTCAGTGCTGCTGAACCATAACCTGGTGCATGCTTAGTGGTATAATCCAGTATTTTACTGTACTTGTAGTAATTCACAAATATACAATGGAAGAAATGCATTTGCACAAGAGCTTAGTCAAACATGTTTCTTGGTTATATTTTGCCCACATGTACACTTTAATGAAAGCCTAAACCTAGAAAAAACCCAAATCAAGGAACAGACAGACAGAAATGAGAAAAAAGGGAAGACTTCATACCTTTACCTAGGAGCAAGTCCAATGGTATCATCTCCTTCACTGCATCAAGAATTCCTCTTTGACGTGCTTCGTGTCCATCCAGTTCTCGAGCACAAGCTTTGCAACATCCACACACTGCACAGCCTGACTCTCCAGAACCACAGCCACAAACTCTGCAGCATAAGAATAAAGCCGGAATGTGAGAAATACAAAGGATGCAAGAAGGAAAATAAGGCAACTGAAAGTATCATTAGGCCCAGGACACACATGTTTTCAGTCTTAGGTTATTGCTAGTATGTACATTCCCTGTGCTTCTACAAGACATTCAGGCCCTCTTCACTCATCTGCAGTACATTGTAGAATCCTGCCAATTTCTAATGGGCCATAATACAACACAACATAACAAAAAGCAGACGCACTCTTTAAGGTGCTCAGCGGTTTCAGAATAACGCGGACTGCACACACATCACACATGGTTTACTGTAAAGTGTGTGTTTTACCATGCATTTACTGCAATGTACAGACATGAAGCCAACCTTAAAAAAGCATTAAGCAGATTTCTTAAAACCCACTAAGCAACTTTCAACTACTGTATTGGAAAGCTAAATTCAGATTTTAAAGGGCAGTTAATAACTGTAGCTATAACCACTTGCCACCAAAACCTGTACATGTACATCATTCAACTTCAAGTGGTTTATACCGGATGATGCCTGCAGTGACAGACATCATCCCAGTACCGTTTTATCAGGAGGCTTATGGAAAATCCATCCTAGCGGCTAATTAGCAGCTGGATGACACTTAACAGGCAGTGGGAGGGGTAGCCTCAAGCTAGTGTGGCTTCTATATGCACCATCCCACAAGCGAGCCAGGAATGAAGACGGCTCTTCTGCTGGCTACCACAGGAGCTCGCCAAAGGACAGGAAGGTCCCCAATGGTATAGGAAACTGGAAGCGATGAGCATTGTCGTCACTACCAGATTCGCCAGATGTAAACAGTGCCAATTTTTAAATTTGCAAAAAGTATGTGATCACACCGATCAGATACTTTTAAGGACAGAGTAGGCATCTGGAGTCTAACAGACCCAGATCTATCCATAAAGAAAGTCTGTCCTGCCTGTTGCTGTCACAAGGCATGTTTACATGCCTTGTGACCGCAATAAAAATGATTAAAAAAATAAAGCCACGTTAAAAAAAAAAAAAAAAAAACAACAAAACAAACACACAAGCTCCCTCTCCCCCCTGCAAAGACAAACACATGCATTGTTCCCGCACGCATATGTAAACGGCGATCACACCACATGGGAGGTATTGCCACGAACAAGAGCAATAATTCTAGCACCAGACCTCATCTAACTCTAAAACCAATATACTGTATAGGCTTTGAAAGCGTCACAGGTGGAGATTTTAAAATATTCCATGAGTGTGCACAATTTTAAGCATGAACAGGTAGGTATCTCAACCACTTAAGACCGGACCAAAATGCAGGTAAAGGACCTTGCCCCTTTTTGCGATTCGGCACTGCGTCGCTTTAACGGACAATTGCGTGGTCGTGCGACGTGGCTCCCAACAAAATTGAGCTTTCTTTTGGTGGTATTTGATCACCTCTGCGGTTTTTATTTTTTGCGCTATAACACAAATAGAGCTTTCTTTTGGTTGTATTTTATCACCTCTGCAGTTTTATTTTTTGCGCTATAAACAAAAATAGAGCGACAATTTGAAAAATGCTATATTTTTTACTTTTTGCTATATCCCCCAAAAATATCTAAAAAAAAATAATTCTCAGTTTAGGCCGATACGTATTCTACCTTTGGTAAAAAAAATAAATTGCAATAAGCGTTCGGTTTGTGCAACATTTACAGCGTTTACAAAATAGGGGATAGTTTTATGGCATTTTCATACTTTTTTTTTTTACTACTAAATGGCGGCGATCAGCGATTGTTTTTGCGACTGCGACATTATGGCGGACACATCGGACAATTGACACATTTTTGGGACAGCAAAAAAATATAAAAATGCATTTACTGTGAAAATGACAATTGCAGTTTGGAAGTTAACCACAAGGGGGCGCTGAAGGGGTCAAGTGTGACCTCATATGTGTTTAACTGTAGGGGGGCGGGGCTGGACGGGTGACGTCATTGATAGTCTTTCCCTAGATCAGGGAACGGACGATCAATGACAGCGCCACAGTGAAGGATGGGGAAGCCGTGTTTACACACAGCTCTCCCCGTTCTTCAGCTCCTTTTAGATTTTAACAAAAATGGGAAATGTGATTCTATTTGTTAGTGTATTTTTTTTCCCAAAAATTTGTGTTTGAAAAAAACCGCTGTGCAAATACTGTGAAACAAAGAAATTGCAAATCCATAATTTTATTCTCTAGTGCCTCTGCAAAAAAAGGGTCAGAAGTGGCTAATCAATCATTTAGCAAGGTCTAAAGGGGAGGTTCACCCTAAAAACCACTTTCTCCAATTACACTGGCCCCCCACATTACAATACGATTATGCCTGTTATGTTTTTTTGATGCTGTACATACCTTCGTACAGCTATTCACCCGTGGCTTCGGGGTTGCGAGTCCCGCGGAGTGGGCGTTCCTCACATGCTGGTGATTGACGTTTTGACAAAAAAACAGCTCCCCCCGTCGCGTAAGCTGCGTCGCGAAAGGAGCCAAACGGCGAGTCGGCGCTATACTGCGCATCGCCGTTCAGCTCCTTTTGCCAATCGTGACGCGACTTACGCAACAGGGGGGAGCTGTTTTTTTGTCAAAACGTCAATCACCAGCATGTGAGGAACGCCCACTCCTGCGGGACTCGCAACCCCGAAGCCACGGGTGAATAGCTGTACGAAGGTATGTACAGCATCAAAAAAAAACATAACAGGCATAATCGTATTGTAATGTGGGGGGCCAGTGTAATTAGAGAAAGTGGTTTTTAGGGTGAACCTCCCCTTTAACCACTTCCCGCCCGGCCTATGGCCGATTTACGTCCGGGAAGTGGTTATGAAATCCTGACAGGACGTTCTAGAACGTCCTGCAGGATTTCATGCCGCGCGCGCCCGTGGGGGCGCGCATCGCGGCGATCGGTGATGCGGGGTGTCAGCCTGACACCCTGCATCTCCGATCTCGGTAAAGAGCCTCCGGCGGAGACTCTTTACCACGTGATCAGCCGTGTCCAACCACGGCTGATCACGATGTAAACAGGAAGAGCCGCCGAGTAGAGGATAGCCGATCGGCGGCTCTCCTGACAGGGGGGGTTCGCGCTGATTGTTTATCAGCGCAGCCCCCCCTCGGATCGCCACACTGGACCACCAGGGATGCCCACCCTGGAGCACCAGGGTGGGCAAAAAAAAAAAAAAAAAGCCAGAAAAAAAAAAAAAAAGTTAAAAAATAAAAAAAAAAAAAAAAACAAAGAAAAAAGATGCCAGTCAGTGCCCACAAATGGGCACTGACTGGCAACAATCAGTGCTGCCACCCCAGTGTCCATCAGCGCCACCCCAGTGTCCATCAGCGCCACCCCACAGTGCCCATCCATGCTTAGTGCCCACCTAGCAGTGCCCATCTGTGCCACCCATGAGTGCCCAGTGCCGCCCATGAGTGCCCATCAGTGCCGCCCATGAGTGCCCATCAGTGCCGCCTATGTGTGCCCATCAGTGCCGCCCATGAGTGCCCATCAGTGCCGCCTATGTGTGCACCATCAGTGCCGCCTATGTGTGCCCATCAGTGCCGCCTATGTGTGCCCATCAGTGCCGCCTATGTGTGCCCATCAGTGCCGCCTATGTGTGCCCATCAGTGTCGCATACCAGCGCCGCCAATCAGTGCCACCTCATCTGTGCCCGTCAGTACTACCTCATCGATGTCCATCAGTGCCATCTCATCGGTGCCCATTAGTGCCGCCATATCAGTGCCCGTAATTGAAAGAGAAAACTTATTTACAAAAAAATTAACAGAAAAAAATAAAAACGTAATTTTTTTCCAAATTTTCAGCCTTTTTTTAGTTGTTGCGCAAAAAAAAAAAAAAAATCGCAGAGGTGATCAAATACCAGCAAAAGAAAGCTCTATTTGTGGGGAAAAAAGGACGCCAATTTTGTTTGGGTACAGTGTCGCATGACCGCGCAATTGCCATTCAAAGTGCGACAGTGCTGAAAGCTGAAAATTGGCTTGGGCGGGAAGCTGCGTAAGTACCTGGTATGGAAGTGGTTAAGCAAGTATAAACAGGCACATAGGTTGAAGCATCCTCTGACCACTATGTCAGTATAAAAAGAACTACAACACGGGGAAGGGGACAAATTCAGAAGAAGAGAGACTTATAAAGGCTGCAGCACTGGAACAGAGTGAAGGTACGAGAGATGAACCAAGGGGATTAAACTACCTCTTAAAAAAAAAGAAAAAAGAAAGTTCCTTCAAAGGACGTATGTCGCTTTAACAGGCTTTAAGGCGGCTTGCTGATGTTCTTTATAATGTTTTGTCGATGCTCATAGAACCTGCATACAAAGATGTCTGTGTATACTGGGCCAAAATGAAGGATTTAAGACCTTTTCAGTAAACTCTTAAATGATATGTCCATACCCTCCTGGAACACGGTCTGGCCGTCCACTGCTAACACAGCTAGCTCCATATCCGGTGCAGTCTCCACAGACAGTACAGACCATGCAATGTTCCAACTTCCACTTGTGCATTCGAGGGGGACACATCAACGATTTCTCATCCTTCTCATCCAGCTCTTCCTCCAAGTCTTCATCCATGGCGGTTGCCATGTTTTCAACTCCAAATCCTGCTGTATAGAATATAGAAAATTAAGGGAAAATACAAGATGGTATCTAATCTAAAGACTTCACCCTTGAAGCTAGTGGATGTTTATAAGCAAATATCCAATGGATTATTTAAGCAGTGTACATAACTTACTTTTATACTGTTAAAAAGTTAAGTTTTAACATACAGATACATTTGTATTTCAAATATCCCTACGAAGTTGGTAAGGTTGAATAAGGACACCAATCTTTCTTTATCATACACCACAGGACACAGAGCCCTTAGTCTTTACATAGTGGGTTGTATGGTCACCAGAGGTGATTGGACACTGGCACAACCTATGAGAACAAGTTTCCCTCCATATAACCCCTCCCATACAGGAAGTACCTCAGTTTTTCCACCAGTGTCTAAGAAGATTGGATGTGATCAGAATAAGTGCTAAAGAAAGCTCTACCATGGAGGACCTTTTGGGCAAGAGCTATACTTCGGGTCCATCCAAGATGCTTACATTTATTACGCCCCATTGGATGGTATCCGGGCCTCACGCACAACGTATCGCCTGTAATGTCTCTTTGGAGGACTGGGCTCTAGGGTAAAGTACTTTCGCTTTTTTAATAACGCTAAAAGTCCTGGCAGGGTCTTTTACAAGGCCCAGGGAAGAGGCATCCTTTAAGTAGGAACCCATATCCCTGAAGGTTGGCACACAATGCCCGCGGTGATGGGTGTAGATTGTTTTTTTAGCTGGTCTTCAGCAAAACCTGCGGCGTGGACAAGGTAAGCAGAAAAACGTATAAACAAACAAAAAAAAACTTGAAGTGGGTGTCTTCTCAAATTCCGCCACTAGAGGGATTAAAGAGTCGAGTTTCACTCACCTAAAACTCCATACAGTGTCAGGTCTTTTCAAGCCAGCACACTCCTCGCTGCAGAGCTCTGCCTACCGACCTGGTCCCTCCTCCCTGCTAGACAGGGCTCGGACCCCAGCACACAGCAAGGGCAATACACACCCCAGATACTATGAGGGGGTAAAACCTTTAGGCGTGCGCACACGGGGGGCACGCTTTATGGGGGCAGGGAGGACGGGGGTGTCGCAGACGTGCGCATCATTTCAACAAGGCAGAAGCTTTTAAAAGGTCATGCAGCCCTGCAGCTCTCCCTGGATGGGACACAGCAGCCAAAGAGGACACGCAAGGTCTCTAGGTGGATGGTTATCTGGCACCCCTTAAGAGGACACCCACTTGGCATGAAACGGTGATTAGTTGCATACTGTATGCAAAAGGCTTAACTAGCACAGTAGTATATGCAGTTGATGGTACCTTGGCTTTGTTGTTCGGTATTATGTCTTCCAAAAGGAAAAATACAAGGACAAAAAAAAAAAAAAACCATCGCCACTTAACACGAGAGCCTCTACCCAGGCCTGCTTGGTACCTTCCTCTCCAGTAATTTATAATGCACCTGGACAGGATGCGCCATTGTCTCCGGCAGGGGTCATAACCTCTCCTAAAGCGTCTGCATTTGTTACGGAGGACTCTTTGGCGGTCGCCCTTAGCCATTTAGAAGGAAGAAACGCTTCACTTATCGCTAAATCCTCACAGAGGGAAAATAAGCGTGGTAGAATACCTTCAGTCACTTCAGATCTCCCTTCAGAAAGATCTGAAGGTGAGGAGGATATACCTCTATCAGAGGATGAGGACTCTGAAGGATCAGATGTTCCAGAGGAAGCATTTTCTGCTTTCAATTGCAGGTGCAATATTATACAGAGATGGTTCGGTCTGCATTTAAGTTGCCACCCTCTGAAGTAACCGACTCTTGTGCCCGCTTTGGGGTCTTTAAAATCTCCAGACTAATGGTTCCTTTCCGGTTCATCCTCTGTTGGAGAAGCTGATTTACGCAGACTGAAGTATCCAGATAATCGCTTTGCTCCTCCCAGGAAATTTGAGGTTCTTTACCCAATGGAGGAAAAGTTTACCAAGAAGTGGAGTCTGCCTTCAGTGGATGCAGCAATTTCTTGCATAATTAAGAGCTTGACCTGTCCGGTGGACAATGTCCAGGTATTCAAAGATCCTTCTGAGAAGTTGGAATCTGTGTTAAAATCTTCCTTTCTCTTGGCAGGCGCAGTAACCCAACCTGCCGTAGCAGCAGGGGGTATGTGTCAGGTCCTGAGGGATCAAGTGAAGAAAGGGTTAAAAGACTTGCCCGTTGAACAAGCCAAATTTTGGGAGAATATGCCCAAGGCTTTATGGTTTTGCAGTAGATGCCATTAGAGACTCTATACAGCAGGCATCTCGCCTTACACTAGTGCACATGCGTAGAATTCTGTGGCTAAAGCACTGGTCAGCAGATGATCTAGAACAGTATATCCCAAAAATTTCATACGGCAAGACTACTATGTTGCCAGAGAAAAAGAAAAACAAGTGTCCTTGTTTTAAGCGTTCTCTCTCTCACCAGCTCCTGGGCCATCGTTCAGGCAGTGGCGACAGCGTCCACAGACAGCCACGAAGCCCAAGGATCAGGGACAGCCCCAGAAGTCCAGGAAGCAGTGGGGTTTAACAAACCAATAAGCAGAACCGCAAAGCTTCATCATGAAGGGGTGCCCCTGCTCGGCCGAGTGGGAGGCGGCTTCAGAAGTTCAGGAACTTGGCAGACAGAGGTCCAGGACAGATGGGTAGTCTCTGCTGTATGCCTAGGGAACAAACTAGTTTTGAGAGATCCCACACCATCGGTCTCCAAAGATCCAATAAAGAGAGATTTCTTTTTACGGGGTTTGGATCATTTGCTGTCCCAGGGGGTAATCAAAGAGGTTCCCCTAAGGGAGCAAGGTGCAGGGTTTTATTCAATCATTTTTGTAGTTCCAAAACCCAATGGAGACGTCAGACCCATTCTGGATCTGAACCAGTTTCTGGACATTCGCCATTTCTGAATGGAAACCATTCGGTCCGTGGTCACCACCCTACAAGGCTGAGAGTATTTAGCGTCTATAGACATCAAAGTTGCCTATTTACATGTGCCCATTTATCCAACTCACCAAAAAGTCCCAAGGTTCGCAGTGGAGCATCCCAGTTTTCAATTTGTGGCTCTACCTTTTAGTTTGGCAACTGCACCCAGGTTATTTACAAAAATCCTGGGTCCTGTGCTGGCAAACTTGAGAGCACAAGGCATAACGGTGTTGGCCCATCTACTTGTAATAGATCAGTCAAAGCTGGGGCTGGAGTACGCTATACTCAATACCGTAAGATACCTGAAGCAGCTAGAATGGGTGATAAACCTACAGAAATCCTCTCTACAAGCACAAAGAAGAGCAGAGTATCTAGGCATGATCATAGATACAGCCCTAAGTAGGGTATTTCTGCCAGAACCAAAAAGTCAGGTCCCTAAGGGATTTGATTTACAGGGTCAGGACAAAGAGGACACCATCTATTCGCCTGTGTATGAGGCTATTAGGCAACATGGTGGCCTCCTACGAGGCGGTGCCTTACGCCCAGTTTCATTCAAGGCTTCTACAGAGCGGCATTCTTGCTGCCTGGGACAGGAAGAGCCAAACTTTGGACTTCCCCATGCATCTGTCTCCACAGGTGCACCAAAGCCTCAGTTGGTGGTTGAAAAAAATCAGAAATTTGCTGAAAGGACAGTCCTTCCTTCCAGTGACCTGGAAAGTGGTATCCACAGATGCCAGCCTGACAGGCTGGGGAGCCGTGTTAGAGGAGGCCTCAGCCCAGGGTACCTGGACCAAAACAGAAGAGAGACTGCCCATCAATATTTTGGAAATTTGGGCAGTATTTTTGGCTCTGAGAACCTGGACACACAGGTTAAAGGTTATCCTGTTCGAATACAATCCGACAATGCTACGGCTGTAGCCTATAGCAATCATCAGGGAGGCACCCGGAGCAGAGATGCCCAGAAGGAGGTGAATCGGATTCTAGTATGGGCAGAAGGACATGTACCTTGGCCTATCTGCGATTTTCATTCTAGGGGTAGAGAACTGGCAAGCAGACTATCTAAGACGCCAGCAATTGCTACCAGGAGAGAGGTCACTCCACCCGGAGGTCTTTCAGGCAATATGCGAGAAATGGGGAGCCCCGGATATAGACCTGCTAGCCTCCAGACTACAACTTTGTGTCCAGGACAAGAGATCCGCAGGCCTACGGAACGGATGCATTGACAATTCCGTGGGATCAGTTCTCACTGATCTATGCATTCCCTCCGATCCTTCTCTTACAGAGATTGCTGTGCAGGATCAAGAAGGAGAGAATACCAGTGCTCCTAGTAGCCCCGAATTGGCCCAGGAGGTCCTGGTACGCCGAGATCATAAAGATGGCAGTAGGAAGATGGGTACTTGGGTACTTCCGCTACTGCATGACTTGCCGTCGCAAGGTCCTGTATTCCATCCTTCCTTACAAAAGCTAAATTGGACGGTCTGGCTGCTGAGACCTACATCTTAAAGAAACAAGGAGTCTCGGGTCCAACCCTTTTCTACACTCAGTGCAAGAAAGCCAGCCTCTAGACTAATCTACTATTGAGTCTGGAAAGCGTACGTGTCTTGGTGTGAATCCAGGAAATGGAGTCCCTTAAGATATAATACAAGTAGGATTCTCGCCTTTTGCCAAGTTGGTGTGGATATGAAATTAGCCCTGAGTACTATCAAGGGTCAAATATCAGCTCTGTCTTTTTTCAAAAACCATTGGCATCTCATTCCCTAGTTTGGGCATTTATTCAAGGAGTACTGAGAATAAATCCACTAGTCAAGCCACCCTTGTGTCCTTGGGATTTGAACCTAGTATTATCAGTTCTGCAAGAGCACCCTTTTGAACACATTCATGAGATTCCTTCGATTCTCTGGAGCAAGAAATTGACTTTTCTGATTGTCATCTCTTCGGCCAGAAGGGTATCGGAATTAGCAGCCCTTTCTTCTAAAGAACCTTATTTAATTTGTCACAAAGACAAAATTGTACTACGCCCTCATCCTACCTTTCTGCCAAAGGTGGTGTTGGTGTTTCATTTGAATCAAGACATTGTTTTGCCTTCCCTTTTTCCTGAACCGCAGACAGCGGAGGAAATATTATTGCACTCTCTAGATGTAGTGAGAGCAGTTAAGGTTTATCTGCAGGCTACAGCTCAGATACATAAAACAGAGGTTTTGTTCATTATACCGGATGGTCCCAAAAAGGGCCAGCCGGTCTCGAAAACCACCATTGCCAGGTGGATTTGTCAAGTGACAATTCAAGCTTATGATTTAAAGAAAGTGATACTTCCCTTTTCCTGTTAAGGAGCACGCGACCAGAGCGATCAGTTCCTCATGGGCAATGGCTCAGATCTGTAAAGCTGCTACTTGGTCTTCAGTCCATACGTTTACAAAATTCTATCAAATAGATGTGAGAGGACATGAGGATTCTGCCTTCGGGCGTAGCGTGCTGCAGGCAGCGGTCTAGGGCTTCTTGTCCATTGGCGGCCTGATGGATCTGTGTCTCCCACCCTTCATATTAAGCATTGCTCTGGGACTTCCCACTATGTAAAGACTAAGAGCTCTGTGTCCTGTGGTGTACAATAAAGAAAGAAGGATTTTTAAAAAACAGCTTACCTGTAAAATCCTTTTCTTTGAGTACACCACAGGACCCAGAGGTCCCCCCCCTTCTATGGGATACTTACTGCTTTGCTACAAAAACTGAGGTACTTCCTGTATAGGAGGGGTTATATGGAGGGAAACTTGTTCTTATAGGTTGTGCCAGTGTCTAATCACCTCTGGTGACCATACAACCCACTATGTAAAGACTAAGGGCTCTGTGTCCCATGGTGTACTCAAAGAAAAGGATTTTACAGGCAAGCCGTTATTTAAAAATCCTTCTATCCAGTTCAACATGTCAGCGAGTATGTCACTACCATTTTCCATATCCCTGTAATATTGTTTTTGCCAAGAAACACATCTAAAAGTCTTTAAAAAAAAATTTGAACACCACTACCCGCTGAAACCACCAACTGTGGAAGGATGTTTTACAATCTAGCCACTAACAGTAGACGCCCATATGCATTTTAAGATTGAATCCCTTCGCATCAAACGTCATTGTGTGGCCGCATGTCTTTTAGAGACTTTGGGTTAAATAGTTTCTTTCCAATGCTAGTTACCATTCAAAAATGTGTATTTTGCAATCATAACCCCTCTTTAGTGTGCAATAAATGCACAGCAACAGATCACCCTGGAGTGAACAGGCTCCTTATGCATTGAACATAAACTGCTTTAACACAAGCCCTCGCTGTATTTACTGCAGGTAATTTATCTACATTGAAAGGCTAGCAGGCTTTTTAATTCTGCGCAAATACCATGTGACATATAAAGTTCCAACGACCACCATTTTATTCCCTAGGTTACAGATAAAAGAAAAATGGCGCCTTTGAGTGCAGAATTAAAAACTTTTAATATCCCCAAAAAGGGATTAAAAACACTTACAGGATCGAAGGTAAGACAGGGCATTTCATGAGTATGTACAAGCTTCTGCTGGAAGCTGTATAATACTGGAACCGTCCTGATGCTGGATCACCCATTGCACATACTTATGACATGCCCAGTCTTACCTCCGATCCTGTAAGCGTTTTTAATCCTTTGTGGATATTAAGTTTTAATTCTGCACTTAGGAGGCGCCTTGTTATTTTATCTGTTTTCTAGAAAAAAAGAGGACTTTCCTCTTTGAGTGCGGCCTGAAGTGTTTGAAGATCACCTCCTCTGAATACCCTTATCAATTCAGACATTATTTGCTAGGTCCTGACATTCAGGAGTGCCCTTGTTACATGTTTACCCTATTCCCTAGGTTGCCTACTTAAAAAATATTATGTTTGGGGGTTTCGAGTAATTTTCTAGCAAAAAAATAAATAAAAATTATGCTTTTAACATGTAGGAGAGAAGATTCAGAATTGGCCTGGGTGGAAAGCGGTTAATTACCATAAGTAATATACAAATTATATATTGTTTATAAAAGGTAATTTACTATACATTTTCTAAATCGGTACTCTAGCAGGTGGCTTAAAAACTGACTAATTATTAAAGTTATAACTTTAAACCAGTAATCTCACAGTAAAAATACATACAATTATGTCATAACATACCATATATAGCATAATTATATATTAAGAGGGCTGGGAGGGAGAATTTGTCATTTAGACACATGCCCCCCCATGACACTGCAGTGAGGAGAGCCTCCACTGCAGCATTTTTATTGGTCAGCTTACCGAGCATGGACCAATAGTGCTTTACCATTGGTCCAAGGCTGAAAGCTGTCCATAAAGCTCAGTGCTTGACAAGTCAGAGGCACTGAGCTCATCCTCTCAGTCTGCGGCAAACAGCATGTGCCAGCTTGTATTTAAACTGGCAGCATTGTATGTCGCTTCTGACAGCCTGTGCAAGGAGCCCCGTATCCCCAGAACCAGTGGTGGGGTGGGATGTTGGCTACCTACCTCCTAAATTTGGGGACTTTATGACCCCAGGCTGCCGAGCTACAACTCTTGAAGCTCAACCTTGTTTTTTTATGTTAAATGGCAGATAAGGCTCCATCCCTGGGGGGTATTTAGTTCAACTTCCACTTGGGGCCCCCTAGGCGACTCAAGTTTAAGTTTCTCTCCGTTTTCCTCCCTGCAATCTTGGACACGTCACAGGTCCCAGAAGATTGCCCAGCCATTGAGAAGGCGCAGAACAACTAGCGCATTCGCACCCAGCTGTGAAGCCGCAAGCTCACAGCTGGCTGCCCACACTTGTGATGCCAGCGACAGAGAAGGGTTTGAGCGGCCGAATTGCTAGATCGTGGGACAAGCGAGTGTTAAGTAAGCAGCTACACTTTTTGTAGCTGCTGACTTTAAACACAAAACCGAGTGGAACTTCGCTTTACAGTGGATGTAAACCCACTTATTTCTAAACTACTGCCATAGTGGTTATCTACAAGGATATACATTCCTCCTGCATGTATCCTTGCCTGTCAAAAGTCTCCCCTCTGTCTGTTATGAGAACTGAAGAACTGCAGCTCGGTGGGTCTGTTGTCTGGAGCTCGGTGGGTGGAGATGTGATGTCAGTAGACTTGCCGCCCACCTCTACACTCCTTAGCATGCATTTTCTCCTGTGTATTTCTTACACTAAATTCTGCTATAATCACTAACATACAGTCAAAACCCAGAAAAGTAATCACATGACTTCAGGCTTGTGCATGAGATATGTAAATCACCCGTCACTCACAGCATGGCAAGAACAGACAAGGTTCTCTGTCCATTTTATCTCACTGGAAAAAAAGATGAGGATTGCTCAGAGCTGGATTAAAGGAGTTAAAAGGAAAAACATTTTTCACCTTAATGCATTCTATGCATTAAGGTGAATAAACTTCAGAGTATTTCCCCCCCCCCCCCCCCCGTTATACTTACCTGACCCGTCAAAAGTCTCGCGCTCCGTCCCAAGATCCTTTTTGCCGCTCAGCCTGGCCGCTGATTGGCTAGAGCGGATGGATTGAAAGCAGCGCAGCCATTGGCTGGCGCTGCTGTCAATCACATCCAGTGACGCGCCGATTGGCAGGGCCGAGTGATACAGTGAGCGGCTATGGTCGCTCGCTGTATCACGGGAGCGTGCCCGCAAGGACTACACACAATGTGAGCTCTCTCGCATAAACGTGTGTAGTTTGTGCAGGTTACATGTTCCACCATTAAAAAAAGAAGGATGGAATGTGACATGTTCCCGATGGTGAATTTATCTTTAAATAAAATTCAGATTAGAAATATAAAAAGGAGGGTCATTAAAAAAACACTTAGACAGCAGTTACACAACTATATACACGTGTATAGTTTTATATATGGTGATAAAAATAAAATAAAAAAAAAGTATTAAAATAATGAACGTACAATAACTAAAATAAGAAAATAAAAGTTTTAAACAGTTACCTTTGCCACCTTGGCTCATAGCTCCAGTTTCTCTTCCACACTGCCCCTTGTTATTTACACCAAAAGTCCATACCTCTCCTTTCTTAGTCAGCACACAAGTGTGAGCTTTTCCCATGGCTACTTGTGTAACGACATGTCCCTTCAGGTCTGTAACCAAGTCTGTAAAAATGTTTAAGATGTTACATTTCAAATAAAGCATGTTAAAGTGGGTTTTAAATGTAGATTTTTTTTGCCTGAAAACATTCTACGTGTTCAGGTCAAAAACAAACATTCTACATGCAGCCCTTACCGCCCACCTCATAGCCCCTTAAATAGTTACAGTACCTCACTACAATATCCTTGTAAAGCAGCAGAAACTAGTGAGAAGAGTGTAAGGCGTGGGGCTGAGCTGCATGCTGTGTGGCGCCAGAAGCGGTGGCACCAGAGAAGAGGCAGATCGGGGCCACTGCTTCTGATTCTTTTTTACATTTCTTTAAAGCATTAAAGCCGATTTCCAGGCTTGTTTTCAGAAATCGCAGTCTACTGGATGTCCAGCGGTTGGGGTTATGATCCAGATAAGAGTCAAAAGCAGCGATTAGCTGGTGTGGCTTCCCGCAGTCCAACAAGGTGCTGGCAGGAAAGCAAGACAACCGACTTGGATGAGCATATCTTTGTTCACAAAGACATCATTTTGGCCAGAACAGATGACGGTTCTTTATTATGTGCTGCACAATATGAGTTTTCAAGGTTCTCCAATCTCTAAAAGAACTAAACTGGCTCAGTATAAAATTCGTGTTTCATTTTATTATATTGTCACAAATTCATATTTTAGTGGATTCATCTCGATCACCACCTGAAGCTTACCTATGACAAATCTGATTGCTTTTCCTCAAAAACCATGGCCATGTAGAGTGCTCAGCATAAATGAGAACACTGCAACAGATTTGTCAAAATGCAGGCCATTGATTGCAACCATGATTTGGCAATTTACACACAAAAAAATAAAAAAAAATATGTTTCATAACAAATTCATTCAAGACCATGTCACAATAATAAATAAAACCCCTTAGGAGCAAAGCTAAATTTTTGACAAAATCCTAAATTTAACACAAATTAAAACTACAGACAAGTCTAATTATGCATTAAACAGGTGTCCAGCAGACAGCCGATTATAAAATACCCTTCCCATTTCATGCGGTCAGCAATGGCACCAAAAAGAAGAGAAATGTCACAAGACCTGAGAAAGTAAGTTTGCACAAGAAAGGCGAAGGCTACAAAAATATCAGCAAGAGAAAATAGAGTACTGTCCTTGTTACTTTTTTTTAATTTGCACCAACATAAACATTTTCAGGACAAGCTGTCCCCCAGTCAGAATACTGTAGCAAAAGTGATAGAACAATTTTACAAAGATGGAACTGCAGCCATCTCACAGATATGTCCAGGCCGTCCACAGAAGTTAAACGCCTCGACAAGAGCGTCATCTAAAAAGGGTTGAAGATCACCAAGTTCACTGCAGTTGGCTAAAGAATTAGAAAGGCCAAACTGGGGTGATCGTTTTCCCAGGATACAATATGGCGTACACTGCAGTGGAATGGCATTCATGGGTGTTTTCTATGAAGGAAGCCTCTCCTAAAGCCCCAAAATAAGGAGCCAGCCTAGAGTTTGCCAGGGCCCATGCGGGAAAATACTACTACAGGGACTCTGTACTCTGGAAAAGAGGGGGGGGATATTTGCCTTAAAAAAGCACCCAATTGGTTACTTTGCCCTGTTGTAGTGTTCATTGGCTGAAGAGTGTATTGAATAACCCCCACCACTCTCTGCATGCTGAATACCAATAAGAATGACATGCAGAGAAAACATTCCAATTCCATCTACCCCTCTCTACAATCATTTACTAGAACAGGGGTCTCCAAATCCCGGCCCACATCTGGCCCGCTTGTGCGTTTTATCCGGCCTGCAGTGTAAACAAAGCCGCCCATGCTGCCATGCCGTTTATTTTTTTTATAACAAGAGAAGCCGAGGCGTGACACCTCCCCCTCTTCCCGCGCGCTGTTTAAAGTTACGATCCTTCCACGAGTGACGTGGTGCAGCACCTCCCCTTTTCCTGCCCGCCGCTACACTTGTGTAAGGATCGTTAATTCAAACAGCGGGCGGGAAGAGGGGAGGTGCCGCGCCTCGGAGACGGGAGCTGCAGAAGACCTGAAGTCGGCTAATACGGAGGCAAGAGGCCGATCTTGTTATTTTGTTGCACAACTCTGATAAGCACACTACATGGGAGATTGCTACATTGCTGTGGGGAACACTGATGGGGACACCAGTGTCCCCATCAGCAATGATGGGGACACTTGATGGGGATGCTGCCGATGGGGACACTGCTGATATTTTATACATAACCGATTTGTTTTTTTTTGGCCCCTGAATACTTGTAAAATCTACAATGTGGCCCTTGTGTTGAAAAGTTTGGAGACCCCTGTACTAGAACATAAACCAATAGCCACTGGATACCAATTGAAAAATTGTTCGTACATAGTTTGTGCTTATGCTTTAACCACTTGACCTCCGATACACCCACACGTTATTACGAAACGCATAGGGACGCGCTGACGTCAACTCGTGTTCCATTCGTTTACTCAGGAGGATGGGTTGTCCGATCGTGCATCGGCCGGCACATCAGACTTCAGGCACTTTTAACTGCGACTATTGCAAGTGTGATACTTTGCTTTTTATAAAAAAGTCAGCACAGGTTTTTCAAACAGAATCTGAAGACATCATTACACATTTTGCATGGACTTTTTTGGATTAGTGCACTGGTGTTTAGTATATTGAGTCACAATTGTTGGGCCTCATCAATTAATCTACTTTGTGGACTTTATATTGCAAACATTTCTTTGCATCACTGTTTTGCTTAGGATTGATCTTGTTGCACAGGTAGATCAAAATTTTATTTACATTTTTTTTACTTTCTGCTATAAAAACAAAAAAATGTTTTTCTTTATAGAGAGATAGATACACACACACACACACACACACACACACCACGTGTCAACCTGTAGCAGTAAAACTGCTATGGGGCAGACCTGAAGTGGTTAAAGCAGAAATGCAACACCCCCCCCTCTCCCCTTTTTATAACCCCCACTGCCACTTACCCCATGATCCCTCCTACATCTTATATGAAAAATAGGCAAGGAGGGATTTTTTTTTTTAAATGATCTGCAGTTGTAACTGGCCCCACATAAACTGGTTTCACACCTAGGCAAGAATGACGTAGCCCAGCCTTCAGGGATACCCATATCACACATCCTAGGAGGCCATCAACAAACACACTGCATCATTAAAAAGGAGTTGTAAAGGCAGAAGATTTTTTTTTTTTTTTTTTTATCTTCATGCAGTCAAAGCATGGAAATAAAAAACCTTGTGTGTAGCAGACTCCCCAGCACCCCCCTAATTACCTACCTGAGCCCCATCTCTCTCCAGTGATGTCCACGAGTGTCTAAGCCGTTCGTGACACAGCAGTAAATTCAGCTAATCGGGGGACGGGGCTTCGTGTCTGAATGGACACACAGAGCTCTGGCTTGGCTCCAGTGCCCCCATAGGAAGCTGCTGACTGTGGGGCACTCGATAGGAGGGAGAAGCCAGGAGCAGCGAAGGAGATCCGGGCTGCTCTGTGCAAAACCAACTGCACCGAGGTGGCAAGTAGAACATGTTTTATTTAAAAAACGCACCTTTACGATCACTTTAAGGCTCCAGATTACATAGTATAAAAGGAACATGGCGGTGCAAGAGCCAGCCTGCAAAAGACCAGGCTAGATTTGCTGGATAGATAGAGAGAATATAATATATATTTTTTATCAGCCCAGAGAACAAAGGCATGAGGGGACCAAAAAAGAAATAAGAATGCAAGAAAGAAGGTGTAGTTACTCTCCAAAAAGAGTAACTCCACTTTTGTGGAGATAAACAATCCCCTCTGGGTGATCAATATACATTGCAAGGATTTAAAAACCTTTTTACAGATTCGGAATGGGAATGACTGGTTCATTATAAGCAGCTTGTGCAATCCGTTCTAATAAATGCAATGTGTGTATTCCTTTAGATGTAATTTACACCTATGGAATCCCTCACCAAAAATGACATTTGTTGCAAGGGGTGCCTAAAATCTGACTTGTATCTTAGTGTAGCTTTCTTTGGAAAATCAGCGAGTTAATCGCATGAGCTGAAAATTATGTCCACCTCCACTCCATTTATTATCCTAAATTAGATGCACCTGTTTGAGGTCATTAGCTGCATAAAGACACCTGTCCACCCCATACAATCAGTAAGAATCCAACTACTAACATGGCCAAGACCAAAGAGCTGTCCAAAGACACTAGAGACAAAATTGTACACCTCCACAAGGCTGGAAAGGGCTACGGGGAAATTGCCAAGCAGCTTGGTGAAAAAAGGTCCACTGTTGGAGCAATCATTAGAAAATGGAAGAAGCTAAACATGACTGTCAATCTCCCTCGGACTGGGGCTCCATGCAAAATCTCACCTCGTGGGGTCTCAATGATCCTAAGAAAGGTGAGAAATCAGCCCAGGACTACACGGGAGGAGCTGGTCAATGACCTGAAAAGAGCTGGGACCACCGTTTCCAAGGTTACTGTTGGTAATACACTAAGACGTCATGGTTTGAAATCATGCATGGCACGGAAGGTTCCCCTGCTTAAACCAGCACATGTCAAGGCCCGTCTTAAGTTTGCCAATGACCATTTGGATGATCCAGAGGAGTCATGGGAGAAAGTCATGTGGTCAGATGAGACCAAAATATAACTTTTTGGTCATAATTCCACTAACCGTGTTTGGAAGAAGAATGATGAGTACCATCCCAAGAACACCATCCCTACTGTGAAGCATGGGGGTGGTAGCATCATGCTTTGGGGGTGTTTTTCTGCACATGGGACAGGGCGACTGCACTGTATTAAGGAGAGGATGACCGGGGCCATGTATTGCGAGATTTTGGGCAACAACCTCCTTCCCTCAGTTAGAGCTTTGAAGATGGGTCGAGGCTGGGTCTTCCAACATGACAATGACCCGAAGCACACAGCCAGGATAAGAAGCATATCAAGGTTCTGGCGTGGCCTAGCCAGTCTCCAGACCTAAACCCTATAGGAAATTTTTGGAGGGAGCTCAAACTCCGGGTTTCTCAGCGACAGCCCAGAAACCTGACTGATCTAGAGAAGATCTGTGTGGAGGAGTGGGCCAAAATCCCTCCTCCAGTGTGTGCAAACCTGGTGAAAAACTACAAGAAACGTTTGACCTCTGTAATTGCAAACAAAGGCTACTGTACCAAATATTAACATTGATTTTCTCAGGTGTTCAAATACTTATTTGCAGCTATATCATACAAATAAATAGTTAAAAAAAAATCATACATTGTGCTTTTTTTTTTTTTTGATCATGTCTCACAGTGGACATGCACCTACGATAACAATTTCAGACCCCTCCATGATTTCCAAGTGGGAGAACTTGCAAAATAGCAGGGTGTTCAAATACTTTATATATATATATATATATATATACACACACACATATACATACACACACACACACACACATATACATATATATATATATACACACACACACACACACACACACACACATACATATATACACATACACAATTTTGTATCATTTATTTTTGCCACAAGTGGAGTTACCTTATATCTTTGTCACCTTAACCTCCCTTTTGTGACATACATTTGGCAGTTTTAGCAAAATCAGGAATTCTGCTCTATATCTGGCTATTAAAGAAAAAAGTAAAAAAATTGCCAGCATAACCAAATAGATAAATGTATGTAAACTACTGCCAAAACTGAACAGTGTACAAATCCTAGCATTTAAGTGAAATGACAGCCTGGCTGAAAAATGGTCACATTCAATTTCCATCACTTACTTGAGTTGTCAGCATAGATGGCATCTTTCCCGAACATATACAGTTCACCCTCCTTGGTAACGACCGAGCTGCTCCCATTATTGCACGCTGTGCTCACAACAATTTTACCTTCCATTTTGACCATTTTTTTAGGTTTGTATGGTTTAGCCTGTCTTCTGCTCTTTGCTGAAAAGTAAAAAAAAAAAGGATGGGTTGGTAGAAAGACTTTTTATATACGGAAGAATGGCGTGAAAACAATGTCCTTTATACCTTTTGGGCTCTGGATTTGCGTAAAGGACATTGTGTTTTCACACCATTCAATTGTCAGTGATGACATTTTAAATGACATGTAAAAAATGTTATCTTCAATTTGTGAAATGTAGCATACTATTCCAAGGCTTTATAGGGCCATTTATAATTATTTTCTCAAATATGCGATTTTATATTGGTTTATTTTTTCACACCAAATTCAAAGTGTATATGGTTTTGCACAGAGCAGCCCCAATCCCCCTATTCTCGAATTCCCTGCTGGCGCTCTTGGCTACTCCCCCCCCCCCCCCCCCGGCAGAGTGCCCCCCATAGCAAGTGGCTTGTGCATACTCTCCCGAGTCCCCACCCCCTTGTCACTGGCTCCGACTGCCGGCAGCAGGAGTCAATGAGGGGCGAGAGAGCCTTGGCTCACATGCACATCGCTGGTTTAGGATCAGGCATCTATTTGGGGGGGGGGGGGATAGGCTGCATGTAGACGGTTTTACATTACCCCATAAAATGCAGTAAGGTATAAAAAATTACTACCTTTACAGCCACTTTAAAGCCATTCCAATACTGCATAATAACTGTTTAAAATAAACTGATATCGCATGATTTTTTTTTAGGGATATTACTTTGTAAAATAGACATCTTGCTACACTCCCACAAATTTGAACATTATGTAAAGATTGCACATTTTGTTATGCAACACAGTATAACCAAAGGTTAGATTTTTAGAATTAGGCGGGGGGGGGGGGGGGGGCGCGATGAGGTGATGCAGACTAGAGTACAACAAATTTGGCTATATGGAAAAAAAAAATTCAATACTTTTACAGGTATCAAACTCATTCAAAGCCCTTTATAATGAAAACGAGGAGACATTACAATGACGACACTAATGGGGAAACCAACCAAGCGAGATACTTACTTGATTCACCATCTTCCCCTTTACTTGCAGTCCCAGTGAAAAATACACTCCCATCATCGGCAGCGAGTAAGGCATGAGAACCATCATGACCAACAGAAAACTGGACAATCTTTGGAGATTTTGTTATGGGAAGTTCCACCCACTTCCCAGAAGAGGGACCACCTTGCTTGATGCCCAAGCTCTGATATTTTCCAGTGTAATACACCTGGGTAGATGTTCAATTAAAAAATTGATTTGAAATTATTATTAACAACCCTCAAAAACAAAATTGGACAAAAAGTGACTGCTGACTGTTAGTTAAAAAATTAATTGATGTACACACATGGGTGCATAAAGACTAGCTTCAGTCATTGCTCCAACTAAAAAAACTGTCAGTTACAAATATCCAGTTAGGCCTGATTAACACTTGTGCAGGTAAATTTTGCTTTTTTTTTTTTCAATAAATCATCTTTAAAGCATTGAAGTCTATGGAACTAAAAAAAAAAAAAAACAGAAGAAAAAAAAAAAAAAAAAAGTCCTCGAAGCTCTTATCCGTCTCCGAATTAATCTATTAGAGCGGAATCCTTTTTTGAAAAAGGTCACGTTCTCTCATTTGATACTTACATAGCCAAACACCCTGAATATCACATTTCCTTTTCAGATCACAGACGACTTTCACAATTCCTCTCTATGTCCCCATCATACTCAGACTGGCTCAAACTCAAAACACCTTTTGAAAATGTATGTGTTGGGTCATCACCTCAGACACACCTTATTTCTTCCGCTTATGCCCTTTTTTTTTCTGCCATCAATCTCAAAGATGACTGTACTACTCGTAAATGGGAAAGTGATTTAGATATATCCCTTTCTGAGGAGGAATGGTCGCGTATATTCCATCACATACACAAGAGCTCAGTGAATGTCCTTGCTCAGGAAAACAGTTATAAAATATATTCTAGGTGGTACAGGACTCCGGTTATTACTCATAAATATATCCCTAATTCTACACCCTTATGCTGGCGATGTGAATCTGAACGTGGTACACTTTTGCATATATGGTGGGAATGTAATCTCATTCAACCTTTCTGGAAAGAAGTCCATAATCTAATTTCCCATATTACGACTTTTACCCCTGAATTTACGGCGGCTCAATATTTATTACACCATAGTTCCTGGTCAAAATCTACTTACAAACGTTCTCTCTTGCCACATCTTATTAATGCCGCTAAACTCTGCGTCCCCATTCTTTGGAAAAAATGTACTCCTCCTTCGATATCTGATTGGTTGAAAAAAATTGGGCATACTGCTGACATGGAAAATCTAATCTATCAAAAGATTCTCCAACTACTTTTTATGATACTTGGGCCTGTTGGTTGAATTTTAAAGATTCTGATACATTTCTTCAATTATCTGGTGCTTCTACATAAGATTTTTCTGACTTTTATTGTCTTATAAATTCAATTTTTATTATATCATACTGATGCTTGATTTCAATTAGTCTTTTCGTTCATATCCCTATCCTTCCCTCTCACCTCCTCCCCATCCATTTTCCTTTTCTTTTTTTCTCTCCCCTTGGCCTTCTCAGGCTACATATCTATATGTTGAGTGATATTTTTGGTTTATTGATTATAGAATATCTATGAATCGTATTGCTATCATTATCTTCTGTTATGCAATACGAATCTATTGTATCAAATTACATTTCTGTCTTTGATAAAACAATAAAATATTTGAAACAAGAAAGAAAAGACCTTGGACCAACTAAATTATCTTCAAGTGGAGGTTCTCCGACATTATGCAACCTTCCCCACAGTCAGCACTGCTTATGTTATTAGAACCAGTCAAAAATCAGCTACTAAATAAAGGGCCATCTATGAAAAACACTTGTCAAATCATGGGGGGGGACCAGTAAACCCAGGCATTATTAGTGGATGAGCTTAGGAATTTTTGGACATGAGTGAGCTATTCTGCAATTAAGCCATCAAAACCTGGGGCATTCCATCTAAAGTGCTGTATCCACAAGAACCATGTTTTGTGTACTTACTAGAATTGGTTTTAGACAATTGTTTTATCTGTTTAAAAAATGTATGTAATATTTTTGTGATCACTGTAGCATACCTGCACCTCAAAAATTCCATACAGCCCCTTGTACCCATTTAAATTGAGGGATGCGGTGCTTAAAATAGTGGTTTGTTTGTGGCAAAACCAACAGGCAATCATAGCTAGCTGATGCATTTTCTGCCTTGCAGTCCCACATATACAAAGGGTGCGTACATGTTGGCTGTGGGGAGGATAACGCCTCTGCTGCCACTGACAAGCTGTTGTGCTTTAACAGCTTCCTGGCAGGACAAATCAGGTGGGTTCAGACTCATTCCCAATAGTGGACAAGTAATCTAACACTTTTACCAACATTTTAGTCTTTCATGAGTTTAGTGGAAACCTGTACCAAGTGGTATGTGAAGGTCTATGAATGTATATGAATTTGCTGACTCAGATCAGCATGACAGCAGGTCTAAAGACATCAACAGGAGGCTGAGCATTTGGTCAGCACAGGTTCCCTTTAATAGAAAAAGCATTTTGTAAAATATAGTTTGATGTACCTTTCCACTAAATGTTTTCATCAGAGCAAATTCCCTTCCTGCTCCCAGAACAGCCAATTCTTCATCAAAGCTGGTGCCTTTAGGAAGAGAAATGAACATCGAAAACTATTTTTTCGAAACAGTAGTAGGAACAAATATATAAAACAGAAAAATTCAACAATTTTCAAGTAACTATGTTGATGTTCACCGATTATATGGCTGGATAATATTGACACTTTAACCCTTTCACTACAAGGCCATGGAGCTCCACTTTAAACCTCAGGTGGCTAGACCATTTTGGTAATTTTTCCAATTTCTACACTTAAAAGCTTAAGGCCAGTTCACACCAGACGCCAGTTCCGTGTGCTTTTTTTCTGCACTAAAAATGCATGCACAGTATTTTCCATGTATTCCAATGGCTCTAGTTCACACCATGCAGTCAGTTTCTGGTGCAGAAACTGACTGCATGGCGTGAACTAGAGCCATTGGAATACATGGAAAACACTGTGCATGCATTTTCTGCAGGGAAAAAGCACACAGAATTGCGTCTGGTGTGAACTGGTCCTTAAAAAAAAAAAAAAAAAAAAAACCCATACATTTTCCAGCATATCTAAAACTGTATAGATGGTACAAATTTATAAATTTTAACATTTTGTTTTTTGTGAAACTGCAAATTTGAGACAAGGAAAAAAAAATAAAAACCAAACTTACGATAAATATCAGGTTGGCTTCCTATGAACTGCAGTGCAACAACACATGGCAAAAAGGTGCCATTTCGGTGGCAATTAGAAAGACATCTGACAGATGTTTATTGAAATCACCAAAAGTAGCGCAGGAACTACTTTTGAAAATCAATGTGGCGTCACACAGATTGGGACAGTGCCATTACCAGCAATGGGCTTCAATTTGGCATGTCAAATCATGCCGATGTGAACGGGGGCTTAATCATTCACAGAGCTCTGAATAAATGAACCAGCTGTGAGGGTTAGTGCACATAGATGTTTAGATTTAAATCGGATGGCTGCTGTGGGGGAGAAGAACCTCACAAGCTGTCAAAAGAGGGGCCATAGATCTGCTTGGTAACAGGTATTACCCCAAGTACGAGCTTACCATGTAACATGGCCTTAAAGCGATGGTAAAGGAAACAAGTACTTGCATGCTCCGTGAAATTTATTTGCAAAGAGCAGTCCAGATCCTCCGCTTCTCAGGTCTCCTGTCAACGCTCCGAGTCCTTCCTCCTTGCCGAGTGCCCCCATAGCAAGTCAATTGCTGTGGGGGCACTCATGCATGCTCACTGTGTCGATTAGACACAGAACATGGCTCAGCACCACCTCCCGCCTCACTGGCTGCGAACGACAGTAGCCAGAGCCAATGGCTTCTGGTGCTGCATCTCATCCAATAAGGAGGGAGAGACCCAGTTCTCATGCACTTTGCCGATTCGAGGTCAGGCTTAGGCAAGTATTTGAGGGGCTGACAGGGGAGCTTCACTTAATTTTTTATTTCCTTCAGGCATTCTATGCCTTTACAGTAACTTTAAACCAGGAGTTGACCTTTAATTCACTGCTCTGTCAATTAGTAAAATCCTAGAACTATGCAAGTATCTGGCTCTCGAGGAATAGCATTCTGTTCCACTACCCTTCTGGCTGAAATCAAGACCAAAAAAAAAAAAAAGCCAACTCTGCCCTTTACAAAAAAATAACTGCACCCCTATAAATAGGAAATGTGTATTTAATGTTGTATTGCATCTGCAATGCATTGTAACTGCAATCAGAGATATGGATCTTTAGTTTACAGGGCTCTTGGCTGTATCAATGGACTACAAGTGTGTGCCAAATTCAAAAAATGACAAGAGCTTGCAGGCAAAAGAACCCTTGGTTCCTATGGGTGTAACAAACCAAGGGTATAAAGATGGCCTTTTTTTCCCCAAACACGAATTGCTTAAAGCTAGGTTCACATCTGTGCAGCTACAACCACCCACACGTTAATCCTAATGGCACGCCGCACACACACACTAGACATCGCATTGCACTTGCCGTTTCTGTACGGGCTGCAATTCCAGAAGCCTAGAACCAAACAATTGACTGGCCTCGGAAAAAGGTGTGAGACTGTACCTGTTGCCGAGAATGTGTTTCCAGCACGACACCATCGCGCCGATTCTCGGCGACAGGGTGCCGACATCTCGCACTCGCTGGAATAGACAAAGCACATTCCAGCGAGTGCGTCATAGAAGCGACGGGGATCCGACTTGGATTCCCGCCAATTCTAGCTGCGGCATTTGGTATGAATCCTGAGAGGGAACTCCACGCCAAATTTTAAATAAAAAAACGGCATGGGTTCCTCCCCCCCCCCCGGGGCATACCAGGCCCTTAGGTCTGGTATGGGTTGTAAGGAGACCCCCCCCCATGCCAAAAAAACGGCGTGGGGGTCTGCCCACAATCCATACCAGACCCGTATCCAAAGCACGCTGCCCAACAAGGAAAGGAGTGGGGACGAGCGAGTGTCCCCCCCTCCTGGGCCGTACCAGGCCGCGTGCCCTCAACATGGGGGGGGGTTGGGTGCTCTGGGGCAGGGGGGGTGCACTGCGGCCCCCCTACCCCAGAGAACCCTGTCCCCATGTTGATAAGGACAGGGCCTCTTCCCGACAACCCTGGCCGTTGGTTGTCGGGGTCTGCGGGCGGGGGGGGTGGTTTATTGGAATCTGGGAGCCCCCCCTTTAATAAGGGGGCCCCCCACCCTAGGTGAATGAATATGGGGTACAAAGGCCCGGGGTTTACAGCTGCAAGCTGGTTATGCTTGCCATCTGGTAAGCCTGCATCCCTTGTGGTGATCTCTGTCGGTGGTTTCTCTACATCAGCGTTATGATCCAAGTTCAGATTTATTGCACTTCTTGTTTGAACTTCACTGATCAACAGGACTTATATCAGCCTATGTAGTTTATGTTTAAATTTCACCTAATGAGGGATTCACATATTGGACACTGCCATCTATTTTATTTTATAGTTATATTTTTTTTCATTTACGTTTTCCACTTATTTTAGTTATTCACTCAGCGCAACTACATTTCTTGTAAAATAAAATAAACACACAACACAGGGTTTTTAAAGTAATTTATTAGTCAGCTCCGGGGGGGGCACCCCCTCTCTTTAGCTCTTTTACCAGGGGGGGCCTTCTTCCGCTCTCCGGGGGTCTTCTCAGCGCTCCCCTGTTCTTCTCCCGCTCGCTCTCCGGTGCCTTCTTCAGGGTTGGCCGCCGCTATCTTCGTGTGTTAGCTCAATTACTAGCGGCGGCACAAGCCTGCTCTTCTGTGACGTCTTCTCTTCTTCCGATGTCGACAACGCTTCTTCCCGCTGTTATGCCGGGTGCGTGGTTTGCATCTGATTTATATAGGCCTCTCTCATGATGTCACAGTCCCATCATGCTCCGGTACCTTACAACCCATACCAGACCTGTGGGGGGGAACCCATGCCGGGTTTATTTAAAATTTGGCGTGGAGTTCCCTCTCAGGATTCATACCAAATGCCGCAGCTAGAATTGGCGGGAATCCAAGTCGGATTCCCGTCGCTTCTATGATGGCTTTGTCCCCATCGCGGCAAGCCAGCTCGCCGCTGGCTCCCGCGATGGGGCTCATAGGTGGTCAATCTCACAGAGAAAGGGAGCGAGATTGACACAATATCGCAGTCACCCACTGTATGTTGCATCTGTATCAAACAGGTTAGTTTAGGTAATTTCTGCTTTGAAATATGCAGTCTATCTCAAAAAAAAAAAAAAAAACACACAACTTTAAACGACTAACATTTTGTAAGAGCTTATGTTCTGAAACCATGGATACAGCAACCCACACTTTTTCTGCATACAAACGTTAAGAGCAAATCAATTCAGTAATCCTTACTTAGGATGTGCAAATCTTTCTCTGAATCGAACAGCGAAATGCCACAGGCATGCAAACATTTCCGAGCCAGTTTAAGTTGTAGCTCTTGCTGTAATACAGGCTCTGTGCTGGTAGCAAATATCCGAACGACAAATCCATCCTGCAGAACAACAACAACATGTTAAAGAAGAGCGAGAAAAAAAAAAAAAAAGAGCCCTTTAACACAATGCATACACAATCTAATTCTGCTAGAAAAATAATAAAAAAAAAAAGTTTCCTGGCTCTACAGTAGAACATTAGGTTTCCAAATGGCCAACGACACAATTAGAATGTTTAGATTGATGGGACCCCATCAAGAGAGGAACATGGGAGCTACATTTGCTGAATTGTTTTTAAAATGACAGCTTGGGGATGGCATTCTTGTCGCTTATCTGGGGGAAATAAAAGTCTATAAAAAGGTGTCATGATACCCAATTTACACATGATTGTCATCATCTAGGCAAGAACGGTAGTGGGGTGGACGGTGGTTGGGTTTGGGGGTGCAGGGGTAAATAAAAAAATCAGAGAGGGAAAAAAACATTTCTGTAGCGATGGTCCTCTGAGAAGCACCCTATAGTAGCAGATAACATCAGGCAATTTTGGGGGGTTGTACATCTTGCATCACTTTTTTCTCAAAGTTGTAAATAACTATCAAACTGTGAACACTTACAAACCCAATAATTCATACATGACTTGTGAAAAGCAAGACATCACAAGAAAGTGGGTCCTTATAAAAGTTACAAAAAATTATTTAATGTAATAAAGTGTCTAACCCTCAAACATGAAATCTGAGCAAAGCATACCCTTCTATAGTGTGCACTCCTCTCAATCCAGAGCACTAATCCACTGCTTCCTTGCTCTACTATCACAGTCACTTCTGACAAGTTTTCTCCAAACCAAGAAATAAAAAGGCAAGGGAGCTCCAGCGCACAGCCTGTGATTTACAGCCACAGCCCTGTCCCTGTGTGCTGTGTGCAGGGAGAGGTATGACCCCCTTCCCTCCAATCAGCTCTCAGGGTTGATCTCTTGTTGAGGGTAAGGGGGGGGGGACAGAGGGAGACAGACAAGAGCCGGCTGAGGATGATGGAGGCATGTACTGATGACTCCGGTGTCAGGGCTCTGCAGCCCTGATACATGGGAGTCAGCACAGAGGGGTGGGGAGAAACTGGCAGCACAAGCACCGTCCTGTAGAACATGTTTTAAGGGAACAGGATTTTTTTGGGTTAACACACGCTTTCTGGACTTTAAAACGGATGTAGAGAAGCCAAGACTGCAGATAAACAGGTACAACTTATGTAGGAGGGTTGGTTTTAATCTCTATCATCTGAGGTTTAGTCACTTAACTGGTTATATACGAGGGCTTACATCCACTTTAAAAGTAGTGTCTGTTTAATACAAACCAGTTTAAAGCTGTCAGTTTATCATTTAGAAAAGTGACAAGGACTTATTTGACGTGCCAAGCCCTTGTGTTGGGGCCCAGTCACACCATAACACTGCAGTATGACGCAATACGCATGTTGGTGCAATTCAGGGCCAGTAATTCTGAATGACACCCCAGCACACCACCTCAGTGCACTCGTGTTGCAGTGTGCTGTCAAAAACGATGCATATGTGCTTTTTAGTTCATTTTGGAGCAGTCATGTTTAAAGCACTCCAATGGACTGGGTTGATGCAAATGGGCACTAAGATTTGATTGCATTTCTCATCTATCCAACCAAGCTTATTTATTATAGTGCAGTGTAAAAGTCTATTTAATCAGGCATAATTACAGGCAAGTAATCTGGTAAGATTTTTTTTAAAATCAAATCCATCAAAGCAAAAGTCTGTGTGACAAGCTTAGGGAAATACTTTATCAAGAGGGAAAAAATAAATAAGAATTTAACACAATGGCTCTCACCTCTTTAGAAGCAGCAATTTGGTTGATAAACTCCCCATCGGTGAAGAGTATGTTCTGGCCATCAGCATTGCAATCTAGATTGTGAAGGAAATGCAGACAAGAAACATTACCTTATCTGAATAAACCCATTCACATTTAATGTTAAGGCCTCATTTACATACTGATCTGTATGTCTGTGCGAAGGGCCATCTTCACCCTCCTAGGATGCACAAGTGTACCGTACAGGGTCATGCAGACAATCTGTTGAAATCGGTGACAGGTAGCTAGCTAGCTGCCCTTACCTGCATGGATATCCATTCCAAAGTACGTGTGGGTCCGACAGATCACAACGCAGACAGGCTCTATGTCATTGTGCATTGGAGCCACACAAACACTCTGCGATACCCGGAGGTCGGTGCAGGTGACCGCATATCATTGAGTATCCCAAGTGGCTGAAGATGGTCCTTTACACAGGCATACAGATCAAACGTGTGTGAATGAAACTTGTTTGCTGTCATATGCAAATGATTTGTTTATTAAAAAACAAAAACAATAAAGTGACCAGCCTGAACTAATCATTTACAAAGTCAATTTTATTTGTTGTATTCGTGAGTTTCAATTGTTGCTAGAAATGGCAACAAATCCCACACCACATTGAAAACTGCACTGCGTTCAGGGGCCACACGTGTCTTGCACGAATCTGATCACATGGGTGTGACCATCTTTGTGATCCCATTAGCTTTTTTTCTGCCTAGTGTATTACTCCTGGTAGGTGGCGCTATAAAACCCTGTTATGGATTTCAAGAGTCACTATGTCCACCAATGAAGGAATCAATTTACCTTAAAGTTAATAATGCTCCCACAAAGCAATTCATAGAGTTTTCCCCATCTCTGCCACCAAAGACATGCAAAATGCCAAGAAGGTTTGAAATTGAATTCACAGTGGTGAGAAACCTCAAAATACCTGATTTTTTTTATTTTATATTCGATTGTGTGAGAGGCTTCCAGTAAACCCCCCCCCCCCCCCCCCCCCATCAGAGCAGGCCATCATGTCCTCTTGTTAACTGGATTTTCTTTATAATAACCATTTGTAGTAAGCTCTGAATTGTTTACCTGCAACCTTTTTAAAGTGGCACATGCATATAGACACAAGTTTCCAAATGTAGACAGTCTGCATTCAGAGACTTGGTTTTGAACCCATGTGCCACATTATGCAGGTCACGGCGCATACCTTCATACCAGTGCCTACAACTATTCATGTCTGTGGGCCACTGTACGCCGCACTAGAGCTCCCAGACATTTTCACACATCAACCATGCATATGGGAGTCTACTTATGATTCATGCAGTTTTCAACTGCATCCCATTGAAAAAATGCATGAATCTGGTGTGAAAATATAAAACGGACCCCTTTTTCCTGTATCAGGAGAATCTAAGGCTTGGTTCACACTACTGCAACGTTGTATGACTTTTCCCTGTAACTTCTGACTTGGATGCCATTTAGAAATCTATACAAGGGCTCAAAATCGTACAAAAGTGGTGCAGGAACCTTTTCTAAAGTAACTTCTGTAGTATCAGTTAAGATGGCTCTCATAGGAAAACCTTGAATTGGAGTCTCACAAGCTGGAATATGTCACAGCAATGTGAACAGAGTGCTCTTTCTGACACTAATGGGAAAATAAAAATATCACACACACACTACAGTAACTTTAAGCCTCACACACAATCCGATTTTCTGTGGACAAAGCCTCGGAATTTTGTTCAAAGGGCGTTGACCAGGAACTTGTACTGCATACAAACGGCAAAGCACAAGCACAAAACTACATGGTTTTTCAGCTTTAGCGCCACCCTTTGGGCAACTTTTGCTAATGTTGAATTATGTACACCCGATCGGATAATCCGACAACACACATTTGTTAGAAAATTTTAAAGCATGCCATCCCACATTTGTTGGAGGAAATTCCGACAATTGTCCGACGGCGCATACCAAATGGTCGAATTTTCCCAACAACAGTCTGTCATCACATAATTCCCGTCGGAAAATCCGATCGTGTATATGTGCCTTAAGCCCTGGTTCACACTGATGTGGTATGGGAAACTCAGCGATTCCTGCGAGTTTTCCCACACCGCATAGCAATAGCACTGTGTTCATACGCTCGGCTTTGAGAGACAATTAAAAGTTGACACCCCAAAAGCAGGTCACAAAATCCAGTTTGAGAAAAAAAAAAAAATCTGCCAGCATTTTTCACGCGAAAGCAGTGCAATTTGAGCCGCTCAAATTGCACTGCACAGAATTGCATGCAATTTGCACAGTAATGCAGTATGAACCAGGGCTAAAAGGAAAAATACTTTAGAATAATTATTCCTAAAAACACACGGTACCCCAAGCTAAATTATCCACTGAGAAAGCGCAAAATCACAAAAGCAGCCTACCTGGCACTGTTACTGTTCCATCTTGTTCCAAAGTCTCTGGGTTAATCCTTATGGCTGTCACACTGTGATTGTTCACATCTCTGTAGAGCAAATAACCCTAAAGTAAAGAAGATCAAGAAGTAGGTCATTTTCAGTACGACAATAGATAGGCCATAAGCGCTTATGGGTGATGTCACTGCTTCAGGCTTTACAACCCGTAGTGGAGCGTCTACTTCTCCCCTGCAGCGGTCATTGTCTGACACAGGGAAACAGGGATGCACAAATCATATTGGCCAACGACTGACACATGCAGTTAAGGGAGCAGGGCAGGATTAAGACAAACGCTGTGACACCTAAAACATGGTGTGGTCTTGGCACGATTTATTGTGGGGTAAAGCAAAACACGTGAAGCTTAACGCCCAAAAAGGAGAAGCAACGTCTTTTGGGCGGCAAGCTTTATTCAAAGCAATTTGCTGTGCAATAAAATCGCAAAAAAAAAAAAAAAAAAAAAAAAAAGATTGCGAGCAGAATTGCATTGATTCTGTCACAGTTCCAAAAAGCCCAGATGCGGATGGAGCCTAATAAAGCAGACACCAGAGCTTGATTTGGCTGCTCAGCATGGGCTCGTACTGAGCACCCGAGCGCTTTCGTGTGCAAGGATAACCTGAAGAAATTACGTTTTTTTCTCATTAGGGCCAGCCCCTCATTACTTCTTCTGAGCGTTGAGAGCACCTTTACTGACTAGCACCCAAATCGGTGCTTGTCACACTGCAAGCTCTCTCACCTCTCTGATAGTCCCGGGTGTGGTGCTGGAGACAGGCAGGGAGAAGGGTAGGAGATCAACAGCACAATGTTAAAACTATTTAAATACTGTTTTGGTTAAAAAAAAGTTGCTTTTTAATCAAGACAAGTCGTCCCCCCCTTTTCCCCCCTTCCCACATCCGAGGGGGGAACATTTGACCACACTGAAGTAGGTAATAGGCAAGTACATACATCATTCTTATCCTTCAATAATCACACTACATCCAATAAAAGGGAACCAATGGGTCATTGAAATGCAGTCATTGTACTAAGATGATAGGTAGAACACTTGTAACAACGCAACTAAATCAGGAGGTGCTCAGCCAGGACTTTTTGCCTAGCAAAGTTAATATACATCATGGGGTACTATGCTCTACAAAATTACTTTTCCAGAGCCAGTGCTCTAATTGGCCAGGCCAGCTCAAGTATCAAGTAAACGAGCTGCAGTACTAAACACGAATAGGTAATTATGGTGCATTTCTATTAAAGCACAGCTTGCCGAAGCACTTGTATATAAACACCCAGGTGACTGTGGGTATAAGAGACTCATGAGGCCTTATAAAAAAAAAGGTTTTGAAGGTACTACAGCACTTTTATAGGACTTCGAATGGGTGGTGTATTGTGATGTTTTCTTAACTGCATGCAATGAAAAATCCTCAATGTACCTGAGCATAACCCAACCAAGACTTCTTTTCTCTTCTGCTCTGGATGCGGGACGTGGAATTGTAAATGTGGCCCTGGAAATGAAAAAAAATAAATAAAATCAACCTCAATTTAAATAAGCACACAGCTGCTTCTAGAGTCATACGGCTATTCATATTCTCAGCCCATGTCACATACTGCAATCAAATACATGCCTTAAATTACCTTAGTACAGAATCGTGACCAAAAAAAAAGATTTAGTATCCAAAAGATCAATACAGCAAACGGAAAAATAAGGGTATGGTTTGGCAGCAAGATCTCATTGATCTTTCTGGTCTACTAAAAGATACATAGATGAAATATATCAACCAAAGGCAGAAAATCTATAAAATTCAGGTCAATGGGTGATCACTGTAGGTCCTCCCTTAAATTTACAACAAAAAAAGCTTGAAAATCATCCAAAGTGCCCTCAGCAAAGCAGAAGACAGATTATACTCACCCTCACTGTTCCACTGTATCCGGAACCAATTTTGTAAAGGCCATCTTTGCATAAAAGATAGAGGAAGAAGCCATCACTCTGAAGGAGGCACTGGTCGTCTTCATCGACAGGGATCTCTTTCAGAGACCATTTTTGCATCAAGGCAGCCTTTTTAATCCCACTTGTAAACCAGTCCTGGATCTGAATTTTACCCACCAGAACTGCTTGAACACTCCGCTGCAGAGAGTTCAAAATGATTGGCACCTGTCACATATGAAAATAAAAAAGGTTACGTTTGGGATGTAAGGCAGAACAACACAGAAGTAAAATATGGGTGAAAAACTGGTTCTTTCTAAAGAAAACCTACACCTGAAAAGAAGTAGTCCAGAATATGTAAAAAGGTGTGATGGCCCTTATCAGATATGAATATTTAATACGACAAATACAAAATATATTCAATGCATGAGTTTGTCCATACATATGTGCTTACTGAACACATTCTCCCCCCTGACATACACCCACCAGTCATTCACACAGATGTATCAGGCCTTTAATCATTTTATTAACTTACATTTTCTAGTTCAGCTAAAGCAGGGGTCTCTAAACTTTTGAAACAAAAGGGTCAAGTTACCCTTGTGGAAAACTGCTCCGTTATCAGATGAATGGAAGCTTGACATTCTTTTTGGGAAGCAGAGGTGTGGTGTCCTCTGGGCTAAAAAGGAGGGACCTCCTTTTAATTTTCAGCACAGAGTTCAAAATCCTGCATAGGGTTGCAGTAATGCATATGAAATGGACAGCTTGCACATCTAAAAAAAGGCACTATAAATGCAGAGATATCCAGGCTTTGGAGCAGCGTATGCTTCCATCCAGAGGATGTCTTTCAGGGCATGACTTGCATTTTTCAGTGGGACAATACTAAAGTGCATACTGCATCCAAGACAACAGCATGGCTTCTTGATAGAAGAGAATTGGTGCTTAACTGACCTATATTGGGCAAAAATTGGGTAACATTCCTGTCCTAAAGCACCAGCAACTGGCCTCAGTTACCAGACCTTTACAGAGTGTTTAAAAAAAAAAAAAAAAAAAAAAAAGGGGGGGGGTGCTACACAGTGGAAACACCATCACTGAAAACAATCAACTTAAAGCATAACCATGTGTCATAACAGGTTTTTATTACCATCGACCCTGGTACACACTGGAATCAAAAAGTAAAATACATGGTAGTTGGAGGATTTTTTAAGTAAACCTTTTTACTTTAACTATTCACTTTTTACATCAGCTAAAATGGCAACAGTGGACAGGACAAAAGTGAACTGCATTAACAGTGTTAAAGAAATAGGTGAAAAGGCGCAATGCCCTTTTAGCCATTAAAGCAAAAGCTAAAAATTTTTATCAAAATGTTAAATTCTTTTGGTTTGAGAAGAATCAATGCAGAAACAAGGAGTACCCCCAGAGAGGACCCTGGCTCTCACTAATACAATTTCTGCTTCCCTATAGAAGTTATTGCGGTCCTAATCCACCTGACCATGTTATTTCAGACTCTCCAAACCAGGCGATTCTCAGTCTTTAAAATGCTTCAATTTCATTTATATATACACGCACACACTTTTTCTTGTAGTCAAAATTCTATGCATTTAATTTCAACATTACTCAATTATTTTAATGAACTGCATCACGTTTGGGGATAAAAGTTTTACCTGAATGGTTTGGCATGCATGGCTGCCATTGTTGGTAAGAATAGCCGAAATGGCTTGAAGGGTTTTTCCCGTTTCTCCCCATGCTACCACCAGACTGAATAGGCAGGAACAGGAAAGTGCAGTTAGTGACTGTCCGGTGGAGTCATTGGCTCCTGTGCTACGAACAGTGATTTCCAGAATAAGTTGAAGAAGAGATTCTGTGAACACAAAACATCACAGGTAAGGCATATATAAAGACAGCAAGTTCGATACTATATATAAAAAGGAATTTCAGACTAATATCTCAATTAAAAATGCAAATGGTTTGTTAAAGTGTTGGTAAATCCAGGACATTGCATTTCCATGTTGTGTACTGCGGGATACCAGATATAGGGAATGCAATTATTTTAGGAAATATAAACAGCTAAATACCTTTTCTCATCAGCAGTATATAAGGGTCTTGGGACCATCAGGGTCTGGTTAAAGTTTGTAGGAGGAGTTGACTTTCCTATGGGGCTGCAGGATCCTGGACCCTTTGTCTGGACAGTGCGAATGGGCCCTGTGTTGATCACATGCACCCACCCAAGAGGAAAAAAACAACTCTCCAGCAATACACACCAAACTGAGCATGTGCAGTGTGTGCCTTAAAGGCTCTATCAGCAGATGGATTGGGGGTGTTCCATCAGCTATGGCAACCTGTCAAATGGTAACGGAAGGGATTTCTCGCCGCCATCTTGCTACAACCACACACTTCCATAGTAAGGATACACTGAGAAAGGGGAAAGCAGACCTCTTGTTACACCCACTGGCGTTTTGCATTTTACACCTTTTAAACAGTAAAGGGAGTTTATATCGTGAAATACAGTACTTAGAACTCCGTATGAATGTTTAGATGTTAAAAAGCAGCGAACTGGCAGATTAGCAAACCTATGAGATGAGCAGGCTTGCCACTGCTTTTAAAATTCCAACATCTAACCAGTCAGATGGAGTTCCAAGTACTGTATTTCACTATATAAAATTCACTTTACTGTTAAAAGTGTAAAATTCAAAACTCCAGTGGGTGTAACAAGATATCTGTTTTTTCCCCTTAGTGTATCCTTACTATGGAGGAGTGCAGAGTGTAGCAAGTTGGCAGCGACAGAACGTCACTTCTGTTTCCAATTCTGATGGAACAGGGGCAGTAAATAGGGAGGATCAGAGAAGACGGGATCAAAGGGTCTTTTTTGCAATGTGGTAACTAGCCAGAAATCGTTTAAAACGGACATACAGAAAAAGTGAAGATATGCCGTCATATAAAACATATTTAACATGGATAATCGTGATTTAAACACACTTAAAATATGCAGTTTGCTTTGAATTTCTCAGAACTAATGCATTTCTGGGCTGTAACATTGCCTTGACAACCCCGTTGCTGTAGCTAGATATCTGCAGTGTAAAGTCACTGAAGGAAGATCATGCCTGTTCCTGCGCTTGATACTGTAATTGTAATTCTCACCAGAACTCAAGTGTCTTCCCGAGCACCGCAGTGCCAGTTGTTGGAAGAAATTACTGTGCTGCTTATTTTTGTAAAGAGCCTGCTGGAGAAGGTGCTGTACCCAAGGAACCTGCAGAAAAACTCAGACCTTATTTTTTTGACCTACTGGGCTACAGGTGGGCACTGCATTGACACAACGCAAGTTGGTTCAGGGGAAAATGAGCTGCAGGGGCTTTAAAAGTCAGCAATCGTTTTAAGTTGATCCCTGTTTTAGAGGAAAGATTTCATAAAATAGGCCTGTATATGTCTGCATAGTCCCCAATTTCAGGACAAAGTCCCTCTTTCCTCATTTTGGTCTGATCTCTATATATTTTTATAAAATGCACCACTTAAGGAACAGTGTTTAACAATGCTAAACCTTTTATCCGATTTCTAAATTGCTGCATTTGTAAAAGCCAGTATAAAAAGGAATAGTAGTTTAAAAAAGGACTTGTGGGTTTAACTAATAATTTTTTTGTACAACTTTCCTTTAAAGGGGGCATGGCAGAGTGTGCCGTATACCTACATACTTTCTAAAAGGTGTCCCTCATTCCAATCTCAAGAAGTTGGGAGGCATGTGTCTGGACTGCAGTAAAGTGGAGTCCAATTGACGCACACAAAATCCCCACTAATCACTACAAAACATTACATTTATAAAACTGGTTTTGGTAAATATTTTGAGCTTAAATTAAATATGACCTATTAAATACAGGACAACAGAAACTCTGCTTTTCTGCCTTTAGTAGTGAACTTTTTCACCTCTAAGAATGCCATTGACCTAGATCCTCTGTAGAACATGTGTAATAGTGAGTCTCTCATGTTAACATTAAACCCCCATGATAACTTAAATATCAAAAGGCTTTTTTTTTGTGGACAGAGTTAGGAGGTATTAAAACACCTGTCAGTTTTTATTGCCTGTATGTCCCCATTAGGGCGATTCACCCCATGTGTCATGTTTACTATTATTGAAAGTAAAAGAAAATCCCAAATTTTGGGTTGTCCCCAGAAAAGTAATAGAGGGGAAAATCTTCCAAATTGGGACGCTTACTTACTTTTGGTTCTGACAGACAATGGGACAGAAACTGAAGGGAAATTTACACAAAGGACACAGATGGCCAAAGAGAAGGTTAATCCTCTATTATTCTACTTTGGAGGCTCTGTTCACACTTATGCGAATTGAATGCGCATAGCAGGAGAATGTGACTGAATCTCTATGAAGCCGGTTCACATATCTCCACAGCAGGTCTGGTGCCCAAAATCGGACATGAAAACTGTGGACCAGCACCCACCGGACCCCCTGCTGTGCGACGGATGCAGAGATAGTGTGAACTGAGTCTAAAGGAGAAGTACAGCCAAAGCTTGTTTTGCTGTACTCCTGTGGATCACAGGAGTGCAGTTTGTTTTGCAGTTTTGTGATCCGTTTTCAGCTGACAGCGTGCTGAAAACAGGCTGACATCACTTAGCCGGTCCAGCCTGGGGAATGATCGCGAGAAAATTGGCAGGATCCACTCAAATGCCTGGATCGGCACCTGGCTCAGCCTCTCGGTAAGCAGCCAAGAGCCATCCGCCCCCATCCCCTCAACAGCCCAGTGCTCCAGTGAGAACTGGAGAAGCAGAGCAGACAACGTTCTTCTTTAGAGCACATTCAGACCATGAGCAAATGCGGTGCAAGTCTGTCACTGCATACATAAAGTCGTTGATAGATTCTGGCATCTTTGGGCATTACCAGGAACCCCACCGCGCGTGTGTGCGTTTATAGAAAATAATGACAAATGTTCAATAAAACGCTAAGAGCACTCTGGTTTGTGTCTAGCCTTACCCAACACTTCTGGGGGTTCCGATTGGAGTCCCTCTGGCTGTTGACCCTGTAGTATATTGAGAAGGGCTTGCAAGCTCCTCAAACACAGTGATGGGTGGGAAAAGCGCGTCTCCTTTATCAACTCAAACACTTCACATAAACCTATTTCAATTATCTGAGGAAAAAAGCAAAAGGAAACAGTCATTAAAATATTTGAATTAAGAGTGTGCAGCATTATAAATATAAAAAAGGACCGGAAAGTTCATAGACCTTGTATGGAATTTGCCTTTATTAAATTTGTTTCACAGTTAATTTATCACTGCATTTATACCAAAATAAAATTGCAGACATGGTTTTATCCACTGAAGAAAACACACAAACACACACACACACACACACACACACACACTAATGGATAGAAAGGACTGTGCAGAATGAAGGCAGACTGAATCTGGAGTGTAGTAGATGAGGGCAGGAAAGGAACAATCCCATACATTATGTCCAAAAAGCAAACCAAAGAAAGTCGAGAATATGCAAAGTTATAGGATTACGCTACATGCATAGGTGACAGGACATACTGTATATGGGATAAGCTGAATGTTGGATACAAAACTTCTAAAAAGGCTCTTAAAGTGGCTGTAAATTCATTACAACCACTTTTTGCTACAGGTAAGCCTATAAGGCTCAGGCCAATCACAGTGCCGGAGCCTGCGATATCTAGAAGTAACTCCAGGAGCGATGTTGCCACCTGGAGTGGTGTACGAGGACCAATGCGGGCGCTTCAATCCAGGAAAAGCAATTAATAATGATCGAGTATGCTATGCTTTTGTCCATTGTTGGAATGACGCGATGCATGGACCGATATCCACGACGTCAGCAGAGAGTGGACTTCAGACCGCTTTCTGCTGAAAAAACGGGTCACAAGAGTGAAAAATGAATTGTATTCCTGTGTTCCATAGAAGCCCAGCCAAAACGAGCTTTGGCTGGACTTCCCCTTTAACCACTTAAGGACCTTGGCTGTTTTTCAGATTTAGCGTTTACAAGACAAGTTTTTTTTGCTAGAAAATTACTTAAAAAATATATATAATGTTTGGGGGTTTTAACACCCTAGGAGAATAAAATGGCAGGAGAGCGCCGCCGATAATAGTGATCTTGCAGCGAATCCGCTGCAGAGACCACCGTTATCGTTAACAGGACCGCTCAAGAAAAAGATGGATATTTTGGTTGTGGCAGCAGCTGCTGCTGCTGTTACCGAGATATCCATCTTTAAAAACAGGACAAATATAGTCATGAGCGGGTCCTTAAGTTAATGTTCCAATACTTTTTACGTGAATATATATATATTACACACACACACACACACACATACACACACACACACATACATACACACACACCTCAACATAATGAGCAGACAATGCACCTATATTATACAATTTTATAATTTCACAAACATTGCAAGTACTTACCTTTGGAAGCTTAGTAGGTGGCTCTTTGGACTCCTCCTCTTCATCGCTGTCAGACTCCCCACTCTGTACAGAGTTCTTTGAGGATAAAAGAAGGGAGGTTTCTTTCCTCTGCCATTCCAAGACACAGTGACGGACATTGCAATAAACATTGAATGCTGAAGGGTTACTGTGGAGCTTGAGGTCGGGTATAAAAAGAGCATTTTCCAGGTTATCAGCCTAAAAAAAAAAAAATAATAATTTAAACACCCACCCTATTTGCAGTGTTCCAAGATTCCATGTAACAGAGGCCCTATGTGTTATTAAAACATAAGCAGACTTGGCTAAAGCAGTTGTACATAAAGAAAACCAGTGTTTATATTTAGCATCAACAGTGACGTAATATATTTATAGAACTACAAAATTGCTTGTACCAGCATTGCTGTATCACATGGAGCAAAAAAAGAATCAAATTATCACCAAGTTTCTAATTCAAAACTACCCTACAAAAAAAAAAAAAAAAAAGCAAGCAAAGTATCACATGATCTGAACTTTCCAGGAACAGTGTAAATGTTCCACATCAGGCTGCCGTAAGTGTTTTTACGGAGACCCTGGGCTGATTGCCTTTCAATGACACAGGAAAGCAGCAAGGCAAAAAAAATGCTGTACTCGTAAGCAGGTGCAGCATTTTATTGGGCATAAATGTCTGCACCTTGTACACAATTCTCTAAGCCTTTTACCTCAATTCCATCACATGTCTAAAATTGGACAAAATTGTTTTCCTTTAAAGCAGACCTGAACTCAACAAGGGAATACTTGCTATCCTACAGGAAACATCCAAAAGCATTAAAGAGCACCCGGAAAATGTACCGTCTTGAATGTCTCTAGAAAATAAGCCAGGGAACTTCCTGGCATGTGATCATGCCTAGGCATTCAAGTCTACTGCCTCATAGCCATTAATGCAATACGAGGGGCATTGCTGCCTCTGCCTGCTATCCTCACCCGTTTTTAGTGAGATTTCATAGCAGTACCGCGTTGCTTGTAAAGGGGAAATTGTAACAGAGGAAGTGCAGTGCATGCCTTTCCTTTGTTTCCATTGTGGATCTGTTCATTCTAATCTCTTCTGCTACTACTTGATCATTGGGCAGGTTTGACATGAGAAAGCAAAGCCCTGCTACTACAAAAGATGGCCACCATTACAGACACTGAACAAGGCATGGTAAACAACTGTAGGGAGCCCACATGCAATACAGTCAACCACTTAGGCCTTCTGCTTGCCTTGTTTGGGTTCAGCTTCCTCAAAAGACCATAAAAGACCATAGCAGTTCAAGAGCCCTGTAGTGTGAGACTTCAGCTCCCCATCCACTTATTTCGAAATGCTCAAAATTTTGAAATTCTGGACTTTAAACGACTGAAAAGACGTCCGCAGATAAAAACAGGTACAACTGAATGCATTTCATCAGGATCACCCGAGGCAAGTCACTTTACTGGGTATATGTAAGGGTTTACAACCAGTTTAAGTTGTACCTCAGGCAACCAGCTAAATATACACATGAAATCCATATAATGAATTCATTTTACCTTCCAAAAAGGGATTTTAATGTCTGTCCATCCAATTCTAGTTTTCACGCACCGCTGTCACAAAGCGCAGCCCTTCCTGGCATGCATGGGGGACCTGTTACTACTACTCTGCTGTAGTTTCACTTACCTCCATACTTTGACTGGACAGTGAAAGAAGGAGCACAAACTGCCCTGCATGTCTAGGAAAACGATGTATCAAACACAAGTGCAACAGGGCTTCCTACTACTCGACAGCTCATGCTGCCCATAGGATCCCTTTTTAGTGGGCTTTCCCCGATATCCTACCCTGCTGCAATTCGCACCCTGCATTGGGTCCCTCACTTTCATACCTTGAAGACCTGAACCCAGTGATATTTGGTTCAATCCAAGACAAACCATCTAAATTTTTAAGCCCCCCAACAAGTGCTTTAGGGGCTGCAATGAGGTTGGCAATGTCAAACATATTTAGTGGACATGACCTTGCCTTTACATTTTGATCTAAAATGGTATTTTCTACTCCATTGCACACCCATATACAAATCAATAGATGCTTCTGCATGACCATCTGAAATATCCCCTTTTATGAAGTCAAGACTCGATTGCATGGGTTTGTGATTAATGAGAAGCCTTCTAGTTTGACACCAGTATGGCTTTACTAAAGGTCAGGTCTCCATGGGCCATTAATAAGCCTATGTTGATGGACCCTTCCTAGCTTAAAAATCCACAATATTTATGCATTATAGCTATGTGCATGAGAGGCATGCCACTTCTTCCTCTATCCCCTCCTTTTTCTACCTGCTCAACTTCAGACTGTACCACCTTTTATTCTCTTTGATCTCTTAACTCTAAAATGTTTACATATCTTTGTTCCCCTTACCCACTTTGAGCAGAGGATCAGGTATACCTGCCCTCCACTTAAAGCGGTGGTTCACCCTGCAGAACAACATTTCAGCATACAATTCGGCATCGTAGCGCGAGCTACAGTATGCCGGTCTTACATTTTTTAACCCCGTACTCACTGTTTAATCGTACATAGACGATTCCGTCTGCCGCGGGGAATGGGCGTTCCTAGCAAGAGGGAGGGTGATTGACGGCCGACTCTGGCACGTCACGCTCCCCGAAGACAGCCGGAGTAGGTCTCGGCTCTTCACGGCGCCTGCGCACAGGCTATGCGCAGGCGCCGTGAAGAGCCAAGCCTATTTCGGCTATTTCCGGAGAAGCGTGACGCGCCAGAGCCGGCCGTCAATCACTTTCCGTCTGGATTGGAACGCCCATTCCCCGTGGGCAGACGGAATCGTCTAGGTCGGATTAAACAGTGAGTACGGGGATAAAAAATGTAAGACCGGCATACTGTAGCTCGCGCTACGATGCCGAATTTTATGATAGAATAAAAAAAAAAAAAAAAATTTTTATTCTAGGGTGAACCCCCGCTTTAAGTTTAAAGGCAAGCTTGCCGATGAGCTTAGTACTCACCCTTATTCTCAGGGTGGATTTGATTAAAACCAAGTCAATTTAAAAATCACTAGTAACAAAGCTTGATTTAAAATCATAATTTGTAGAGAGCAACCGTCATCTGTCCCGCAGCGGCTCCTCCTCTGACCTGCTGTTCACTCACTGACAGTCCCATTCACTTTAATGACATGGCTGGTGATACGGCAGAGACACAAGGTGAAGGACGTGGCAGCAGGTGAGTGGATGCCAGCTAACAGGCACGTCATGATGGATCTGAAATGACGACAGGTGCTCTTTAACCACTTCAGCCCCAGAAGATTTTACCCCCTTATGACATGACATTTTTGCGATATGGCACTGCGTCGCTTTAACTGACAATTGCACGGTTATACGATGCTGTACCAAAAACAAAATGGATGTCCTTTTCCCCCCACACAAATAGAGCTTTTTGGTGTTATTAGATCACCTCTGCATTTTTTGCACTATTATAAATTTTATATATATATATATATATATATATATATTAAAATAAATCACAGCTATAATAAATATCCCCCCAAAAAATTATAAATCAGTTTAGATTTTCGTGCATGGGATCGCGTGTGGCCCGCTGACATATCGGCCATGTGCATCTGTTCCCCCGCGCCTAAAAAGGAACCAACGTACAGGCATGTTGATTCGCGGAAACAAGCCGACCTGCCCCCATATAATGGCGGCTGGTCAGCAAGTGGTTAAACTTAGACTCATTCTTGCTGGTATTTAGAATCTTTAATATTTGCAAACAAAATTAAGGTTTCCCATTTAGAATAAGTTGTCAGATTAGTAAAACAGCGATATCATAATAGATTTTGGGTTAATCACACATAGTTGGAGAACTACTCAAATTATTTTTACTTAAAACATTGCCAGTGCATGTCATCTCAGCTTGCAGAGCTTGGATTGAATGAGTTTACCAAAAAAATAAATCATGCAGAATATACAGCTTCATAAGCTCCATTTCATGCTGAATAAAACAAAAATTAATATAACTTAAAATAGAAAAAAAAAAAAAACTACTAAAATAAAATTTGATAAAACAAAACCACACAATTTGATTGAAATCCCCCCCCAAAAAAATCCGATTTTTTTTTGATAAAAAATACATTTTATCCACCCTGCCTTATTCTCTACTCTATCAGCATGCCCATTGCACTGCAGCGATGGTCTCCTTATGCTGCTTCTCCCTCCCCCTAGTTGTGCTCTGTTGTACAAAAACTGCAAGTGGCTCATACCAAGACAAATTAAAGCGGAGTTCCGGCCACAATTTCACTTTTTAAATATAAATACCCCTGAACTACACAAGCTTAATGTATTCTAGTAAAGTTAGTCTGTAAACCAAGGTCCGTTTTGTTAGGTTGTTACAGCATTTAGACACTTTATAAAATAGAAATTGACTGGGGCCATCTCAAGTGTGGGCATCATGAAGCCAGACTGTATGACTTCCTGGATTTCAGCCTTGCAGATCTCGCTCAGTGCTGCACAAGCAATGTAATAGTTTTCAGATCAGGTTTCAGCACCTGTACTGTCCAAGTCACACGATTCTTTGAGACTGGGGAGTGCACAGACTCCTGGAAAGTTACACCCACTACATTCCCAGGAGTCTGTGCGGTGAAGCTTAAGCACCTAGGTGCAGGAAGAGGGAAGATTAACTATTCTGCCTAGCAACAACACTTTGAAGGCATCTAAAAAAAAAAAAAAAAAATAAAAAAAATTCTTAAAGGACTAATGATTTTTTTAAAAACTACTGATGTAATGTTATATTTATGGGTGGAACTCCACTTTAAAGGTCCATACATTTGAGATGTAATTAAAGAGTTGCACAAATTTTTGTCTTTCATATCTCCCTGGAGAAAAGCTTTACTTTTTTTAAATTAGAAACCTGAAGCACCAACTAAATCCATACAAATCCTAGTACAGCAAGGGATGCTGGTGACTTATCTGAAACCACTACTCTTCTCAGTTGTATAAAAATGCAGTTTCTCTTCTACACTTACCAGGAACACAAACGAGTGCTAGAATTTATTCAGAATGACAAACGCTAATAAAGTACCAAGAATTGCAAATATATCATCTGTTTGCATAACTTGCGGAATTAGTTGCCGCTTATTTTGCCTGGAAAAGCTGAATATTCCTTTTATTGTTAAAATGCTTTGGGCATAAAAAAAGGAGAGAACGCACACCATATCTTTTACATTTTCCCGCTATTTCTTTTGTAGGTTTGTATATAAACTGCATGCACCATGTTAGGAAGAATTACAATATTCATACAGAAAACATTAAAAAAAGTGCATGCTGTAGTGCATCCAGCAATAAGGTGACAGTTCTAAAAGTTAACGTTCATGTCATGGCTGCCCCGTCTACTGGCTAGCCAACAAGACCCAAAATAAGTCTTAGTAATTAGAGGGTGAAAATGTGTTAATGGACAGATCAGGAGACAATCGTCTCAAATCCATGGATCACTCCAAGAACGATCTCCCTGGCGGTTAGTAAACTAGTCAGGCACAATGAAATAAGTGTAATCATGGCATAGCTGGTTAGATGAGGCTTCTAACTGGATGGATAGGTGGTGATTTGGGCATATTTCCAAGAGAGTGCTCAGTTTGATATCCGTCTCCAAGATGATGTAATGGAGAGGGGTAGACACTCCAGCTATCAGATAATGGACAGCATATTAGCTGAAAGTAGCAATTGCTTATTACACCAATTCAATAGCTTCAGATTCCTGGGCTACAACATACTAGTTCCTAGGGCTGTGGCATTTCTGCAGGGAAGTTAAACAGATTCACGTTCGTTATTTAGAAATGATTATTCAGTCTAGCTGGTTAGGAACATCAGCTACAATTTAAGACCTGTTTAAGGAGGTTCCTTGTAAAATGGTTTACTGATATTCAAAGTCAATTCTAAAGGCTGAACATAAATCTTTTTGTTGTCAGCCAGCGGACACACACACACACACACACACACACACACACACACACACACACACAAACTAGGTGGATTTTGGAATCCCCCCCAATCTAACAACTTTGGTACTTCAGTCAAAATAACAAAAAAGGGGGGGGGGGGGGGGGACAGCCACATGCTGATCGAAATACAGTGGGGCAAAAAAGTATTTAGTCAGCCACCAATTGTGCCAGTTCTCCCACTTAAAAAGATGAGGCCTGTAATCATCATCATTGGGTATACCTCAACTATGAGAGCCAAAATGTGGGAAAACAAACCAGACAATCTGATTTGGAAAGAATTTGCCAATTATGGTGGAAAATAAGTATTTGGTCAATATCACAAGTTCATCGTAATACTTTGTTATATATCCTTTGTTGGCAATGACAGAGGTCAAACGTTTTCTGTAAGTCTTCACAAGGTTGTCACACACTGTTGCTGGTATGTTGGCACATTCCTCCATGCAGATCTCCTCTAGAGCAGTGATGTTTTGGGGCTGTCGCTGGGCAACACAGACTTTCAAATGCCTCCAAAGGTTTTCTATGGGGTTGAAATCTGAAGACTGGCTAGACCACTCCAGGACCTTGAAATGCTTCTTACAAAGCCACTCCTTTGTTGCCCGGGTGGTGTGTTTGGGAACATTGTCATGCTGAAAGACACAGCCACGTTTCATCTTCAATGCCCTTGCTGATGGGAGGTTTGCACTCAAAATCTCACGATGCCCCATTCATTCTTTCATGTACACGGATGAGTCCTCCTGTTCCCTTTGCAGAGAAACAGCCCCAAAGCATGATGTTGCCGACCCCCATGCTTCACAGTAGGTATGGTGTTTTGGTCGCTACTCAGCATTCTCTCTCCTCCAAATGAGTGTTCTACTTCGGTTTCATCTAACCATACGACATTCTCTCAATCCTCTTCTGGATCATCCAAATGCTCTCTAGCAAACCTCAGACAGGCCCGGACATGTACTGGCTTAAGCAGGAGGACACGTCTGGCACTGCAGGACCCGAGTCCATGGTGGCGTAGTGTGTTACTGATGGTAGCCTTAGTTACGTTGGTCCCATCTCTCTGCAGATCATTTACTAAATCCCCCCGTGTGGTTCTGGGATTTTTGCTCACCATTCTTGTGATCATTTTGACCCCACGGGGTGAGATCTTGCGTGGAGCCCCAGATCGAGGGGTAGATTATCAGTGGTCTTGTAGGTCTTCCATTTTCTAATTATTGATCCCACAGTTGATTTATTCACACCAAGCTGCTTGCCTATTGCAGATTCAGTCTTCTGTGCAGGCTACACAGGTACAGGTGCTAGGATCTTTGTAAACACTCGAGGTGCTGTGGCAAGCCTGAAGGGCAGTGTCAAACTGGAAATAACGGTCTTCTACTGTAAATCGCAGAAACCTCCTAGACTGAAAGATAGGTATGTGTAAATATGCATCCTTGATATAGATGGAGGCTAAGAAGTCTCCCATCTGAACCAAGGCTACTACCGAGCAGACTGACTCCATCCTGAAGGATTGTATTAAAGACGTTGGTTCAGGGATCTTGGGTCCAAGGATTGGCCTTATGTCTCTATTTGGCTTTAGAACCATGTGCAGGTTAGAATAAAACCCTGTGCCTCTTTTGGACAAAAGAACCTGTATCATCACTCCTTGATGCACCAACTGCTCTAGTGCTTGAAACAAATTTTTGAGGATCCGCAGGAACATTTTATCTTGTAACCCTCCAATTCCAGCTTGTAACCACGGCACACTGGTGAGGTGACCCACTCGTCCTGCACCACTGTTCTCAAAATGGCTGCAAATTGGAGCAGCCTCCCCCCCCCCCCCCGTCCCCTCAAAAGGGGGACTTGGTGCCAGGTTTAGAAGAGTTCTGGGCCCAGGGTTTTTTCTGGCCCTAGCCCTGTGACATACCCCTGGTTCTAGCGCCCTGTTAGCAGCAAGACTGTCTTGCTGAAATACTTGAGGAAGTCCGAGACTTTAAAACGAGGGATGCCTGGTCCTTCAATTTATAGAAAGTAAAGAACTTTTTCTACCAGAAATCTATTGCATGCATTTGTCCAGATCACCAAATGAACATTCCCCATGAAAGGCGAACCCTGGCCATAACTTCTTACAGGGAAGCTCAGCTGACCAGTTCTTAAGCCACACAAATCTGCGCATGTGTAGACAGGAAATCTGCGCATGTGTACGGCAACACACAGCGCTTGAGAAATATCTGCCCTATTTTCAGCAAGATCATCCTCCTGGTAAGGCTTGTAAGGCCATTTGGCCTGATTCTTTAAGGACTGGCAGACTCCAATTGCTGGGACAGCTGGCTAAATAGCTGAACTGACCAAGGAAAAAGGAAGCCTTTAACCAGATGCTGCCCGCCCACTGCCATGATGGCTCTCCTGGGCCAACGTCATGACAGCAAACCATTCAAGCAGGGCAAGCGTGCAATCACGTGCGCGCAGTCCTGCACTGTCTGCGTGTCCCCAAGACACAGCGCGTCACCGACAGGGGGGTGAACAGCCATTGGGCATGGCCGTTTAACACATGATCAGCCAGATTATGTCACGGCCGATCACAAATGGTACTCCCTTTTGCAGACGGTGCATTCATGCAAATCGGGAGCTCACTGAGAGGTCATGTCGGCTGAAACGACAGCCAATGGCTGGCGGCCGTTTACCACTTGATTGGCTGTGGTCCATTCCCAGCCGATCACTAAATGTAAAAAAGAGGTTACAATCCTTTATCGGCTCTTCTCTCCTCACAGTTTCCAATGTGAGAAGAGCCAGGAGCAGCGCATTACAAACCCCCCCCCCAATTGCAGCCAACAGTCACCACATCAGTGCCCCAGTCGTCACTCGTCAGTGACCCTCATCTGTCACCCATCAGTCCCATAAAATGCACTGGTCACAGGTCCGTTACCATCACCCATCAAATCGCCCATCAGTGACAGTCATCTACCACCCGTCGCAAAGCGCACTCAAGAAAAACGTCCAAGAGTTTACCGAGGAGACATTCTAGATCCTCTTTGACTGAGATCAGCGGGGTTCTGAGATTCAGATGCCAATTCCAAATAATGAATCAAATTCAGAATTTAAACAGGTCGATCGTAGTGGATCAGCAAATGAATCAGAGGAAGAATGAAGCCCTCTTAAAAGGGCATGGCGCTGTGGAAACCAGGCAGCCACCAGCAATATACCACAGAATCAAATTGCTAGGCCCAGTACCAGCGCTGCCGCATCAAGCCCAAGTACCAGGGCAGGAACTTCAAATTCCCCCCCAGCGAAAGACTGCAAGAAATGCCTAGGCCCAGTACCAGCACTGCCGCATCAAGCCCAAGTACCAGGGCAGGAACTTCAAATCCCCCCCCCCCCCCCCAACTACCACCACTGGAGTGACACTACATATCTTCCAGGTGGTAGTGCCAACCCAATATGTCTGCCTTGAGCTTGGGATCCGCAAGAAATCCCCCTTTCACCGCACAACCAGGTGTGTAGGCCAATACACAAGATTTTACAGAAATAAATTGTTTATTTTTGCCGGACACTTTGCTGCTGGGCATATAAATTGGTCTGGTCCACAAAGAATTGCAGCATATTGACAACAACCTCCAATCGTCATACGTCCATCTGTTCGAGTGGAGAGATTTGACTCTGGAGGAGTTAAAAATTTTTATGGGCCTTACAAAACAAACACATGCCCATTGATCCACCAACCCCATCCACCACATGCCCAGTTATTCTTCTGTAATGTCCAGGTCCCGATACGAGATGAATATGCGATGCCTTCATTTCAGCGACAACATGAACGGACCACACCTCTGCCTGCTACCTGGACCATGGAAAAAAAAAAAATCTGTAGCAAGAGGCAGTATGTTTATGAAGAACTGGAGAGCAGTACAATAATGTGTCTGCAGGTAACAGTATATATACCAGGACCAAATATTATGGCTGTGTCTGCCTGGACAATTTCTATGGACAATTTCTAATGCTTTGGCTGTGCCGATGATATCTTTGTGCCAACGATATCTTTGTGCCAACTATAGTCCATATCCCTGCCTGGATAAAACCATTGTTGTCGCTAAGCACACCGCTGCATGGAACAAATCTCCCCTCTGGACTACTAAAACCACAGGTAATGCTTTTTTTTTTACCCTTTCCTCAATAGAATTTATTTTGGAGTGCAATTTTTAGCATATACATGGTTTGATGTTAGAAATATGAGGGGCCTTCAAAAATGATAGGCTGTCAAGAAATTAGGTGTAATTTATGCTCCTAGAATGCCTGAAGGGGCTACTGAATGTTGGGCCTTTGTATGTGGCCAGTCTTTGTAAACGTCTCACACATGTGGTATCGCCATACTCCGGAGTAGTAGCAGAATGTATTTTGGGGTGTAATTTTTTGCCATGTACATGCTATGTGTTAAAAGTATCTTCTAAAAAAAAAAAGGGATTTTTAATACAGCTTACCTGTAAAATACTTTTCTTGGAGTACATCACGGGACACAGAGCGGCATATTCATTACTATATGGGTTATATGGAGTACCTTCAGGTGTTGACACTGGCAATCTCAAACAGGAAATGCCCCTCCCTATATAACCCCCTCCCATAGGAGGAGTACCTCAGTTTTGTAGCAAGCAGTATGCCTCCCAAAATGGTCCCCAAAGAGAGGGGTGGGAGCTCTGTGTCCCGTGATGTACTCCAAGAAAAGGATTTTACAGGTAAGCTGTATTAAAAATCCCTTTTTCTTTATCGTACATCACGGGACACAGAGCGGCATATTCATTACTATATGGGATGTCCCAAAGCAATGCTCACAATGAGGGGAGGGAGAACATCTCCAAGACAAAAGGATTTAATTTAGAGAAATACTCAAATCATAATAAATCCAACTTAGTTGAGAAAAATAATCTTAAATTTTAAATTTAACTCAAAAAAGAGGAGCCCCCGGAATCCGAGGGTCTCAAACTGCAGCCTGCAGTACTGCCTGCCCAAAGGCTGTATCAGTATTCCTTCTTACGTCCAACTGGTAGAATTTTGTAAACGTGTGGACAGAAGACCAGGTTGCCGCCTTGCAAACTTGAGCCATAGAGATCTGGTGGTGTGCTGCCCAGGAGGCGCCCATGGCCCTAGTAGAATGAGCCTTTAATGATACTGGAGGAGGCAACCCTTTCAAGCCGTAGGCCTGAGTGATTAATTGCTTAATCCACCTAGAAATGGTGGACTTTGCAGCTGCCTGCCCCTTCTTGGGCCCATCCGGTAATATGAACAGCACATCTGTTTTCCGGATCTTCTTTGTAGCTTTAAGATAGGCCTTCATGGCCCTGACGATATCCAAGGTATGCAGCAACCCTTCCTTTCTGGAAGTAGGTTTAGGGAAGAAGGATGGTAATACCAAATCCTGGTTCAAATGAAAACTGGATACAACCTTCGGTAGGAAGGAAGGATGAGGGCGGAGAACGACCCTGTCCTTGTGAAAAATAAGATATGGTTCCTTACAGGATAAGGCCGCCAGTTCCGATACTCTTCTTGCGGAAACTATGGCGACCAAAAATACTAACTTCCTTGTCAGTAAAACCAAAGGAATTTCAGCCAACGGCTCAAACGGTTGTTTCTGTAAACTTGACAGAACAAGGTTTAAATCCCACGGGCAAAGCGGGGATTTAACTGGAGGTTTAATACGCAAGACCCCTTGAAGGAAGGTCTTAACCAGCGAGTGGGTGGCCAGCGGCCGCTGAAACCACACTGACAGAGCAGAAATCTGTCCTTTGATTGTGCTTAATGCCAATCCTTTATCCACTCCTAGCTGGAGAAAACTTAAAAAACTCTATCAATGGTGAATTTGCGAGAAAGCCATCGCTTGGACTCACACCAGCCTACATAGGCCTTCCAGACCCTGTAATAAATCACCCTAGAGACCGGTTTCCTGGCTCTGATTAGGGTAGAGATTACTTTCTGAGACAGACCTCTACCCCTGAGAATCAGGGATTCAGCTTCCAGGCCGTCAAATTTAGATGCCGTAAGGCAGGGTGGAGGATCGGACCTTGCGATAGCAGGTCTGGCCGTAGAGGAAGAGTCCAAGGGTCTCCCACTACCATCCTTAAGATTAGTGAGTACCATGCCCTTCTGGGCCATGCTGGAGCTACCAGGATGACTGGTATGTGCTCCACCCGGATCCTGCTCAGCAGGCGGGGTAGTAACTGGAGCGGGGGAAACGCATAAAGAAGTTTGAACTGATGCCAAGGGCAAACCAACGCATCGGTTCCGCAGGCCATCGGATCCCTTGAGCGGGACATGAACCTGTCTAGCTTCTTGTTGAGTCTCGATGCCATGATATCCACGTCCGGCACTCCCCATCTTTGGCAGAGTGCTTGAAAGGTTTGTGGATGCAGAGACCATTCCCCCGGCAATAGAGTCTGGCGGCTTAAGAAGTCCGCCTGAAAGTTGTCCACTCCTGGAATGAATATTGCCGATATGCAGGGCACATGAGCCTCTGCCCATAGGAGAATCAAGCTCACCTCTCTGAGCGGCTTGACTCCTGGTTCCCCCTTGGTGATTTATGTATGCCACGGCCGTGGCATTGTCTGATTGAATTCTCACCGGGAACCCCTGCAATTTTGACGTCCAAGCCCTGAGGGCTAGTCGAGCAGCTCTGAGCTCCAAGATGTTGATGGGCAACTGCTTCTCTGGCGTTGCCCAAGTACCTTGGCGAGTGCAACCATCCAAAATTGCTCCCCAGCCCGTCAGGCTGGCGTCTGTGGTCACTATCTTCCAAGCCACTGGGCTGAAAGACTTCCCCTTCAGTAGATTCTGAGGGTCTAACCACCAACACAGACTTTGTCGGACTCTTGATGAGAGCGGCAACGGGATATCCAAGGCCTGTGGCCTTCTGCTCCATGCTGACAGGATGGCTGCCTGCAGGATGCGAGTGTGGCTCTGGGCGTATGGTACCGCCTCGAATGTGGCCACCATCTTGCCTAGTAACCTCATACATAGGCGAATAGTCGGTTCCTTCTTGCTTAGAACCAGTAGGATTAATTCCTTGATGGCTTTGACCTTCCTCAGAGGTAGAAACACTTTGTTGTTCTGTGTCTAATCTCATGCCGAGATATTCCAACTGCCTTGTGGGCAGGAAAGCTGACTTTTCTCGATTTAGGACCCAGCCGAACCTCTCGAGGTATTGGACCGTGAGGGCCACTGCTCGCTCCAAGCCAGGAGACGAGTGATCTATGACTAGGTCGTCCAGGTATGCTAGGATCGTGACCCCTTGGATCCTTAGTTTGGCTAGGATTGGAGCTAGGACCTTCGTGAACACCCGGGGGGCCGTAGCCAACCCGAAGGGGAGCGCCACGAATTGGAAGTGACGCGAAGCCACCATGAAGCGTAGATATTTTTGATGTGGCTGATAAATTGGAAGATGAAGGTAGGCATCCTTTATGTCTATGGACGCCATGAAGTCGTCCTTTTGGAGTGTGGTAGCTGCTGACCGCACGGATTCCATCCGAAATGAGCGGATCTTTAGGTATGTATTTACCATCTTTAGGTCCAAAATTGGCCTGACATCTCCATTGGACTTCGGGATGATGAATAGGTTGGAGTAGAAACCTAGCCCCTGTTCCAGGACTGGTACCTCTACTATTACTTCCTGGGAAAGTAGATGATTTAATGCCGACATTAATGCGGCTCCTTTCTCTGGATCGTTTGGAATCCTCGACTCCTGGAAATGAAGAGGAGGAAACCTTAGGAAATCTAATTTGTAGCCCGTGGCCACGGAAGACCGTACCCACTCGTCGGGAATGCTGGCTTCCCAAACCTCTGAAAAGAGTCGCAGCCTTCCCCCCACCTTCGTGGGTGGGGGCGCCCCTTCATAAGGTCGGCTTGGGGGCTGGTTTTGCTGGTTTGCGAACCCACTGCTTTCTGCCTCTAGCAGCCTGTCCTTGTGATTTGCTGTTGAAGCCGAAGTTTGCTTTCGCAGGAGGCCGTCGATACCGTTTGGCCTGAGAGGGCCCCTGCCCAGGGGAGTACTGTCGTTTAAACGCAGGCCCCTGAAACTTCCTCTTAGTTGGCAAGAGAGTACTTTTGCCATTTGAAATGGTTTGAATGTATTTATCTAGGTCTTCTCCGAAGAGTCGTCCTCCATGGAAGGGGAACCCTACCAGGAGCTTCTTGCATGGGGGCTCGGCCTCCCAGCTTTTTAACCATAAGAGTCTTCTCATATGGATAAGGGATAACGATAAACGTGACGCTTGCTGGATAGAATCCTTAATTGCGTCTACTGTAAAACATATGGCCCTAGGGACATCCGAAAATTCTTCTGCCTGCTGGGCAGGAATAAGTTTAAGCATCAGCTTAACTTGATCCGATAATGCTTGAGCAACCCCAATCGCAGCCACAGCTGGCTGTACTACTGCCCCAGCAGTAGTGAAGGAGTTCTTAAGTAGTGCTTCCAAGCGTTTATCAACTGGATCCTTGAATACCTGTATGTTTTCTACAGGGCATGTTAATGATTTGTTAATACATGAGATGGCTGCGTCCACTGCCGGAGTAGCCCATTTCTTGGAAAATTTATCTTCCATAGGATATAGGGCAGAGAATCTTTTAGGTGGTAAGAAGATTTTATCTGGCTTGTTCCAATCTTGGAACAAAACTCCCTCTAGTAGAGGGTGGATCGGAAATACTGCATTGCTTTGAGGCGCCCTCAGTGAGCCCAAAGCTGAAACCGTAGATACCTGGAGATCTGGTACTGGCAAGTTGAATGCATTATGGACCAAGTCCGTTAAGGCTTGAATCCACCAGCTCTCCCCTTGGGAGACTGCTCCAGACTCCTCTGTATCCGGATCCTCGATCCCTGAACCTACTTGGTCCTTGTCCAAGAGGTCGTCCAATTCCCCTGAGGAAAGGACCTCCTCTTCTGAGGGTCCGCGCTCGGGCGACGGAGATCTATTCCGCTTACTGCCCCGCATAGCTGCGGCTATCATTTTTCCCATGCTTTTCTGCATCTCTTTTAAAGAGGTGAGTAATACCTCCTCCGTGACCATCTTAGGGTTGGACTGACCCGCGCCAGCTCCAGCCCCAGATCCCGATGGCCCCAAGGCTCCCTGTGGGGAAAGCAGCGGCATAGCTTTGTCCGAGACCTCAGACTCTCTGGGGGAATCCCCACCTCTTGTACCCTCTGACCCGGATGCCATGGTACAATACCGAGGTACACCTGCTAGCTTATTGGTACCTGGGACTATAAATAGTTAAATGCCCAAACACCTGTTTGGGGGATAAAAAATGCTTCCTCTCCCCTAGATGACACTTGTTTTTTCTTTCCTAGATTTGAAAAAAAAAAAAAAATAAAAAGATTCTGTCCCCCTGAGTAGTATTGCAAGAAAAACTATGAGATGGAAAAGAAACAGCCTATTCCTAGGCTTGAAAACAGTCTTCTGAAGACTGCAATATTCTTTCTGGCCACTGTGTCCTCGGCGCCCCGTGCTGCCGTTCTGGTCTTTCCTCCCCAGTTCCAAAGTATTGAATGGAACAAACAAGGAAGGGCCGCCCCTTCCTTAAGCTACTGACCCGCCCTTCCCCCCCAGCAATCTCAAACAGGAAATGCCCCTCCCGACAGGGGGGGGGGGTTGGGAGGAAGGGACCTCTCTGCTCCAGCAAACTGCAGCCTGCAGCCTGGAACCACGAGGAGGTCAGCGTTTTGCCTGCTTTGCAGGCTCTGAGGAGGAAGACTGAATGGAGCATCGCCTGGAGGCTTGCAGGTAAGCATAGCTCTCTGACACACACATATACTTTTATATCACACAGGCCCCACTCAATGCTTTTCCAACACTACAAGGGAGGTCACATCTTATGGGGAATAATACATATAGAGCCATCCTATCTTTATGATATGTGACTAGTTTGCCAGATGCAGTGCATAACTTTAGGCATGTCCCCTGTGACCCCCCAGAAAAAACCTGCTAAGAACCAAGTTCCGCAAGTTTTCCCCTCACTTACCTGCTCCATGCCGCAGGACTTTGCCAAGCAAGAGGCCCAATCTTCCCCCATCTCGGTGGGGATGTCTAGACCTTCAGGCCCTGGGTTCCTATGAAGGATCCACTGTCCTGGGCCCATATAGCACTCTGGCAACAGAAACATTAGGCACCCAAAGGTTTCTAAGTTCTGGGCCCAGGGTCCAGCTCTCTAAAAAGAAAAGCATTATGGGCTATACCCCAAGGGTTTGGGGTCCGGTTACTGACCACTTTAGCGCTGAGGCTTTTTTGGACAGAACCGGTTAGCTCACCTAATCCCAAGGATGCGGAGGCAAGCTAAACCATGACTAACACCTAAGACACTGGCGTAAAAACTGAGGTACTCCTCCTATGGGAGGGGGTTATATAGGGAGGGGCATTTCCTGTTTGAGATTGCCAGTGTCAACACCTGAAGGTACTCCATATAACCCATATAGTAATGAATATGCCGCTCTGTGTCCCGTGATGTACGATAAAGAAATGTTATTTACTTTACATAAAAAAGTGGTTTCATTTTTTCCACATTTATGTCCCTAGAACACCCGACGGTGTTCCCTGCATGTTGGGCCTCTGTGTGTGGCCAGGCTGTGTAAAAGTCTCACACATATGGCATCGCCTTACTCAGGAGTAGAAGAATGTGTTTTGGGGTGTAGTTGCAAGCATGCATATGCTGTGTGAAAGAAATATATTTGTTAATGTCAAGTTTGAGCCAAAACAAAAAAACATACCTCACCCTGCGACTTACATTGAAATGTCTACTTTCCAAAAAGGGGTAATTTGGGGGGTAATTGTACTTTTCTGGCGTGTTAGCGTCTCAAAAAAAAAATGGTAGTCCTTCAGTACATCAGGTGTGATCAATTGTCAATGATTGACACCATAGCTTGTAGACCAACTTTCACAAAAACCAAATACACAAAATATACGACGAAAAAAAAAAAAAAATATATACAAAATTCTGTCTATTTAAAGAACAAAAAAAAAAAAAACCACACTAGCGATTAACCATTTAAAGACCACCCGCCAGCGTTTAAAGTCGGTACATTGAAGAGGAATACAGTTGCTAAGGAAGCAGCTAGCTGCCATAACCCCAGTATCCTCTTCAGCGGGCGGTCAGCTTTCAGATAAAGTGGTCTCTGCTGCGAATTCGCCGCAAGATCACCTATTAGTGGTGTGAAAGCTCCCCCCATCCCGCTCCAGTGCCCTTCACCACTTACTAGAGCCATCAGTAGCGGCAATGGGAGAAGAGTAAGGAGGGAGATGGCCCCCACATGTCTCCATACCATTGCAGGCAGAAGCGATGTCAAAACATAACTTCCGCCCATAGCTCTTAAAAACACTTTTTTTTTACTACATTTTAGTGCGTCTCAGATCTCTTATTTAAGAGGTCCTGTCATGAGACCTCTTAAATATGAGATCTGAGATAGATAGATAGATAGATAGATAGGAGATATCACACACACACACACACACACACACACACACAAGCAGTGCCCGCATATGCAAAGTGTTGAAACCACACATGTGAGGCATCAGTGCTAAAAAGGTAGAGCAAAAGCAATAATTCTAGTCCAACTCAAAACATGCAACCTGTAAAAAAAAAAAAATTAAAACGTCGCCTATGGAGATTAAAGTAACACTAAAGGTTTGTTTTTTATTAGATCAATTGATTGCTGTAAGCTAGAGCATTTAAATATCACTTACCTCGTTTTTCCTTTTGACCTCCAAAATACAGTAATCCAGGTCTGAAAATGCCATTTCCTGTCTCTCCTCTTCTTGCTTTCCACCAGCATCTGAGCCGTTTTGCATGGTGGAAAGCAGAATGTGCTCACCCCCTTCCTATGATTACAGCCCTGCGTGAAGATGCTCTCTTATCCCTCACAGGCATGGAGGCTAAGCCTAATGGGAACTGTAGTTCACATTAGGCCGTGATGTAGCAAGAATAAATGCGCACCGCAAACCAGGAAGTCACTGAGAATAATGATTCAGGAGTGACGGAGGTGAATAAAACAGCTCCATTTCAACAGGTATCAAACTAGTTATAATGCAAAACATTACTTTTTACTTTATCAGCTACTGTCAGACTTTAATTTAAGAGGAAAATATTTTTGTCTTTACAACCCCTTTAAGGGTAAAAGTTAATTATTAATGACTTGTCAACAGGGTCTTTCAAGCCCTGTGCTTTATCCGATGGACAAGTTAAGTTCTTGTTTAAGGAAGAGACTGCTGCATCTATGGCTGGCATGTTCTATTACTTAACACACTTTTCCTCCATGGGATATAAAAAAAAAAAAAAAAAAAAAAGACAAACTTCTTAGGAGGAAAGAAAATCCTGTCAGGTTGTTCTGAATCAGCATACACCGCCTGTTCCAACAGGGGGTGCAAGCGGAAGCCTGTGCAGTCCGAGGAGGCTTCAGGGAGGATCAGAAACCTCTGCAGGAGGCAACTTAAAAGGCAGAACAAACCATCTTGGTAAGAGTCTGGATCAAAAGCCTCTGTGACTGAGGCCGATACCAACTGGACATAATCTGGTCCAGACTCCTCAGAAGCAGACTCACCTGCTGAACCATCTCCAGAGTCCTTAGCATCTGGCCCTTCTTCCTCAACCCATTCCTGCCCCAAATTAGGAGGCTTAGGGGAGGGGGCTCGGTCACACTTCTTGCCACCCTGCGAGATGGAAGCAATCATGCCAGCAATCCTGTGCTCTAACCTGGCTAGGGCTGAGTACAGTTACACAGGTGTCCAGCCTTAGCTAGATTGACAGATTGTTACATACATGAGGCACTCCACAATAAGGAAATAAGGGAGGGATTTCACTTAGCTGTCCTGGCGCAGGGCAACCTTAGAAACCAAGAGAGCAATCTTCACCCATCACGGTGGGTTCCTGTCACTTGGGGACCTTCATGGACTGCAGCCAAAAGGGAGGTCTCTTTTTCAGATTGTAACGAGGGGGGATGGTAAAGAGAAGATTCCTCCCACAGACTGTCAGAATGGGGGATCGGGGGCTGGCACATCTGTAACCTGTTACACCCCCCCATATATGACAATGCAGTGTGATCAGGTGCACCTAAAAAAAGGGGGGGGGCTGAAGTTACTCTGCAGAGCTCAGTGAAAACCAAGAGCTGATTGGAAGAAAAACGAACACCCCCCCCCCCTTTCACACAGGAACAGAGCCGAGGCTGTCAATCTGCTGGAGGTCCCTCCCCATCACCAACTTTCTCTTGGTGTCAGGAAAAATAGTTAGCAGTGATTCATGCCCACAGTAGAGGAACAAAGCAGGAATTAATGCAACTCATGATTACATTCATCTTTACCTTGCTTCGCAATTTTCCTTTTGATTTGGTCTTCTGCTTCCGTTTTAGTTTCTTCTTGCTAAGAATTTTCTTATTTCTGAAAACAGAAAGGAAAAAAAAGAAGAGTTGGCAATTAGTATAATTAATAAACCAGAAGCTTTATTTGAAGCATATTGAAACATTGTGAAAAAACAAAAATGCAGCGCTTAAAATGTGAATAAACAATAATGTCTATATGGAACACATATATGTGTAAACGTATAAGTCCATAAATGAGTGGAAGAAATCTTGGCTTGAAGAATGTCGATCAGTGTGTGAAAAACACTGTGGACATATATTTCAATTATATTAAATAAAAATAGAATAATCAAAGTCCACCAAAATAAACGTGAAAGTGGAGGTGAGATGATCAATCAATAACAGTGACACGACACCCACGGTGATCCAGAGTAAACTGAAATATAATTGATAACGCCCGCCACCATTGGAGGCTTACCGGATGCGATGGACCCAAATGAGCTTATGCCCAAAGGATCAATAGAGCTTAAAATCAGTTGAATATGGAGATAAACCGAACCACACCAAAACGTTCAACCAGCAAACAACGATGAAGTTTTCGCTTAATAGCAGGTGGACAGGGTAACTCCAGTTGGAGGATGGTTCATGGAAGTGGAAAAGCTTGCACAGAGTATGTGGAGGAAAATAAAAGGCACATAGCATAACTCCGGAGTCACGCTATGTGCCTTTTATTTTCCTCCACATACTCTGTGCAAGCTTTTCCACTTTCATGAACCATCCTCCAACTGGAGTTACCCTGTCCACCTGCTATTAAGCGAAAACTTCATCGTTGTTTGCTGGTTGAACGTTTTGGTGTGGTTCGGTTTATCTCCATATTCAACTGATTTTAAGCTCTATTGATCCTTTGGGCATAAGCTCATTTGGGTCCATCGCATCCGGTAAGCCTCCAATGGTGGCGGGCGTTAATTATATTTCAGTTTACTCTGGATCACCGTGGGTGTCGTGTCACTGTTATTGATTGATCATCTCACCTCCACTTTCACGTTTATTTTGGTGGACTTTGAAATATATGTCCACAGTGTTTTTCACACACTGATCGACATTCTTCAAGCCAAGATTTCTTCCACTCATTTATGGACTTATACGTTTACACATATATGTGTTCCATATAGACATTATTGTTTATTCACATTTTAAGCGCTGCATTTTTGTTTTTTCTGTTTGTATTGCTTTCCTTTTTTTCACTGGATTGTTTGTAGCTGCTCAATTACTTTGATAGCGCAGATTTATTTTTTATTTTTCATTATTGAAACATTGTAAAAACAATTCCCAGCCCATAATACATATTAAAAAAATAAAGATTTTCTTTCAGCTACCCATTTCTTAGAGATCACCTTATTTATGTAAATTAGCCAAATTCCAGGCTACCGTGTTCCATCTAGAGCCCAGAACATCCATAAAATATGAAGGAAAATATTCATTGCACGGATTCCTCTCGCTTGCCTTAAGACACTATAGTCGAGTCTGACAGTTGCATTCTATGTTTAGTAAAAATGCAACAATTTTTTTATTTTATTTAAAAAAAAAAAAAAATCAGCCTACATAAAGTGCTTTGGAGAGGCAGGAATTCAGCATGCTGGCTCTAGGAATACCATGCCTGCAAAGAAACCAGTCAGTAAGGCTCCTGGCACTTAAAGAAAAAAAACGATTTGCTTGTTTTACAGCAACAGTGCGAGCCAACACCATCCAAGAGCATCTCAGAGTCTTGGCTCTCCGTTCCCAGCACGTGAGCCTAGCAACAAATCAGGCCCCTAGCAACCATTCCCCGATAGGACAACAGCAGCACCAACATGCTCACAGCCACCGTTTTTTTTTCCCCCCTCCATTCATATGTCACTTATAAAAAATGTGAGTGAATATTGATATCCACTGTGAAAGAGTATTAAAGTAATGCATAGGCAATGTAATCCTCCCACAATGCTGCAGACTGGTAGAATTTTTGACAGAAAGCAATGTGAAGAGAGCAGGCATACTATCCATACATTTTTTTTGGGGGGGGAATAAATCAGCCCAGGAAATTTACAGAAATAGCTGACATTAAGCAGATGGGACCCAACCGATGAAGGTAAAATATACAGCATGCACAGAGTAAACAATAATATATTATGCAAGAATCATGTCTGAGCTTTCTTCAGTCCATCTGCTTGTGCAAATCCCATTTTCAAATATCTATCTTCATCATGGGGAAAGATAAATTCTTGCACATGCCAAGGAAAAAAAAAAAAAAAAAAAAAAAATGTATTTGATCACTTAACCTCACCAATAAAAATATATCCACATATTTATTGTATCATGAACACAAAAAAGGAGGGTCCCATTTATCAAGACAACGGACAATCACTGCCTGGTGGTTTCCATATGACAACACAAGATCAGACATTCTGATTCAATACCGTACAGCTTAGGCTAAACAGTATAGACGCCAAAAACACACACACACACACACACACACACACACAATCAATGCAAGTCGCCCCCAAAGTCGTACAGGAACCTTTTTCTAAGTCGGAGCGACTTGCGTCGCTCCTATTAGAACGGTTCCATTGACTACTGCGGACCGCGACTTGTCTGGTGGCTGAGTCGCCTGACAGGTCGCCCCTGTGTGAACTGGGTCTTAAACTGCATAGGTGCGAAACCAGACCAAAGCCTAGTACACGCAATAAGAATATCTGACGAATGATGGTTTTTGACATGAGACTAGCATGGCAATAGACAAACAGATTACTAAAGGTATGAAAAATTTCATAGGACAGAACAAAACGTCAGTAGTGATGTAATGCAAGGTATTCTTTGGTTTCTGAGCATGCATGGTCTTTGTACAAAAAAAATAAAACTAAAGTGTGTGACCAATCCTATATCAATTACACGAAAATCGTTCGTTCCGTTCTCACGAGAAACATTTTTGTGCTTGTTCGCCGACAGTTCATGTAAAAATATCGAAGGATCAGATCTTACCCACTTAATCACCCCCCCATAGCCGAATTACAGCTCCAAGGCGGTTCCTTAACCCTGGGACGTCCTCCCAGAATCACGCTCCCATGTGCCCCCTGGGGCGCGCACACGGGAGTGTCCGTGACCGCATCACGGCAAATTGCTGCCGATAGTGGGCGTTTACATGTGATCGCTCCGTCATTGGACAGAGCAATCACGTGGTGAGAGAGAGAGAGAGAGAGAGAGAGAGAGAGAGAGAGAGAGAGAGAGAGAGAGAGAGAGAGAGAGAGAGAGAGAGAGAGAGAGAGAGAGAGAGAGAGAGAGAGAGAGAGAGAGAGAGAGAGAGAGAGAGAGAGAGAGAGAGAGAGAGAGAGAGAGAGAGACTGTGGGCTGAATCTGACTATTGCAGTCACAAATCCAGCCATCCCTGCAATACCCCCCAACAATTTTCAGATATTGGCACCATAGCTTGTGGACGCTATAACTTTCACAAAGACCAAATAATATTCACCAACTTGTACCCTTTTACCAAAGATATGTAGCAGTATACATTTTGGCCAAAATGTATGAAGAAAAATTACAAATTGCTAAATTTTATAACAGAAACAAAGAAAAAAATTTATTTTTTTAATTTTTTTACAGAATTTTCAGTCCTTTTTCTCTTATAGCGCAAAAAAAAAAAAAACAACGGTGATTAAATACCACCAAAAGAAAGCTCCATTTGTGTGTGTGTGTGTGTGTGTGTGTGTGTGTGTGTTAAAAAAAGTCAGCCACTACAAAGTGTAGCTGCTGACTAAACTCGCACAAATGACTGGCACCTCCCATCCTACATCCCTTGGTTGAAAAATCAATAGAGATGGGTGGGAAATCAATGGCTGAAAAGCCTCTGCATCCAGTCAGATATGGTCACTGATGAGGTATTTTGACAGCCAGCAGGGCTGGCTGTAAACTAAATAATTTGACCATCCAGTGCAGCTGGCAGACCGAACGAAAAAAAGGCATCAGCATTTGGTCAGATTAACCCCTACCCATGAGAAATGTGGAACAGCTCAATAGTGAAGACTACGCTGGGATGTCCTTTATTGATTGTGTTTTTTTTTTTTTTTTTTTTATAAATATATAATTTTTACGTTTTTGCACATCCTGGACTTTGATGCTGTATTGATTTACCAAAGCATTGCATCCTCTCCTACAATGGTGTAGAAATGTAAATTGTTAAAGTGGTTGTAAACCCACTTTTTGTACTTTTACCTACAGGTAAGCCTATAACAAGGCTTACCTGTAGGTAAGGCGAATATCTCCTAAACCTGCACGGTTTAGGAGATATTCCCCTCGCAATGCGCCGCTGCGCATGCACGATCTACGGTGAAAGGATCGGCAGCCGCCGGACCTTGCCGAGTTTTAAATCTCCCGCACGCGCGGGAGTGACGTCATCGCCGCTCCAGCCAATCACAGCGCTGGAGCGGCGATACCCGGAAGACACGCCGAGGCAAGATGAAATCTCGCTCGGCGTGAACCACACTCGTGTTTACACACTCGTTCCGAGGCAAGTATTTCATAATGAGCTAATATGCGGTGCATATTAGCTCATTATGACTTTTCCCTTACAGGAGAAAAAAAAAAAAATTCATCTGGTTGTACCTAGTACACAATGAGAAAATTGGACAAAAAACGTACACAGCGTTTAACCACTTGACCACTGGGCAATTAAACCCCCTTAATAACCAGACCAATTTTCAGCTTTCGGTGCTCTCACAATTTGAATGACAATTACTCAGTCATACAACACTGTACCAAGGGCAATTTTAAAACCATTTTACACAATAAAAAAATCTGCAATTTGTTTTTGCTAGAAAATCCCAAAACAAATTTAAAGCAGAGACCCTGGAGAATAAAAATTGCGATTTGTTGCAGTTATTGGTAGAATATAAAAAGATTATGTTGCACTGAGTAAATAGAATCCAAAAACAGGTCAAGATTAAAAAATTTTACACACCCGTGAAATGGCAACAAATTAAAGTGTTGCCTATTCTAGGTACCCTAAAAGCCATTACAGTTTACCAGTTTAGAGTTAGGGCCCTTTCACACTAGCGGACCGGATGAAAACAGGACATACATGGGTCCCTATGTGATTACGGGTGTCAGCAGCTGAACATCCGCTGACACCCGTAATTTGTCTGCCTCCGCAAAGATCCGCATTTGCAGACGGAAGAAATCCTATTTTTCTTCCGTCTGCCGGATTGGATGAACACGGACATACGGTCCGTGTTTGTCCGATCCCCCATAGGGGAGAGCGAAGGAAACACAGGGCGGTCCCTGCACAGTGTGCGGGGACCGCCCTGTCAGCTGCCAGCTCAGCGGGGATTTTACGGAGGATCCCCGCTGAGCAAAGCGGACACACGGAGCGGATCATTACTGATATGCTCCGTGTGAAAGTGCCCTTATTGTGCCGGGGGATTTTTTTAAGAGACTTTTCCTTTCAAGCTACTCTAGTCAGAAGGAACCAATCAATGATTTTTTTTTTAATCAGATTTGAATTTGTCAAATTTAAATTTTAATAAATGCTTTGAGTAAAACAATCTAAAAGATAGTTTTCCCTTTAAGATACATTAATAATTTAGTTTATTCAGCGTGAAATTGAGCTTTAGTTATGTAGCATGAAGCTGTATATTCTGCAATACTTCAATTTTTTGTAAACTCATGCAATGAGTACAAGCTCTGCAAGCTGAGATAACATTCAGTGCATTGATGCATTCACACAATTTCACAGTAACCACGAGATAAACTAAAGAAATATTCCTGAACTTTATCGTTTTGCAAATCTATGTACACTACAAACTGTATGATTGAATCGATCCTGAGAGCACCGTTATGCTAACCTGAGCTTTTTTTTTTTTTTTTTTTTTTTTTTTTTTAAATCAGAAAAATGTTTTATTGTGCCAAAAAAAAAAAAGAATACAAAAATAGACCAGCATATATAAAAATTACAAAATACCATCAAAGGAAGACATGTATCTTACATATGCTAGAACAGAGGCACCAGAATATTGCACAAACCACATACTGTCAATGGCAAAAGTTTAAACAGTGCTGGGCAGGCAAAAAACAGCCTCACCCCCCAACACAACTAAACACTAGGCCAACGGGCAACAACTGAAATCCTGCACTCCACAGTCTGCCCATACATTTAGAACCACTTCCCACCAACAATGAAAGTTTTTGTGTCCACAGTATAATGCATTTTAACCTATACTTCAAACATGGTCAGGCTTTGCACCCGGAGAGAAAAGGTCACCTAAACCTGCAACAGCCGAGTCAAAACCAGTCTCGGAGGTGCTAGTCCAGGAGTCTCCAACCAGGACTGCCAAATGGAATTAAATTTCCGGGTTGCATTTCTATGCCGATATGTATAGTGCTCTCACAATAATAAGGTTTACTTGTTCGATCCACTGTTTCTTAGTCAGGTATAGGAGCCTGATCACTGCAATATTGACTGGATGAGGGTAGATTTCTTCATCTACAGCACCTAATATGCATACCAAGGGGTCCAAAGGGACCCCAACTTGAAACAGAGGAAATGACCTCAGTGACATTCCCCCAGAACAGATGCAACTTAGGACAGCGCCACATTAGGTGAATAAGCAAACCCTCCTCCCCGCAGTGTTTAGGACACAGAGAGGAATCCCTCCTTTCCCATCGGAACAGTTGAATGGGTGTGCGGTAAACCCTTTGCAACAAAAACAAGTGAGACAATCTATGTGACTGCGAAACTGAGATAAGGAGGACCAGCTTGTAAACATGAGTCCCATGTCTCACCATCAAATGTTCCGCAGGTCCTCCGCCCAGCCCCTCCTACAAGGTAAAGTCGCTGAGTCCTGTACGGACGACAAAAGGGAGGAATAGGCATGGGATATCATACCTTTGTCTTTACCAAAAAATATATATCTGTTATCAACCGATGACTAGACAATTGAAGAACAGAGATCTGACCCTGGGCCTGTAGGGCATGCCTGAGCTGCAAATTGATGTCTAGGTAGATCAAACTCATTGCTTATTCTTAATAGGAAACCTTCATTTTGTTTGCAAACATTAAAGATTCTAACTACCAGCAAGAATAAGTCCTTACATTTAAACATCACCTGCTGCAGCCACATCACTCACCTTACCGCAGGGGTTGACAAATTTGCTTGGAATCTAGGAGCCAGCTAAAAAAGTTAGGAGCCAGAAAAACGCACCCCGTCCCGACGAGCTTGCGCGCAGAAGCGGACACATACGTGAGCAGCGCCCGCATATGTAAACGGTGTTCAAACGCAATTTTGAAGCGTGACATGTTGGGTATGAATTTACTTAGCGTAACATTATCTTTCATAATATTAAAAAAAAAATGGGGATAACTTTACTGTTGTCTTATTTTAAAAAATATTTTTTTTCCCCAAAAAAGTGCGCTTGTAAGACCGCTGCGCAAATACGGCGTGACAGAAAGTATTGCAACAATCGTTATTTTATTATCTAGGGTGTTAGGATAAAAAATATATATAATGTTTGGGGGTTCTAGTTAGAGGGAAGAAGATGGCAGTGAAAATAGTGAAAAATGACATTAGACTTGCTGTTTAACTTGTAATGCTTAACTTGTAATACCAACGGCCACCACCAGATGGCGCCAGCTTACAAAAAAATAATAAATTTGTTACCCACCTTCCAAGCCAAGTCGCCAGGACACTATTTCTAGTCACCATGGCGACCTGGCGCCCGGGATTTGTCGATCTCTGCCTTACCGCATCACCAGCCATCCCATTAAAGTGAATGGGACTGTCGGAGAGTCAACAGCATGTCAGAGGAGCCGCTGAGGGACAGAGGACAGTTGCTCTTTACAAAATTATGATTTAACCACTTGCTGCCTGCCTTACACAAAAAGACGGTGACAAAAGTAGTTTCAATGACGTCCTCAGGATATTGAGCCGCTGCGCGCCCCCGGGGGGCGCGCATCGCGGCGATCGTTGTTGCAGGGTGTCAGTCTGACACCCCGCAACACCGATTCAGGTAAAGAGTCTGACGGAGACATTACCACGTGATCAGCCGCGTCCAATCACGGCCGATTACGATGTAAACCGGAAAAGCCGGTAATCGGCTTTTCCTCACTCGCGTCAGACACGAGTAGAGGAGAGTCGATCGGCTGCTCCGACAGGGGGGTTTGTGCTGATAGATTATCAGCACAGCCCCCCCCCCCCAAGGATGCCCACACTGGACCACCAGGGATGCCACTAGACCACCAGGGATGCAAAACACAGGTATGCCACCCTGGACCACCAGGGATGACAATGACAGAAATAATGGATGCCAGTGCCCACTGATTGGCAGCCATTGTTTGGCATCCATTAGTACAACACATACATTAGTGCCACCCATCAGTGCCCATCTATGCTTATCCATGCCACCCATCAGTGCCCATCCATGCCACATATCTGTGCCCATCCATGCCGCATATTAGTGCCCATCCATGCCACCACATCAGTGCCATGATCTCCTTGGGATGTTTAAAGCTTGGGAAATCTTTTTGTATCCAAATCCGGCTTTAAACTTCTCCACAACAGTATCTCGGACCTGCCTGGTGTGTTCCTTGTTCTTCATGATGCTCTCTGCGCTTTAAACAGACCTCTGAGACTATCACAGTGCAGGTGCATTTATACGGAGACTTGATTACACACAGGTGGATTCTATTTATCATCATTAGTCATTTAGGTCAACATTGGATCATTCAGAGATCCTCACTGAACTTCTGGAGAGAGTTTGCTGCACTGAAAGTGAAGGGGGTGAATAATTTTGTACGCCCAATTTTTCAGTTTTTTATTTGTTAAAAAAAGTTTGAAATATCCAATAAATTTTGTTCCACTTCATGATTGTGTCTCACTTGTTGATTCTTCAAAAAAAATTACAGTTTTATATCTTTATGTTTGAAGCCTGAAATGTGGCAAAAGGTCACAAAGTTCAAGGGGGCCGAATACTTTCGCAAGGCACTGTACCACCAAAAGAAAGCTCTATTTGTGGGTACAAAATGATAAAAATGTAGTTTGGGTACAGTGTAGCACGACCGCGCAATTGTCATTCAAAGTGCAATAGCGCTGAAAGCTAAAAATTGGTCTGGGCAGGAAGGTGTATAAAAGTGCCCTGTATGGAAGTGGTTAAAAAGTCGATTCAAATAAAATCCACCTTGGAGCCAAGTATAATGCCTGGCACTTCTTGGCATGGGTGTGCAAGTGACTCACTCTTATTCTCCTATGTAACAGTGCCAAGCTCCTTCCGACTGACCCAGCACTGTTACATGGGGTGGGTGAGGGATACATTGCCCCATGTGAGCGCCAAGTTGGATTCAAGCTTACACAAAGCTCTTTCCAACACCCAATAGCCAACCTTGAGTGAAGAAAAAATGAATTCTCACTGCTGGGCAGGGATAAACATAAGTGGACCCCTAATTTTGGAAGGGATGGTTGAACTTTGTTGAATACGTAAAAATGAAGGTCTTTTAAAAAATACTATATCTGCCCTACGTTTCATCCACAAAAAAAATAAAAAAATACTACTACACAAGAAGATAAAGCATGTCCAATGCAGAGCACAGTGGTCATCAGCCTAACCACCAGCAGAACTGCCTCAGAGCCATAAGACGATGTTAAAAAAAACTTGGTGACAACCTGTGTTAATTAAAGCACTGTCTGATTCAATTTGGAAAACAGAACATGCCAGTTTTAATTTAGACAATTTGCACTCAAGTCAAGAAGTCCATGTGCCAAAAATATTCAAAGCAGCAGTTGTGACTTCTAAATATCACTCATGTGATGAGACTGATACCAGAACGCATGCCAGATTACAAGCAATCCAACAGGCACTAACAGCTAAAGTGTCATTTGTGCCAAGCCCATTGCTTAGTATTACCTACAGAATATTTGTCATGTCGGACATTTCAAGGAGGTTTTCCAGCAAGCATGAGGGGAAATTTCAAAACAAAACCTGTATGGAGTATTTATGGGGAAAGCTGAGAAGCTATAACAAAGTGATAGAGTAAGAAATGATGCGCAACCTGAAAATTTGCATAAAATAGCGACTGAAAAAAAAATCGCCTAATCAGCGACAAAAGTTGGTGAGTAAATATGTGTGCGAGTATATAAACTTAGAACAAAATCAATATCAATGTGATCTCAATACAAACATATAATGAAACCAAGCAGCCATGTGATTAAACAAATGCCGCACACCCTCAGTGATGATCCTGAGTGGTCATTCAAGTCCAGACAGAAATTAAAACATTAAAAAATGGTAATCCAAAACAGTAACAAGTGACCACTTGGAAGTCCAGAAAATAGAAAAGAAAAAAAAAAAAAAAAAAAAAAGTAGCAAAAAAACTGCAGGTATTTTAGTCAACCACCGGAGCAGGGATATGAATTTTCAGTATTATGCTTCCATCAAATAAGGTAGATAAATGGCCGCTTAGTGCCTCCGATGGACCTCTATTACGGAGATCATAGCACACTAGGGTAGGTTCACCAGGCTCCGGACATGGAAGACAATCCACCGCAGAAAAACCTCTTCACCTCTCCATAGAACACCAAACACTTCTTTATACCAGCTGGATCTTTATCTTAGCGCATATGCACAATCTCCTCTCAGGACAGTGATAAGGGGCGTTCAGTGAGCAGTTTGGGTTACAACAAAAAAAGAGGAAGACTTCATGGTGCAGCATGAAAAAAAAAACAAAAAAAACACAGGTACCCTTTGATATATAAAGCAGGTTACTGACATCCAAAAAGATAAAACAAATCTAAAAACAGACTACCAGCGGCTGCTCACGGTTTTATCTCACCGGTGCTGCCCTCTGGTGCTTCTACTGACTCGCCCAATACGATCCGTGAGCCAGAGAATGAATGATCTGGAAGTTAGACAGAGAAAACAGAGGGCCAGAAGGTCCCTGGCAGTCTCTGACCCAAGCGTGATGTTATGACGTCACGTCCAAGTTGGCAGAAGTAAAAAACAACAGGGACTGAGAACGTTTATCTCAGACTTTACAGCCTGGAGGAAAGATGTGGGGAAGAGAGAAAATTATAAAATATAATATATATATATATATATATATATATATATATATATATATATATATATATATATATATATATATATATATACACATACATATACATATATATATACATACACATACACACACACACACACACACACACACACACACACACACACACACACACACACACACGTCATGCACTATTCCTAATACAAGGGATGTTTACATTCCCTGTAAATACCAAATAGAAATGAAATAAAAAAAGTTTAAAAAAATCACTTTTTAAAAAAAAGGAAAGCGTAAAAAAAAAAAAATATATATATAAAAGATTAAAGCACCGACGCATGCAAAAGTAAATGCATATGTGGGTCGCATATCCTTGTGTAAACGACGTTCAAACCATACACGAGGCATCACAAGTGATCAAGCAATAATTCTAGCCCAAGACCTCCTCTAACTCTAAACAGGTAACCTGCAAAAAAATTAGTATAGGAGATCCAGGGCTGCCAAAACATAGAAACTGGTCATGGGAATCAGACCGTATAGATGTTAAACCTCTCAAGGACCATAACATTGTTTATTGCTTCAAAACTGAGAGCAGGTGTTTTCCTAGGTTAAAAAAAAAAAAAAAGGGCTTCACAGGGGATCCCCTTTACATCCAAGTGAAATAATGTTGGCAATAGTGCATAAACCTGGATCCAACGGCTAGTCACCATAAGGCAGTACCAACAGTTATGGACCATTGTCCCCAGATGGGTACCCCCGTGGATGCAAGTTGAAGGATATTTGGCAACTATACAAGCCAGCTGAGCTGGAGCTCCATTTAAAAACATAAAAAAAAAAAATAACACAACACACCTCTTTAAAATGGTAGGTGCTTTAATACGGGTTAAAGTGAAGCAAATGTGAACAAGTCCTTACATTTGACTTCCAGAAATATGCTCTCTTGTATAAGGGCACAGCCCAATTTTATCTGCATTTAGGACCTTGCCATGCAAGGTCAGGCTAACAGCTTGTTTCGGGATATCTATGAATAAGCACTTCTATGTACTGTCGCTCTTAAAAGGCACTGACACAGTTGCATAGTTTATCAGAAATATATATAAATAATATATATAAATATATATAAAAATCTGCAATGCCATTTGTAGTAACGCTGTAGTTTGGGGTTTTACAATTTTACTCCAATATGACAGCCCAAAGCTACTCTGAACATGTACGAGGCTTGAAAGCATTTAATCTCAGGTTACAGCCAAGTAAATTGTTGGGACTAATCCTTGTCTTAACAACTGCTTCCAATAATTAAATTAGATATATTTTTTTCCATGTGTACCTGGACTGCCAATTAAAAAGGAAGTGGCAGTAGTAATAAATACAAGAATCCTGAATGAGGCTTCAAATAAAGCGATCATATGGTGATGTCCAAGCATTTAAGTTATCTAGGTTTGCTAGCAATTGATAAAAAAACAACACTCTATTTAAATTAGAGTTTCCAGTGCAGCTGGGGACAGCAAAGAGAAAATGAAAGTCTTAGGCCGCGTTCACACCTACGCGAATTGGTTGCAGCATCCAATTAAACTGCATAACATTATAAAATACATTGATTTAAATGAGGCTGGTTCACATATGTGCAATGCATTCGCACTGCCAAAAAACGTGTGCGTTTTCTAGGCATTGCGGTGTGGCTCAGGTGCGAATTCAGGCCTATTATCTTCTATGGGCACGCATCTGATTTGCAGATGTTCATTTCTCTACAGGATTTCTCTCATTCAACTCAATACACTCCACCCCCCCCCTCCCTTGTCTCCAAATTTGCAGCTAATAACGTAGATGATCTGCTGAACAGTTCTCTTATCTCTCTGCAGAGATGAGAGCTGAAATTCACACCACACAAGTGTGAATCCGGCTTAAAAGTTATATTAGTTTCGATAAAAAAAATCATGTCATACTTGCCTCCACTGTGCAGTTTGTTTTGCAGAGTGGCCCCGCCCCTCCTGTTCTGGGGTCCGTCAGCTCCTCCCCACAAAAACTAACCCCCTCTGAGAAGCTTTCTCCCAAGGGAGGGCTACTTTGCGGGCGCACTCTCGTGAGACACAGTAAAACGGGGGGGGGGGGGGGGATTAATAGTCTGATGTTTTTTCACCTTAATGCATTAAGGTGAAAAAAACATGAACCTTTCTAAGCCCTGTACACATGATCAGAATATCATACAAAATATACTGCTTTTGACGTGATCGTGCAATAATTGCTAGTTCACCGCTTTAGTCCAAAATTCTCTAAAAAGGACAAATTTGTTTAATTAGTACAGTTTGTCCGAAAATACAATACTTTATTCTGTTTTGCGAGAATTTTCATTCTACATTTGTTCTCTGTATGGACACCAGTATTGGGGGAAAAAAAAAAAACACAAATACGCAACGTGTTTCGGAGCATGTGCGGATCCGTCAAACTGGTCTGACGAAGGAGCTGCAATGCTCCGAAACGCGTTACCGCCCCTTTCTCCCACTGATGTCATCAGCCTATTGTCCCGCAATGAACCTGGAACACAGTCTTGCCTGCTGCCTCCTCTCTCCAGCATATACGAGAACACTTAAAAGCTGCTGGACAGCTCTACACTGCCCTCTACCACCGTGCCGAGGATGGACACATGCCACAACCGAGGACTCCTAATTTTATCATGTTTTTTTACACTCAGGATTGCAAGTGCTTTTAACCCTTTGTGCACTTTATTAAAAAAATTGCATACTGGGAAGCAACTCTGAAGATATAATAATAATAATAAAAAGAAACGGGCCTCTAACCAAAGTGCTGACAGAAGTGCCATCTCATCACCATCACTTCCTCTGACCAGCTATCCACCACCTCCAGAGCGCCCTTATCTCTTCATATAAGGAATGAACCACTAATCGAGATCGTCACACAGATTTTGCTAAAGATGGCCACACAAGTTGCAATGTTTCTGTACAATGAAACCACAAACTTAAATATAACTGATATGTAGCCATCAGAAAGAGGAGGCAATACACTCTAGAACAGTGGTTCTCAACCTGGGGGTCGGGACCCCCTCGGGGGTCAAACGAGGATTTGCCGGGGGTCACCAAATCCCAGGCTGTTCCTTAGGCCCACTCCGCATTCCCAGCGTTTTCACGGCCGCCCAACAGGGCTGTTCCTGGAGCCCGCGGCCGCCCACTCAGCCTCTTCGCAGCTGCCCATTCAGTTCACGGCATGGATGTGGGGCGGAGAGTAGAGGTCAGCTAACTGGTGAGGAATGTTAAGTGGGAGGGGCTGGAGGAGACCCCATCTCCTGATTTTGGACATAAGGGTCACTCCTGCGAGACACCATGAACCAGGAGACACAGTGCGTAACACTGCCTGTGATTATAGTTGCCATTAAAAGTCCCCACTAAAGTTCTCAGATCAGCAGATGACCTTGATCAAGAGCACCTAATTTGGCTGATCAGAACTCCCTCCAGCATGGCTACACTTCACATTCCTTCCCTCCTAGGGGAGCAAATTACTTGCCACACTACATTTTTTTTTTCTGTTAGGGGTCCCTGCAACTTCGGAAATTTTATAAAGGGGTCATGGCACTAGGGAGGTTGAGAACCACTGCTCTAGAAGATGCACACTATGGCATTTAGGGCATGCTGATGCACTAGAATTACCATGCATTTTTACTCTTTGCGTTGTCTGCATGCAAATTTTTCTAAGCATTCAATTAATGTGTACAATTGCCTTTAGCCAAAAATCAGGGCCAGAATACATTCTTTCCTTAGCGAGTGTTGCAATGCACTGTGATGTAATGTTATGCCATGGTATGTGAAACCTGGACATGCTGTAGTTATACCCATCGTGCATACAGTACGACACAGAGGTTGGTGTGAACTGGGCCAATTGGAAACTAGGGATGCGCAGAAACTTTTTTTAATCAGTTTCAGCAGTTGAGCAATGTTGTTGATAATCATTGCCTGGCCTTTTATTTGTTATGCGATAAATAGTTCAAATACAGGCAGTCCCCAAGCTATAGCCAGCCTCAAATGCCGGCCACTTACACTCCACGCTGGCCCTGGATACCTCCGGATGCATGACCAGAAGAGCCCTACAGATAACATAACAAGCGCCTGGAACATGCACAGGCGGACGTTACACTTACAAATACAGTGTTCCGGCTTACTAATCAATTCCACTTATGAACAAACCTACAGTCCTTATTGCGTTCTTAACTCGGGAACTGCCTGTATATGCGACTAGATCGGCTCAGAGTATGGGAAAAATATAGCAAAAAAATATATATTAAAATGTACGATTACACACTTGTCGACCAGCTCACACACATGTACTTTGGCAGGCTGTCTCGTTCCCGCGAATTGCCGTACCTGAAAGTCGACTCCTTTAAGAGACATGGCAGGCACACGGGGGACCCGATGCACATAGCCAGGCGGTCCACCAGCCACCCACAATTGCGGTCATGAGAGCCAGAACAGGGATCTGTGTATGTAAAAACACAAATCCCTGTTCTGACGGGGATGAGAGGCAGATCTTCTGCTTATAGCAATTAAAAACAGCGATCGGTCTCTTCCTCCAGTCAGTCCCCTCATGAAGTTAGAAACACTCATGACGGAACACATTTAAAGTGGAGGTTCACCCTCAAAAAATTTTCTGACATCACATGGAGTCGAGCCATCCTACCGACAGAATGCCGGTGTTTTTTTTTTTCTCAGCACATACCTCGTTATCACGATTTTCACCCCCCGGCAATGTGAGGTCAGAAATTTTTTGGAGGGTTAACCTCCACTTTAACCACAGTTTGTTTTGCATGAAGTGACCTGTTCTAGGGGTCTTCTCTGCAATATCCAACACCCTCTGGGAAGCTTTCTCCTGAGGGTGGGGGGACTATAATGAGAGAGGGGGGTCTGAAGTTAGTGGAGGGGGGACTATAGTTGGTGGAGGGGGGTTATACCAACCCTAGTGATGACCCTGGGGCGAATCACTGAGTCATACCAAAAAAAAAACTGGCACCTAACTTTTTTAGCTGACTTCTAGATTCAAAGCAAGTTTGTCAAGCCCTGGCATAAGGAAAGGGGGGGTACACTGATGTAAGGGAGAGTGGGGGACTCAACTTCTGATGGAGGGGTGGCTCTTGAGATCTAATGTAAGGGGACATCTAACCTTATAGATTAGATCAGCCCTTTTGGAAGGCAATCATAATTCTCACACCTGCTCTAGGGTATCTGCTAAAACAAAAATATATAAAAACAACTAATTTTATATACTTGAGCGCACATGCTCCATACGGGACTCGTGCATGCTCTGAAACGTGTTGTGTTCCCCCTGATCTAGCTGACATAACACGCTGTTCCACGAGCAGACTATCACCATCTCGTCTGAAGGAAATGGCTGGCTTGCTCTCTGGCTCCTTGCGGCTCACAGCCAGGACTTGGGACAGTTCTGGATGCTCTTCAGACACTGGAATAACTACCATGAGATGCTGATCTCTTACGAGCAGATCTGTACTTCCCTACATGTAAGTGTTGGATACATTTTACCGCACTACATATTAAACATTGCACGCCGAGGCGCTTTTCTGTGCAGACATTTAATAGATGGGGGAAAAAATATATATATATATATATATATATATATATATATATATATATATATATATATATATATATATATATATATATATATATATATATACACACACACACACACACACACACACACACACACACACATATACATATACATATACATATACACACACACACATACACACACACACACATACACACACATACACTGAAGCTCCCCTTTAAAAAAGGGATTGTAAACCTTCGTGTTTTTTCATTTTAATGCATCCTATGCATCAAGGTGAAAAAAATACCTTGCAGTGTCTGGCCCCCCCACCCCTCCCCCCCCCCCCCGTTTTACTTGCCTGACCCCCAAATTTCTGTGGGCGCAATTCCACATCACTCTCCACGGCTTCTCAGCTCTTCATTGGATAGACTGATAGCAGCGCAGCCATTGGCTCCTGCTGTTCATCAAATCCACGGATGCGTCATAAACTTGGCAGCTATGGATGCAGAGCGTATGACACGAGAGTGCGCCCGCAAGTCAACTCTTGGGAGAGCTGCCCAGAGAGGGGTTATCTATTGCGGGGAGGAGCCGCCGTGGGACCCCAGAACAGGTGGATCGGGGCCACTCTGCAAAACAAACTGCACAGTGGAGGCGAGTATGATTTTTTTAAAACAGAAGTGTACACCATGAGGGGGCAGTCTATACATACAGGCTCCTTCACTTGCTGACTGTCACAGTCGGCTTTTAAATGCAATTGTCTGCCCCCACCCCCCATGCTTAATAGCGCTGGGAAGGAGCAGTCATACAAACCCACCACCAAATTAAACAAAAGGGGGGGTTTAATTTAGTGGCATGCTCGAATGACAGCTCCTTCACATCGCTAAGCATGGGATGGACAGGACACACACCCAAACTGACTAGCAGGTTATACTTACCTGCTCTGTAACTTACAATACAAAGTCTAGAAGAACCAATAATGTAACAGCAGGGTCATCAAACAAGGGAGAGATCAAAACAAAGTCCCCAAAGGAATCAGAGGAGAGGAAAAGCATTCAGAATATGTGTGGAGTGTTCAGGAGGTGGGCTTGTTGGTTAAGAGTGAACTCCACAATCTAGGTTAATGTTCCAATAAAATCAGATATTAGTATTTGACCAACAGGGACTCTATGGCACATGTACTTTTAGCACTGGCTTATTTGGCCATTGTATGCTGGCAACATTTGTTGCTATAGTAAAGCGTAGGTTTGTTTTGATTGGAAAAGTAAGCTTTGTTTTAGGATTATAGCTATATGATGATTTTGTTAGAGATTGCATTGAAGTTTTCTGTTGACAGAGGTTAGGGCAAGTTTTAGTGCTCACAGTGGACCCCAAGTCATTGATTTATCCCTCTGTGTTACAACATCCAGTATCTCACAGTGGCTGTGAACAGGAAACACTCAGGAAGGACTGGCTAGATCAAGATTGGGCACAGCCAGCATTTAAACACTGCTGGCTGCCCAAGGAGGGTGGCATTCATGAACATAATGAATGCAAAATTAAACTAAGATTTGGGACCGGTTCAACATTTGTGTTTTTTGAAGTTTTAAGAAGAGCCCTTTGCTTGTGCTCACTGTGCATGATCTTTCCTAGATTGGTTAGTGTTGCATCGAGCATTCTAATGATCAGGTACATTTTATCCAATGGCATTCTCGTCCATGCATCGGTTTTCAGCATCTTCTAAAAGAAGAAGCAAGCAGCAATCGGGCATCTTCCATAAAAAGAGGACTACAAATCTCACATGAAACATGATTCAAACTTTAATAAAAAATGCAAGAGTGCCAACCAATGCATTAGAGCCCTGTAAATATTCACATTTACAGTTTACTCCTGCCAGAACATCTGTATTGATGTTCTGGTGCCAAAATAACCAAGTTAAATCATCAACAGCTGTTAAGCATCAGGAAAAGTGCACAACCTAAGGGCCCTTTCACACGGGAGGATCAGTAATGATCCGCTCCGTGTGTCCTCAAAACCTCAGCGGGGATCCTCCGTAAAATCCCCGCTGAGCTGGCAGGGCGGTCCCCGCACACTGTGCAGGGACCGCCCTGTCTTTCCTCTGCTCTCCCCTATGGGGGGATCGGATGAACACGGACCCCGTATGTCCCTGTTCATCCAATCCGGCAGACGGAAGAAAAATAGGGTTTTCTTCCGTCCGCAAATGCAGATCTTTGCGGAGGCGTGTGATTACAGGCGTCAGCGGATGGTCATCACATAGGGACCCATGTATGTCCCGTTTTCATCCGCAAACGGACGGATGAAAATGCGGACATACAGTCTGTACGTGTGAAAGGGCCCTAACACCAGGAAATACCCAGCTGGCACAACAGGGTAAACGGCAAGATAGAGGTCTTCTAGAAAGGCATTGCAGGTATCAACTGTGTGCAAAGGACAGTGAAACTGAAACATTAAATGGATCACTCATAGACAGTACATAAACAATTCATAAAGTCCAGAGAGGTATGGTGAGGTGGTGAAAGGCAGCAGCTGTCCTCAGAAAGCCAACTCTGTATATAGAATAGAAAAGAGAAAAAACGAGAAGCGCCACCAAGTGCAGTATTAAAAAATCAGGGTTTTAATGGCAAGGTACATAAAATTACTCACAAGATGAAGTGCAAACATGACGTCACGGACCTTGCGTTTCATTCTGGTTCCGGTCATCTTCCTGGTGGCCACAGGACATGCTGCGGACCCATCACAACCACGCATGGGTGTTCTACTGGGAGTTAGACTACCGATGGTCTCATGTTTACACTTCATCTTGTGAGCGATTTTATTTATCTTGCAATTAAAACCCTGATTTTAATACTGCACTTAGGTGGTGCTTCCCTTGTTTTCTCAGTTTTATAGCAGGTGAATGAGACAAGGGATTGCCAGAGCTCCTGGCTGTGATGAAAAGTCCAGTGATGTACATTTCAAGTGGAACTATACTGCATCTGAGCACCACAAACATTTAAAGGGTCACTAAAGGAAAAACAACATTTTTTTAGCTGAAATTACTGTTTACAGGGTATAGAGACATAATAGTTAACTGATTGCTTTTAAAAATGATTAAAAATAGATAAAACCCAATCATATAATGTGCTTAAGTTTAGTTTCATTTTTGCCGTTTCCTGGTTCTCGGATGTACAGAGAGCCAATAGAGAGCAGTGAGCCTTTGTCTAAAACTCCTCAGCACCAATCCAGTTTAGTTTTACACACAGTAATCAAACCTCCTTGATTAGTCACCATAGTGAGAAATCTCCCAGTACTGTGGTGATCAGGAAACAGACAACCAGGAAGTGTCCAGAACAGAGGATTTACAGCAATATCAAAGCAAAAACGAACAATGAGGACATGAAACCAGGACTGCAGCAAGGTAAAGGAAGCTATTTAGCTAGAAAAACATTTCCTTTAGTGACCCTTTAATTCATTTAATATTCAAAAGCATAATCTACATGCTTTATTTTGCTGAGAAAATCACTTTATAAAAACACCCTCCAGAATTACAGGCTGTAGCCATTAGGGGGATGAGCCGAACACCCCCGGTTCGGTTCACAGCAGAACACCCCCGGTTCGGTTCACAGCAGAACACCCCCGGTTCGGTTCACAGCAGAACATGCGAACAGGCAAAAAAATGTGTTCGACCACCGTTAAAGTCTATGGGACACGAACATGAAAAACCAAAAGTGATAATTTTAAAGGTTAATGAGCAAGTTGCCATCTTAAAAAGTGTTTGGATATCTGGGTCCTTCCCCAGGGAACATGTGTAGCGCCTGTGTACTTTTGTACAGGTGCTATATTTAAATTTAGTGGGAGAATGAGAGTTATGTTGCTCTCATTCTTTGATTCTGTTAAATTTGGCCGTCGCCAAATCTGGGATTGTTCTGTGTGTCAGCCTGCGCTCTAGGGATGCAGTCTCATCTCTGGGCGGCAGGTGGTGCCAGAGGGGTCCAGGCGGAGCCGCTTCTTCCCAGCAGCCAATTGGAGGAGTTTTCCCTCACAGGGCATGCTGGGTGGGGGTATTTCTGTGGCAGAGGCCGTGGTTCTTCGCGGGTTCCGGGTGTGCGCACATCACGGGCCCCACCACTATGGCCTACCTGGCCGTGGTCGCGTGCTACGCGGAGTTCCTGGCTCTGGGCTCTCATAGCCCGGAGCAACGTATGCTGCAAAGAGGCCCCAGTGACTTGCTGGGTCCCACTCTCTATTAAGAAGATCCCAAGCTGGGTGCTGTTCAGTGGGGGATCGGTCTGAGGAGAACACGGAGGCAGGTGATCCAACAGGACTAACGAACCATCGGGGATCTGGGTGACCGGACACTGACAGGTTGTCGTTAAACTGTCAGTCGGTGACCCCGAGGATTCGCTCTGTTCACTTGTTCTTCCCAGAGGCTTTAAGTGAAGGATCTTGTATGGATCTTAAGGGGGAACCCTACGCCATTAAAAAAAAATTGGGGCAGGGTTCCCCCCTAATATCCAGACCGGTCCGATATGGAATTTGGGGGACCGACACTTTATTTTGGTTTCCCCTCAATATTCATAGCAGACCCAAAGGGCCTGGTAATGGACTAAGGGGGGGGAACCCATGCCTTTTTCCAATTACTTTTATCTGTATTGCAGGGAACCCGACAATTCATTATAGCCGCGAGTACTTTTCTCCCCCCTTTAGAAATGTAATTTTGTGCAGAGACGTGATAAACACGGGAAACATGCGCTACTTTACAGGCATACTAGATTTAAAGGAATATTTCACTTTTATATTAATCACTTTAAGCATTATTAAAATCACTGCTCCTGAAAAAAAAAAAAAAAAAACAACAACTGCAGTTTTTAAAACTTTTTTTGCATTGATACATGTCCCCTGGGGCAGAACCCAGGTCCCCAAACACTTTATGACAATAACTTGCATATTAACCTTTAAAAATTAGCACTTTTGATTTCTCCCATAGACTTTTAAAGGGTGTTCCACAGATTTCGAATTTGCCGAACACCCCAAAACGTTCGCTATTCGGCGAACAGACAATGCACGAGTCAAACTCATGTTCGACCTGAACATAAAGCTCATCCCTAGCAACCATCTTGAAAAATGGCAGATTATGCATGTAGTATTTACTTTCTGGAATAAATCTGCCCTTAGCCCAGGAATGCACACAGGAGAGTGCGATTAGCCAAAAAAAAAAAAAAATTCTGAAAACTCCTGGAATGCATAACATTTGCATAGGCTTGGAAACCAGGAGGCAACTAAAGAAATTAGAAAATATAATTTACTTTCTCATCCATTTACTATGGCTAGTAGTATAAGGTTTCAAATGGTCGACAATCATAGGCGTGCGCACAGGGTGTGCCAGGTGTACCCAGGCACACCCTTAGCAGCACAGATTCCCCCTACTGTCCTGGCTCCCATCTTTCCCCCTGCAGCGCTTCCAGCTTCCCTCCTCTATCGGCTGTTGCCGCTGGGATGTTTTAGGAGTGGGGAAGGGGCCAGTAAATAAGTAATTTACTGGCCCCTTGCTCTTCTGAATGAACATTGTGAGTGAATGGTGGTGTGCGTTTGGGCTTTGGGGTGCACACCCTAATGCAATAGGCTGCGCACACCTATGTCGACAATTGAGAGTGAAATTCCACTTTGAGGGGAGTCTAAGCGTGCCCCAGACTTGCAATAGATAGGCGGTAGATGGAGGAAAAAGCCAAAAGATCTTTTTAATAAAAACAGCAAAATTCACATCAGTCAAGTCTAAAAACGTATGTACTAAAACAGACCCCCCCCCCATCATGACAACTTTAAAAGCCAAGTCTTAACAACCCCCCTCCCCCCCCCTTTAAAAAGGTCAAATACATTTATTATTGATTTTATTGATTTTCCCCATAGGAGCCTGCAAAGCATTTCACCTTTCATCTGTGGACTACAGGTGCAATATGCCAGGCTCCTGCGGAGTCTTCCTCAAGCTCTCTGCCTCTCCCAAGGATGAGCTTTCAGTTGGAAGCATTAATGGACTACTAGTGTGGGGATTACAGCACTCATGTCCTTAGAGAACGACGAGTCCATCTGCTGCGGTGGCAGACAGAACTGTAGTTCATTCACAGGTCTCTGAATGAAGGCTGCAGCTGTGCCGGGTGAGCCAAAACATGACAGCTCCTGGAAAGATTACCCCCCACCGTAACAGCTTGTGGGGGGGGGGGGGGGGTTCATTTGGTGGCTGGTCCTTAAATACAGGTGCAACATGGCGTAAAAGGTGGAGTTAGCATTTAAAGTGCACCAGTGACCAGACCATAGAAAGCAAAGTATTAACACAAGTATAGTAACAAGTAGTACTCCTATGGAAGTTAAAGCGGAGCTCCACCCTAAAGTGGAACTCACGCTGATGGGAACCCGCCCCCCCTCCGGTGTCACATTTGACACCTCTCAGGGGGGAGGGGGGTGCAGATACCTGTCTAAAGACAGGTATTTGCACCCACTTCCGGCCACACGTCTCGGGCAAAAGACGGTTTTTCCTGACTTCCCGTCTGTCCCCTGTTGTGTGCTGGGAACACTCGGCTCCCAGCACACAGCGTGTGAGCCAATCGGCAGGCGCAGCGCGACTCGCACATGCGCCGTAGGGAACCGGGTAGTGAAGCCGGAGCGCTTCACTTTCTGGTTCCCTCACTGAGGATGGCGGGGGGAGCAGCAGAGAGACGAGCGATCACTCGTCCTCTGCTGCGGACGGCGCTGGACTCCAGGACAGGTAAGTGTCATAATATTAAAAGTCAGCAGCTGCAGTATTTGTAGCTGCTGGCTTTAAATATTTTTTTTTTACTGGCACATCCGCTTTAATCCAATTATGGCCCATCATGCACTGTATTGTTGACTATTTTACTACTGCTGTTACATTTTAATCATGTATAACCAGAGCTTTTTTACCATTTTTAATGACCTAATCATGTTGTATCCATAATTATTGTACATATGAATGAATGAATGAATGAATGAAAAACTTATATAGCGCGGCACATGCGAACTGAATCGCCTCTGGGCGCTGGTTGTTTGTGTCTCATGCCATCAGAAAAGCAGGGTTTTGATCTGCTTTCTGAAAGACAGGTGGTTTTGCTCCAACCGAATGCTGGTTGGTAAAGCATTCCAAAGCCTGGGGCCCTGGAAAGCAAACCTTCTTTCTCCTTTGGACTTGTATTTGGAACCTTGACCAGATTTTGGTCGGTGGATCGCAGAATGCGGTTGCAATTGTGCGGTTTGATCTTGTCGCATAGATATCTAGGAGCCTTCCCATGGATGCACTTATGTGTCAGGCAGAGTGCTTTGAATGCAATTCTGTCTTTCACTGGCAACCAGTGAAGGGATCTCAGTGAAGGTGAGATTGATTCCCAAGATTTTTTCCCAGTCACCAGTCTAGCGGCCGTATTCTGTACGACTTGAAGACGAGCGATTTGGTACTTGGGGAGCCCGAGGTAAAGGGCATTTGCATAGTCCAGTCTGGAATTCACGATTGTTCCCACCACGACTGCTACGTCTTCTTTGGGGATAAATGGAATTAGTCTGCGTAGAAGGCGCATCAAATGGTGCGCCCCGCTGACTACGGACCCTATTTGTGCGTCCATTGTCATGAAGGTGTCAAACGTGACTCCTAGACTTTTGACTTTGGAGCTAGGGGAGATGATTTGTCCCAGAATGGGCGATGGTGTCCAGTTTGTTGCCGGTTGTCTCTTCCGACTGGCATCGAACATAAAGAGTTCTGTTTTAGCGCTATTGAGTTTGAGATAACTCTTAGTCATCCAGTTTTCTATTGAAGAGAGACATTTCTCTAATCTGAGATGATGATCCTTTTTGTGGTAGATGCGAAAATACAACTGCGTGTCGTCTGCATAAGAGTGATAGAGTAGTTCTTGGCTACTGATAATATCAAAGAGAGGACGAAGATAGATATTAAACAGCACCGGCGATAGGGGGGATCCTTGGGGGACCCCACATGGCACCGTGCGTTTTTCTGACGTGAAAGATCCCAGTTTCACTGTTTGTGATCGGTTTCCGAGAAAAGAGGAGAACCATCGTAAAGCATCTTCTGTGACTCCGGCGACTTCTGTTAGTCGTCTCAGTAGCAATTTATGGTCTACTGAGTCGAAGGCTGCGCTTAGGTCCAGCAGAACCAGGAGACAAGATTCTCCTTTGTCTGCGGCCTCGAGCGCATCGTCCCATATTTTCAGTAAGGCCGTTTCTGTCCCGTGTCCGGGACGGAACCCGGATTGAAATGGATCAAGTAGGTTGTGGGTATCCAGATGCTGTTGCAGCTGATTTACCACCACTTTCTCCATTATCTTGGACAGAGCATTTAGACCTGTTATGGGACGGCGGTGAGTTGGGTCCATAGGATCCAAATTAGGTTTTTTCAATATATAAAGTAAAGGATCATTGAATACATTTTATATCTCTTTAATTGAATATATTGTTGCTTTAAAATCCTTCCCTGGGGGACCTTTCCATTTTGTTAAAGCTTTAAAAACAAGCCACCCAACCTTTCTAGCTGCATGTAGTGTGAAGTAAGTTCTTGTTTAAAGCCGCGTTCCACTCACATTTCCATCTTTGCACCATCCACTTCATAGCAGCAAGTTCAAACATCATTGGCCGTTTTGTTTTTTTAGCTTGTTACCTTGTTTTCATGGGCGAATAATTTTTCTTGCCGCTGTAAAGTACATAATTTCCAGGCAGCGCACTGGCTCCTGGGAAATGTGCGTCATTCCCTGGAGTCACTGAGCATCCCTGCCTGGAATCGGGAAGTGCATGCTGGGTAGCCAGCAGCACCTTATCCCAGAAGGAAATACTAGTGGACTTCACATGCCCACAATTAAGAGCGTGCTGGCAAGCAAAAATAAAAGGTCAGTTTACCACAACACACAAACTCCACTTTAAGATCACAACAAAGACTCTAAAATCAGGTTGTCGTTGAATTCTAGCCACTTTGAAACCTTGTGTTGGTTTACCTTAGAAGGCTTGCAGGCTGTCAACATCCTTTCATAGAAGGAATTAGGGAAAGCAGTTGTGATTTCATTAGCTGTGTTTTGAAATTTGGACTTTAATTTTAAGAACAATGCCAACAGCTAGAGGTGTAAATGAAGGCTTCCTTTAACCAATCGAGTTCCAGAACATTTTACCACCTTTAGGACCAGGCCATTTTTGCTATTCAGCACTGTGCTTCTTTAACTGGCAATTGCATTGTCATGCAACACAGTAACCAAATGAAATATATATTTTTTCCTCTCCCGGAGCCTACTTACGGGTATCGCAGCTCTGGCGCTGTGATTGGCCAGAGCTGCAATGATGTCACTCCAGTGCATGGGCGCTGCCGTAACGGCACATCTAACTGAAGCAACGGCACAATGTGTCATTTGCTTCAGTGCGCATGTCACGATCACGTTGGCACATGCAGACACAGGGGAATATCTCCTAAACCGTGCAGGTTTAGGAGATATCCAGGGTAGCTATAGGTAAGACTTAATATAGGCTTACCTATTGCATGAAGTTGTTAAAATGGGTTTACAACCACTTTAATGCAGGCAATAACAAAGTTGGACTTCAAAACCACCACGAACCCACATTTCTTCACATGAACTCTTCTCCATTACATAGCTGCATCATGATGTTACGGCTCCATGATATCCATAGAGACAAACTAAAGTTACACGCACCCAACTGTAAATGGCCAGAGATCCAAGACTGGTCTCTCCATCTTTATCCGTTTAAAAGGTAAACATGAGGATGAAAGCAGTTGCCATTGCCAATTAAACAAAAATTGTTTTGTTTTACATAATTCCATTGCACAATAGAATCTGAACTTTTAGTTAAGCCCTGCTTCTGGGCAGCAATATACATTTATTTTTTAAATAACAAACATGTCATACTTACCCCCACTGTGCAGTTAGTTTTGCACAGAGTGCCCCGGATCCACATCTTCTGGGTCCCTTGGCGGCTATCTCTGGTCCTCCCCGCAATTAGTCACCACAGTCATGTGAGAGCTCGCATGGTGGTCACCAATTGCGGGCGCGTTCCCGTGATACAGCGAACGGCCATAGCCGCGCGCTGTATCACTCGGCCCTGCCCCTCGGCGTGCCGCGTCATGGATGCGATTGACAGAAGCGCCAGCCAATGGCTGCGCTGCTCTCAATCCATCTGCTCCAGCCAATCAGCGGCCAGGCTGAGTGGCGAAGAGGATCGCGGGACTTTCGAGGGTCAGGTAAGTATTAGGGGGGCTGGCAGTATCAGATGTTTTTTACTTTAATGCATAGATTGCATTAAGGTGAAAAAACATTTTCCTTTACAACTCCTTTAAGGCCTAGCTTACATCAATGTGAATTCTAAATCGCACGATAAGGGAAATCTCATGGTTTTCAATGGTGTCTGTTCTTGGAAAGGTAAAAAATGTACTTTTTTTTTATACTGGCAGAAGGTCCTAATGAGGGAAAAAAAAAAAAAAAAAAAAATAAAAAAAAAACACGCGCTTTACACGTACACACATAACATTAGAGCACCCAAAACGTAAAGTTTTCCATTATGGAACTTTTCAGCAGTTTGCATAAACAATGCATTTGTTTTCAGATAAAAAAATAAAATAAAAAATCTGCATTTTTTATTTCATGTGAAAGAGGCATTACAGCAAAGAATCAAAAATAAGAAAACCATTAAAATAAGCATTTCATTGGGATGTTCTGGAAACGTGATCCCAGCGTATCAGACTCTAGTCAATTTCACTTCAACAAGTTATTCTGAAATTGCATCCATAGCAGACATAATTCATCTTCTCAAGGAGCGTTCACCAGTATATCATGGGATTAAACACGTGATACAGATTCATTTCAGCAACAGTCAAGGATTACATGGAATCAATAATTAGAAATGTTACAATGCTCACTTTTGGGTTAATATTACCTAGTGAGCAAGGCCCTAGCATCTCAGCTATCCAAGGTTACTCAAAGACTATAAATAACTAGTAGATGTGTCTTCAACGGGAAAATTGAAAGGATACAACTCCTAGCAGGATGCTTCCTACTGAGGAAAAGGTGGAGGACCAATGCTACGTTCAGTGACCCATAGTAATCAATACTCCAGTCAAGACTGAAAATTAAATGAAGCTTTGAGATGCATACAGGGCACATAGATTACCCGATCAGTAATTCAGTCTTTCATCTGGAAATTGCTATACCGCTACAGGGCTTTCCACCCTCTTGTCTCCATTTTGATGCTGAACATTACTGCAGGCTCCTTTTGGAGTCTCACATACCAGTAGAATAATGCCAAGACCTTTCTCCAATTCATCCATCTAATTAAAAAGTCTGCCTTGGATGGGTGAATGTGACTACTGATGCAGGGACAAGAGACAGAACAGAGCAACAGGTTCCCTTTGACAGGGACCTCCATAAATACATTGTGTCCTTCCATTTCTACACCCCATGGGGAAAAACACACGAAAGAAAGGAGTGCAGGCAAGGTCACTCTGCTCAAGAAAGCACATGGACAGGATGTGCGGTGAGGTCAGTGGCTGGTGAGGCACTGGCTAGCATCAGAGCCAGATACACACAGGTTACATACAGCGCGAACGTTAGAGCGAGAACAATAATTCTAGAACTAAACCTCTAAACATGAAAAAAAAAAAAAAAAAAAAAAAGTACAGACGTGTGCGGAAATAAAAGAATATAATGCTGCACTGATCACTGCAATTACTAGTAAAAATAAATTGAGATGCATAAGAGCCGTAGAGTACTACTTGGCAGAAGCACACTTGTTCAGTCCTGTACAAGCCCAATTCATATACAAATGTATTGAGTTTACCTTGACCGACAATTATTTCTCATTCATTGATAACCTCTATAGGCAGGTCAAGGGCACAGCCATGGGTGCTAGGTTTGCTCCCAGTTACGCAAATGTATACCTGAGGTATTGGGAGCTCAAATATATTTGGGCCAACAACCCATTTGGGAGGAACCCAATACTGTATTCATGGCAAGTTGATTATATCCTTATTTGGAACGGTACCGATGACAAACTGGAAGGATTCCCTGCACATTGTGCAAGGAATCTTTGGTATCTCGTTCACATACGTGGTAGATGAAGTCCCTGGTCTTTTTAGACCTTGAGTTACGGGCTGACGACAACGGAGTAATCAATTCAAGAACTCACTTTAAGCTGAGCGCTGGCAATTCTTATCTTCATGCCCGCAACCATCATCATCCCAGGTGGATCAAGAACATCCCCTTTGGCCAGTTCTGTAGAATTAGGTGAACCTGTACCCTAAAAAATGACCACGAAGAACAAAGCCTGATCCTAAAGAGCAAGTTTAAAGAGAAGGGGTAGGAAGATGAGCACATTGATAAAGCCTTTCAAAAATATCTACAGCTTTATGATAATGTCTGTGCAGGGGGTGAGAAAACAGCAACATATGACAGATTAACCACCACAAGTAAGGTTTTGCACTAGATTTAACAATAAAGTCACCATAATTCAAGAATATTCCATTTTTTTCTGAAGATTTTTTTGTATCAGATCCAATCTTGAAAACCAGCCTATCGTCACACCCAAATCTAGTCTTTAGGAGACCCAAATAGTGTGAAGATTAGGAACAGAGGGCTCAACAATCTTTGGCCCACTGTCTTCGGCCAAAAAGGCAGTTATAGGCGTGGGAGTAGTAATTGTGCACATATGCGCCAAAGGAAACGGGATGGAGTCGATGGCAAGAGCTACAAGATCAAGCAGTTCATCAACTGTGGCACTCCATATGCCATATATGGCCTCAAGTCTATTGGTCGGACTTCACGGCCGATGAGGACAAGGATGAATGAGCACAGAAGTAATATTTCGACAGAAAAAGATAAATATTCAGTACCAAGACACTTCAAGGAGACCCACACAATAGTAGTACAGACGTCCTCAAAGTATTTGGAATAGGCCCCTCCTGTTATATAGGTGCTCGGCCCAAACATCTAGTCTGGCTATACCCATGGCATTGAACCATGTTGCCGTGGGGATTTAAGGATGCATAGTATTTCAGGACTAGATGACAAGCACAAAGAGCCTTTTTTGTTGCAGCTATGGACAGGAGTAATGTGTGCAGATGGTAGGTTTGGATAGGGTAGTTTGGATAGTGAGGTAAATAATAGATGAGAACTATGAATCTTTTTGTATTTTTTTTTTTTAAACAATATATTTTTTATTTGGTTTGATACAAAATAGAAATGGTTTAATTCGATACACAACATAAGTAACAATCATTTGTATTTGCATTTTTAACCAACATGACTTGTTTTTAGAAAATGTATTAGACTAAAGCAGGGTAATTGACTATGGAATAAGGGAACATAATGATCATATATTTATTATAATTATGTTTAATATGTACATGGAAGCTCCAATATTGCTCCTCTGGAGTATTGGCATAAATGGATACATATAGGAGGCAATTAGGAGAGATGAGTAATTGACCGTCTAGGCTCTGAGTAAAAGTACGCCCTTGAAACGCGTCAGCTTTGGGATATCGTCTGATCCCCTCAACATCAGGTCCGGTTTGCAGGTGTCTAGAGACGCAGTTTGACCAATTGACAAGCCTCTTTTACATGCTTGTTTGTGAGTATAAACATTGTTTTTATGCTTAACATTTTACAAATGGTAATGCACAAGGTCAGTGCGCCCTCCTTTCTATTTGTTCCAAGAATACCCATTGTTCTGAGGAGGGCTGCAAGAAGACTACAGGCTTTTCCTAAATTTAAAGAGTTGGTCGCACCACCTTTTTATAGGCTAAACACCCAAGTGCAGGAGATTACCATTTTGTTAGAGGGGATAAGACAATTTATTAATTAGAAGTGGGTTAACAACCACTTTAACCTCTTGACCACCGCCCCATGTCTAAAAGACGTCCTGTTTTTAAAAGATAAATATCTCGGTAACGGCAGCAGCTGCTGCCACAACCGAGGTATTCATCTTTTCAGTGGGCGGTGGTGTACACGATAACGGCGGTCTCCGCGAGATCGCCGTTATCGGTGGCGGGAGAGGGCCCCCCCTCCCGCCACTCTCCCGCGCCCTCCGCCGCTTACCGTAGCCGTCGGTAGCGGCGGAGGAGATCGGGACCGTTCGGCAGCTGACTGGGGTTGCGAGTGAAGGAAAAATCTCCTTCACCCGTCCCCATAGCTCTGCTGGGCGGAAGTGACGTCAAAACGTCAGTCCCGCCCAGCGTCTTAAAGAAACATTTTTTTTTGTCATTTGAAAAAATGGAGTTTCACATTTTTTTTTTTTTTGCATTTAAGTCTAAATATAAGATCTGAGGTCTTTTTGACCCCGGATCTTATATTTAAGAGGACCTGTCATGCTTTTTTCTATTACAAGGGATGTTTACATTCCTTGTAATAGGAATAAAAGTGATCAATTTTTTTTTTTTTTATTTCAGTGTAAAAAATTATAAAACTAAATAAAAAATAAATAAGAAAACAAAAAAAAAAAAATTTTTAAAGCGCCCCATCCCGACGAGCTCGCGCACAGAAGCAAACGCATACGAGAGTAGCGCCCGCATATGAAAACGGTGTTCAAACAACACAAGTGAGGTATCGCCGCGATCATTAGAGCGAGAGCAATAATTCTAGCTCTAGACCTCCTCTGCAACTCAAAAAATGCAACCTGTAGAATTTTTTTAAATGTCGCCTATCGAGATTTTTAAGGGTAAAAGTTTGACGCCATGCCACGAGCGGCGCAATTTTTAAGCGTGACATGTTGGGTATCATTTTACCCGGCGTAACATTCTTTCACAATATATAAAAAAATTGGGAAAAATGTATGGTCTTATTTTTAATTCAAAAAAGTGATTTTTTTTCCAAAAAAAGTGTGCTTGTAAGACCGCTGCGCAAATACGGTGTGACAAAAAGTATTGCAATGACTGCCATTTTATTCTCTAGGGTCTTAGAAAAAATATATATATAATGTTTGGGGGTTTTAAGCAATTTTCTAGCAAAAAAAAACTGTTTTAGTCTTGTAAACACCGAATCTGAAAAATTAGCCCGGTGGTAAAGAGGTTAATAGGGCACAAGACCGTATGAATTTGGTGTGTGCAAACCAGAGGCCCAGCTGAAACAATATCAGCAGCAGTAATATGGTAAATGCTGCAGGTTCTGAATTGCATTGTTTACCTCCACACAATGCAAAAAAAAAAAAAAAAAAAAAAAAAAAAAAAATAAAAAAAAAAACACATCCCCACACTATAATATAATGAAACTACCTCCCCCTTCCAGATCAGGAGGGTTTCTGGCTTAGTAGTGCACGACTGTAGAAAATCCCTAGTTACAGCCGAGCACAGGGGGAAGATAATCATGCTGTATAGTACAATACCCAGGTCTAGCTTGAGGAACATCACAGATTTACACAGTACAAGATTCTGCAACGTAGGGCAGGTTTTGTTTTTTCACACCTTCCTAAACAATGTTCTCACGTCAAGTAGGATTACTTATTGGGAAAATTGATGTTACACAAAGTATTGCACCATGCTGCTAATAATTATTTGGATATGCAGAGCAGCAGGTACAAGCACTACGAGGCTGGGTATTGTACTACACAGGTGAGCACACCTTTATGCCAATACTGAAAGGGAAAGTACAGTATTAGGCTTTGATATGAAGTGTTCCAAATGATGGTATTCCATTACAGGCGCAGCCAGCCCAAAACTGGCATGTCAGTTGTTGGTAGCCATTTAGTTTAAGTGCATCCAATTGATTGTTGCTTTGTTGAAGGAAGCAAAAAAAAGGTAAAATATGAAACATGCTTCAATTTAACAAATGAAAAGATGTCCAAAGACAAGAGCAGCAATTAAGGGCAGGTTATTTTCTACATCAAAAAATAAATACAAAGTATACACTGACGCAGAATGTTTCATCAACTGAACAAGAGACGGCCATCCCTGGTTTCCACAAGAGCTAGAACACATGTATACGTACGAATGTCTAAGGGCTCCCAACCAGCGATTTTACTTCATACAAGGGCTTGGTAATTGGACCTTTCAACACATTAAGACCCCTTTCTAATAGCGCCTGAAAAAAAGCCTCATCTACAATTCCAGTGTAAAAGCCAGAGTGCTTTCACATGGGGGCGCTCTCTGGCAGAACGTCAAAGAAAGTCCTGTAAGCAGCGCTGCCAAAGCGCCTTGAACCCTTTATTCTGGCGCAAGTGGGGTTTAAAGTGCCTGAAAAAAAAGACAGTAAAGCGCTGCCAAAACCAACGGCGCTTTACCACCAAGGCCTGGGCAGTGCGAAAGGGCTCTTAGGAAACGTGTCGCAATTGCCGCTTGTGAGGCATTGCCGCTTGTCTCCATGATGCTGCATTTGACCCCACTGTAGACTTCAGTCTCCCCTTTATGTACCCTCGTTTGCACAAAACTAGTAACATCCCAAGAGGACCTAAACCTTCCCCATTCTACTAGAAAATGTGTTTACTTTGTTGGACACATTAGTCAGACAGGAAGCAAGGAGAAAGCTCATTGAGACAACCACTTCAATACCACGCACTTTCTGCCATTCCTGCACAGGACAATTCTCAGTGCGGTCACATTTTGAATGAAAATTGCGCGGTCATGCTACACTGTACCCAAACTAAATTTCTAATTTTCTTGCCACAAAGAGCTTTCTTTTGGTGGTATTTGATCAACTCTGGGAGGTTTTTATTTTTTGCTAAAACTAAAAAAGACCAAGATTTTTAGAAAAAAAAAAAAAAAATCCCCCCCCCCTTCACTGATGGGCACTGATATGTAGAATTGATGGGCACTGACAGGTGTTACTGCTGGGCACTGAGGCAGGCTCTGGTAGACTTATTCTGTTTATTGCTGGGCACCAATTGGCACAACTAAGGGGGCTGTGCTGATCATCAGTGCCGATCAGCACAGACCCCCCGACAGGGAATGCCACAATTGGCTGTCCCTGTCAGCGCGAACCGAGGAATGCTGTTTACCGCAGGGCTCGACAAATCCCGGTCGCCATGGCGACTAGAAATGGCGTCCTGGCGAGGGGAGGTCTTGGCTTGGAAGGTGGGCAAAAAAATAAAAAATCCTGCTGCAGCTTCGGCCTAGTCCGCAGAGCGCCTTTTCCCCCAGGATCGCAGCGGTATAGGCCCCCACCTCCGCCAGGCGATCGCGGTGGGCCTGTGACGGCCGGTAATTGAGGCCGTGGCTTTGCGGCCTTGTGAAGTCCCCAGCTCTTCCTTCTGTGAGCTGGCGCCATCTGGTGGTGGCCGTTGGCATTACAAGTTAAGCATTACAAGTTAAACAGCAATTCTAATGTAATTTTTCACTATTTTCACTGCCATCTTCTTCCCTCTAATTAGAACCCCCATACCCAACATGTCACGCTTCAAAATTGCGTCCGCTCGTGGAATGCCGACAAACTCTTACCCTTTAAAATCTCCATAGGCGACGTTTAAAAAAAAAAAAAAAAAAAAAAAAAAATCTACAGGTTGCATGTTTTGAGTTACAGAGGAGGTCTAGGGCTAGAATTATTGCTCCCGCTATACCAATCGCGGCGATACCTCACGTGTGGTTTGAACACCGTTTACATATGCGGGCGCTACTCACGTATGTGTTCGCTTCTGCTCGTCCGGACGGGGTGAGTTTTCTGGCTCCTAACTTTTTTAGCTGGCTCCTAGATTCTAAGCAAATTTGTCAAATCCTGGTTTACCGGCACTTCCTGGTTCATGCGATGATCAGCTGTAATTGGTCACGTGGTAAGAAGCCTCCGACAGAAGCTTCTTATCATGATTGGAGATGCAGCGTGTTAAACTGACATGCCGCGCTGTGCACCCCCATGGGAGCGCACTGGCATGTTCTCCTCCTGGACGTCATATGATGCCTAGTCAGGATCACATAAACACTTCCTGGCCGTCATTCTGCATACATACCACACACACAAAGACCATATCATACAAATCCTCAATTGGCCCTCTGCACACAGAGAAAATGAGATTTTATACACACAGTTTGGTAAAAAAATAAATAAAAAAAAAAAAAAAAAATTAATTCAATAAGTAATTTTTCTTCACCAATGTGCGCTGATGAGGCTGCACCGATGGGCATTGGAGGTTATACTGATAGATAGCACTCCCCGTCAACTCACTGGAGGCAAGGAAAAGGCGACAGATCAAGCCCGCAACCCCAGCACCCAGCTGGGAAGGAAATGTCAAAGGTGGGCGGGCAGTGAGAGCAAGCAAAGGAAGCCCTCAGCCGCGCTCATCTGAGCCATGTCCATCAGAGGACGAAGCAGCTTTTCACAAAGGAGCATGCATCCTGCAGGCTGCAAAGCCGCAGCCTCAAATACTTGCCAGCCTGACCACCTGCAGGGGGGGATCCAGGTTGCTGTTGCAGTGTAGCCCAGGCGCCCGGATGTACTTTTCAGTTGCCATGGCGACCTGGCAGAGTGGAAAACACAGTGCAATTGATAATGGAAAAAAGATTGACCCAGATTTAAGTTAATTTCACATCAGCAAAAATTCAGTGTGAATGGGACCTCAACTTATTTTATGTCCAAGAATTGCTCAAGTGGGCCAAAGCAACAGGTTTGCTTCAATGCCCCACAGCTTCTAGTACTTGCCTTACCATTGTTCCATTTGTGGAGTTAAACCCCCCCCCCCCCCCAAACATTTGTAAAAACCAATAGGGAGAGAAGCTAAATTCCTTGTAACAAAAAGGTTGGTTGCAGATGGGGGGGGGGGGGGGGGGGGCACCTGGAAACATACATGGGCAATACAAGTGAACACAACTAGCTGGAAGCAACAAATCACTGAAATATGTTTTTAATGTACTGTGTCAGGACAACAGAAAACATGTTGCAGTACACTACACAGCAACCAAAAATGACCCATTGTTACCCCAAACACACGCTGCAACCTCAGGCTACAGCAATCATAGTCATTAAAGCAGTGATAATTGCAACATTTCAAAATGTGCTCATAAAAAAGTTCTAACTGCAAGTAAAAGGAAGAAAAGCAACGCGCACACACACACCACCCTCAACTCCAATACTTAATGCAAATCTGAAACAAGAAAGACGAGAGATCGGGATGAATTAAGTCCAAGTCACACCTCAGCATTTTGTAGCTTGAAGCTGCAAAATGCTCAACACCCAAAATTCCATTTCAACAATGACAGTGTGTGTGTGTGTGTGTGTTGTCCCGATACCACTTTTTTAGGACCGAGTACAAGTACCGACACTTTTTTTTTATGTACTCGCCGATACCGAATACCGATACTTTTTTAAATGTGTCCCCAAATGCAGCCATGTCCCCCCACATAATATTCCAGCCATGTCCCCCCACATAATATTCCAGCCATGTCCCCCCACATAATATTCCAGCCATGTCCTACCTGGATGATGCCGCACGCGCCGCCATTAATCAGCGTGCGGGGAACATTACAGCTTTTGTTTGAATAGCTGTATCCCCGCCGCGTATAGACACTCCCCCATGCGCGGGATTGGACAGATCATCCGTCCAATCCCGCGCAAGGGGGAGTGTCTATACGCGGCAGGGATACAGCTATTCAAACGAAAGCTGTAATGTTCCCCGCACGCTGATTAACGGCGGCGGCTTTGCGGCGACGGGTTTGCGGCGGGGGGGGGGGGGAAGAAGTATTCTATTTCAGTATTGGGGGTATTTGCGGGAGTACGAGTACTCCCGCAAATACTCGGTATCGGTCCCGATATCGGTATCGGGACAACCCTAGTACCAAGAGCAATGAAAACCTCACTAGAACTCCAGCCTTTTTCCCATGTCATCCAAAACAGTAAAAATATTTGGCTCACGATAGGCTTACTGCGGCCATCTTACATTTTTACAAGTTCCTATGAGTAAATCTGTCAGTTTGTAAACATACTTAAAAAGTGTAACTAAAATGAAAAACCACCCCCCGCCCCATTTGGAAGATTGAAAATTGAGTAAGGGAAGATTATAACCCTTGCAAGGTATATTTTTGCCAGCTGTGTCCCATAGGGGAGGATTTCCCTTCACTTCCAGTCCCATAGCAAAGATAGGAAGTGAGGAAATCCAAGGGCGTCACCTGAATTACTGTAGTATCCTCATTGGAAGATTGTCCCACTTACTGTTCTAAAGTAAACTCAAAATTTGGGATTTTTTTTTCCACTTTAACTGATAATGTAAATAACACAAATAGAGAGGGTGAATCCCCTCAACGGGGGAAACAGATGGTAATGAAACCTGACAGGTGTTCTAACCTCTCTCCAAAAATTAAGGGGGGGGGGGGGGTGTTGCTTTTAGTTACACTGGTCCAACTGCTGCTCTCTGCCAGCTTCCACACCTCTGAGCACCCACGCACCCCTCTCCAATGTCTTCAGTCTGGGCAGTCAGCTGCACTACATCACTGGTCCTTTTCCTTCTACTCTTCCTCCAACTGGCCATTATTCAACCCAGAAGACTACTGGTGCTGGAAAAGACAGTGGGAGTCTGATTAACCTCTGGAGAGAAGGCGAGTATTGCAGCCATCTTATTATAGCAGAGTTAAGACATATGACCAGGGGGCCACCTGCACATACTTAAGAATCTTTAGAAGCACCCCAATTATGACGCAAACATTTCCTGGTTAGCTTGAGAGATGGCTTACATTCCTTACTAGCCTGTTGTGAAGAGTAACCTCATTGGCTTCACCAGAAGATTAAACGAAAACTATTTTTTGCTGAACTGACTGTTTACAGGGTGTAGAGAGACATAATAGTTAACCGATTCCTTTAAAAAAGGTTTAAAAATAGATAAAAATCAATCATATAATGTACCTGTAGTTTCAGTTTCGTTTATGCATCTAGTTTCATGCTTCTGTGCTGTACAGAGCCAATAGGGGCAGTGATGGTTTGTAAAACAAAAGTGATTGGTTCTGAGGGGTTTAAGACACAGTAATCACACCTCCTTGATTAGTGCCACAGAGAGAAAGCTCCCATGACTTTTCATCAGGAAACAGACTGTTCAGAACAGAGGAATTACAGCAACATCATAGCAAAAACGAACAATGAGGACATGAAAACAGGGCTGCAGTAAAGTAAAGGAAGCCATTTAGCTAAAAAAAAAAAAAAAAAAAAAAAAAAAAGAACACACACACCACACACCTTTAGTGACCCTTTAAAGCTTTGGAATGGCCCAGACCTGAATCTGATTGGAAATCTGTGGGGTGGTCTGAAAAGGGCTGTGCACAGGAGATGCCCTCACATTGACAGATGGAGTGTTATTGCAAAGGAGAGTGGGCAAATATTGCGATACTCATACTCAAAGACAGTGCTGTAATAAAATCAAAAAAGAGGTTTAACAAAGTATTAGTATAAGTGTGTGGAAATGCGATGTGATCACAGACAAACTCCTGCTTCACAGGTAAGGGATCTCCTCCACATAGACACCGCTCATGGGAAAAAAAGAGAGACAACTCATAGCGCAGATGGTAAAGCACCAGATATACAAGAGACACTGATCTCTAGCAATAACACACACACGATACCGCCGTTCAAACAATGCATAAATCCACAGTGCACCGATCCTTCATAGAGCCGCTCAGCTGATGTTTCCTCTCCTCATTCGGATCCACTATCCGTCCCGCTCGTAACTCCTCCCCCACGCGTTACGTCAATGGTCACTTGACTTAGTCATGGGTCACTACCCGTCCGCTCTCAGCTGATGTTATTTATAGTCTTGCCTCGCTGACTATAAATAACATCAGCTGAGAGCGGACGGGTAGTGACCCATGACTAAGTCAAGTGACCATTGACGTAACGTGTGGGGGAGGAGTTACGAGCGGGACGGATAGTGGATCCGAATGAGGAGAGGAAACATCAGCTGAGCGGCTCTATGAAGGATCGGTGCACTGTGGATTTATGCATTGTTTGAACGGCGGTATCGCGAGTGTGTTATTGCTAGAGATCAGTGTCTCTTGTATATCTGGTGCTTTACCATCTGCGCTATGAGTTGTCTCTTTTTTTCCCATGAGCGGTGTCTATGTGGAGGAGATCCCTTACCTGTGAAGCAGGAGTTTGTCTGTGATCACATCGCATTTCCTATCACTACACTGAACTGGGTGTTGTTCCCATTTGAACCACTGGTGTACATCTTAAGTACAATTGGACATTTATTGTGGATTTGTTCACTTATTGTTTTTTCTGTGTTATTATACTCAGAGCTTAAATCACTTATAAGCACGGTTGGCATTATTTAAGTTAGTATTCAGCGCAAATATTATAATTTTACTTTTCACTCTGTTTGACCCACAACACTATTTTTGCTGCGTTTACTATTTGGTGATTTGTTAATGGTATAATTTTGATTATTTAATTTAGCGCGGTAGTATCATTTTTTCAGTATAAGTGTGTGCACACTTATGCAACCATATTTTAGTTTATTATTTACTTCCCTTCACCTAAAAGATTTCAGTTTGTAGGTCACATTTAAAAAAAATGTATAAATAAAAATTAAATAAAAAAGGGGGGTGGGGGGTGAAGCATGCTGTTGCTACTACCAAAAGGTCTCAGGCCTGGTTCACAGCTATGCACTTTTTGGTGCATTTTGTAGGAACACACTACAGCTCATTTAACATGGTTTCCTATGGGACACGTTCACGTCTGCTTTTTTACAGCCGCTGCACATTTGGAAAGGGTTAAGGACTTTTTTGAATGAAAAATGGTGCAGTTTTTGCAGCAATGTGGCTTTGTTGACCACTTGCCGATGGCTTTGTGGTGGTATATCTGAATGATGCCTGCAGCGGCGAGTCCCTACACCATAAGAACGATCAGATCATAGTGGCTGGTCAGCCGATTGATCGTTCTTACTGGTGGTGAGGGGATAACTATGCAATGAAATCCACACCTTCAGTTCTGCTTTAAAATGTTTAGTGGTTGGTTCCCCCTTATTTTAGATCAACAGATCTAAAGATGGACCATTAAAGAGATATAGAACACTTCTTTAAATATTGGAGTCTAACCAACTAGGTTGCTTTCAAATAGACACCCTTCTCAGACAAAGCAACTAGATGTACATTGGCAAAGGGCCCAATTAGGTTTTCCCTGAATAAAAACTAGGCCAAGACATGGCAGTTTTCTGTTGGCTTAGGACCAAGACACTCCTCACTTTTCTTTTGGCATAGTAAATGCATTTCCATTCTATCCTTTTAGGGAACAGAACACAGGCCCTTAACATGGAAAAGGGCCACAGAGGGCAAAGGTTGTCATATCAATTTAAAATTTCAAACATCTGCCAAAGTTTTAGAAAGGGGCATTTTTTTTTAATTTTTTTTTTAAATAGGAGTAGAGAGTCATTTGTTACCCCTCCTACTTCCTTATTACATATATTTAAAAAAAAAAAAAAAAAAAAAAAAAAAAAAAAAACACTTCAGCCATTCCCATCACTTGCATACCCCCACCACATAGCCAGAAAGTTCACTACTACTTCACCTTCCTGTTAACCACTTAAGACCCGGACCAAAATGCAGGTAAAGGACCAGGCCCCTTTTTGCGATTCGGTACTGCCTCGCTTTGACAATTGCGGTCGTGCGACGTGGCTCCCAAACGAAATAGGCGTCCTTTTTTCCCCCCCCACAAATAGCTTTCTTTTGGTGGTATTTTCACCTGTGCGGTTTTTAGTTTTTGCGCTATAAACAAAAATACAGCGACAATTTTGAAAAAAAATGCAATATTTTTTTTCCTTTTTGCTAGAATAAATATCCCCCCCCCCCCAAAAAAATAAGGGCAATAAGTGTTTGGTTTGCGCAAAATTTATAGCGTTTACAAAATAGGGGATAGTTTTATTGCATTTTTTTTTTTTTTTTTTTTTTTTACTACTAATGGCGGCGATCAGCAATTTTTTTTGTGACCGACATTATGGTGGACAATTTTGACACATTTTTTGGGACCATTGTCATTTTCACAGCAAAAAAATGCATGGTTTACTGTGAAAATGACAATTGCAGTTTGGGAGTTAACCACTAGAGGGCGCTCAGGGGGTTAAGTGTGACCTCATGTGTTTCTAACTGTAGGGGGGCGGGGCTGGATGTGTGACGTCATTGATCGCCTTTCCCTATACCAGGGAACAGACGACCAATGACAGCGCCACTGTAAAGAACGGGGAAGGTGTGTGTACACACACACCTCCCCCTGTTCTTCAGCTCCGGGGACCGATCGCGGGACTCCGCCGGCGATCGGGTCCCACGGCCACAGAGGTTCGGACCCGGTCACACACCTGCGACCCACGGCCGGGCATTTAACAATCACGTACACAATTGTGCCCAGCTGTGCCATTCTGCCAACGTATATTGGCGTTAGGCGGTCCTTAAGTGGTTAAATTGCACATAGATGATGCAAAGGTGACCCAATGTCACAATCTGACTCAGCCAGAGGAAGCATGGTATTCATTGATGGAATACAAAGCTCCTCATGAATGGCTCAGCACCATTCAGACAGATGCCATTTTGTTTCGGGTGTGAGATAGTGATTAGTGCTAATACTCTTACTTTACGAATGACACAGCCTGGGAAGGAATCAACATCTCAGGGTAATCAAGGGGTTAAGTGTAAGCCTAACAATGTGTAAATGTATGCATTATGTGCTTTTTTTTTTTTTTTTTAAACACCCCCGACCAAATCTGCAACCGTGTAGCCTACACAATATTTTTCTTCACTGCGGTCATAGCCATTTGATAGACTAGGATAAACAAAACCTGCAACGCTAGCATGAAATATTCACCAAGGATACTAGGCTAGTAAAAAACACACACACACACACACACACACACACACACACACACACACACACACACACACACTGAATGTGATGCATTATATGTTGCTCTTCTCCCCCACTGCATAGCATTGCTGGAGCTCCAAGTTTGCCTACATGTTACCGTCTAGATAGGCTTCAGCACACATACAATGTGACAGTGCCAGAGCCTGGCGATTAGCTGCTCGGGCACTGAACACTCGCTTCAGGTATTGGAAGCTTTAGCGCTCATCACGCTGTGCAAGGTGAGAAATGAAGGGTTGTTGCAGCACATTAGGAAGCCTTTTGTTCATCATTAGTTTTAGTTAATATTTCTCGCTGGCAGTACAGCTTTGCTTTAACGTCTCAGCGGGAGGATTCTGTCCTCCCTATAATTACAATAACACGATTAAAATTTAATAACCCTGATTTAAGGAAAACTACTACAGCGTTCAAAAGTGAACAGATGACTATGGTTTATCGAGCATCCTACATTAGATTTAGTGGTGTGAGGGTAAGGCACTGTATTCCTGCAAAGTAAGGGTTAACCCACAATTATGTCAGCATCCTGAAATAGACCTATGATGTAATTGTGCAGTGTGTATAATGCTCAGACATCACCAACATTATTGATGGCTAGCAGAAAATTCAATTACACCCCCCTCCCACCATTGCGCCTGAACGGAATGGGAAAGCTTGGGTTTTCACCTAGTCAGGACATACAAATATTGCACAACCTAGACATATACTAACCAACATTATACCACTGGGGGTCTAATAAATGGGATAGGAAACAAGGCCAATGCAATCTTGATCATACTGTTCCAGACAGTTCTCGGACCATAGTCATACAATCAGGCCATTTCATAAGACATAAAAGAGAAGGGCATCAAAGTAACCAATAGCTGCTTTCCAAGTCTGATAGCTGCAGAAACTGGATTTTGGCATATACAAAAAAAAAAAAAAAAAAAAAAATAGGGCTGCAACTAAACTTTCATAAAATTAATTATGGTAATCAGATAACCTTAACTGTGGTGTATAAAATGAAGTCAATACGTAAAGTAAAAAAAAAAAAAAAAAAACAAACACACAACTTTATTCTTAAAATATCTATATGCAGTGGCAAATATAAATGACCAGCTATATGGGGTTAGGGAGAAAGTGCTCTAATCCACTCTGAGAATAGCTGACAAAAGATATAAATGTTTATACCATTACATAAATATCAGATTATAGTTACATAGGAGAGGTTGTGTGTGGGGGGGGGGGGGGGGGGGAGACCCCCCTTGCCCCCCCAAAGTCCAACCCATGTGTGCGATTATAGGTCAGTATTACATTGTATTTTCCTGTATGTTGCATGCTTATCTAAATCATTTAAAACCACCACCTGTGGAAGGGAATTCCACATTCTTCTCGCTCTTACAGTAAAGATCCCTCTACCTAGTTTAAGGTTATTAGTGAGTGGCCACGTGTCCTATAGATCTCCCTTCTGCAAAAAAGTTTTACCCCTATTGTGGGGTCACCAGTACGGCATTTGTAAATTAAATCATATCCCCTCTCAAGCGTCTCTTCTCCAGAGAGAATAAGTTCAGTGCTCGCAACTTTTCCTCATAACGAACATCCACCAGACCCTTTTCTAGCTTTGTTGCCCTTCTTTGTACTCGCTCCATTTCCAATACATCCTTCTTGAGGACTGGTGCCCAGAACTGGACGGCATACGGTAGGTGCGGCCGGACCAGAGTCTTGTAGAATTATTAGTTTTATCTCTGGAGTTAATCCCCCTTCTTAATGAATGCCAATATTCTATTTGCTTTGTTATGCTCAGCAATGGCATGCAATGCCAAGCTGATGCCATCTACTAGGACCCTGAGATCCTTTTCCATCCTAGATTCCCCCAAAGGTTCTCCCCATAGTGCAGGGCTCAAAATTTCAAGTCCTGAGCTACTAGCCAGGCCTCAAGAGTTACTCGCCACCAGTTGCCCCACCTAATTTATACACTGCCCTGCGCCTAATTGCCCCCGTAAACACGCCCTCGTAGATTATCTCATGGAATGACAATGTTTTATGCAGAATCAAGTTACAAAATTAAATATTACCAACAACAACTTCAACAAAATGGGACAGGGCACTGGGGGCAGACCAGAGGGACAGGGCACTGGGGGCAGACCAGACCTTTTATTCAGGCTGGCAGAGAGGAGAGGAGCTGCAGCACAGCGGGAGGGAGTACAATCCAGCGCTGAGATCCACACAACTGCACAGCCATTGACACCATAGCACAGCGCACACTGACAGCGCACAGCACACATTGAGACCAGTCTGTTCAAAGTGCTCAGGCTAAACTGTTGGACACTTACATAGAGCACAAGGAGAAGAAAACTGCACAAACTAGAAGGCTGCCGCTCTCATGTCAGGGCAACTTTCAGTGAGCGCTGCACCGGAGTGGTAATTTTTGCAATCCTCCACCTCACTCATTACTTTCTGCTCTCCAGCTACATTGGTTGGGGCCCGGGGGAGGGGGGCAGGCTCAGAGAGGTCATACTGTTAGGTCCCATGGCTTAATGAGAATTGTAAGGAGAGCACCTGTGTACTGCTCTGCCTGTGCGCGGCTCACCAGACTACTTTTCCCGAGCATGCACCTTTAGTCTTTGGCCGCCAATCTCATTGGGACTCTAAGTGTAGGCACAGATTGGAGGGAGATTGGTCATGTAGTCCTGTCATCACTCGCCCCCAGCTTAAATCCACTCGCCAAATGCTAGTAGGCGAGTGGAAATTTTGAGGGCTGCCATAGTGTATAGATTGTATTTATATTTTTGCCACCCAAATGCATTATTTTCCATTTTTCTACATTAAAAATCATTTGCCATGTAGTTAATTCAGTTCTTGCAAGGTTCCCACATCCTGCAGAAAAGTTATTTCCCTGCTTAGCATCGGCCGCAAATACAGAGATTGTACCCCAGCCTCCAGGTCGTTTGATTTGTTCATAAACATAATTGGTCCCAGCGCAGAACCCCTGAGAGATCCCCACTTCCCACCCCTGACCATTCCGTTTATCACAACCCCTGTAACCAGTTTTCAATCCATGCCAACAGACCCTAGTACACAAGTTTAATTTAACCACTTGCCGACCGCTGATACAAGTCGGCACAATGGCAGTGGTGAGCAAATTGGGCAGATTAAACACAAATTGCTGCAAAAACACATTCCATGCTTTTCTGCAGCTTCTCCATTGAAGTAAAAAGAGTTTTTTTTTTTTTTTTTTTAAAACACAAAAATCCCTGACCCTTTCCAAATACACAGCAGCTGAACAAAACAGATGTGAACATGTCCTATAGAAAACCCATGTAAAACTGTAGCGAGTTTCTGCAAAAAGCACAAAAAAAAAAAAAAAAAAAATACGCCCAAGTCGTTTAGAAACAAATAGGGTAAAAAAAAAAAAAAAAAAAAAAAAAATTAGCCCTTTATAGTACAAAATAAAAAAGCAAACAAAAAACACCACACACACTTCTAAGGGTTAATTTTTTTTTTACAGTGGAATTGTGAAAGTAACATTTAAAGTAGCATTTGCGCTATTTGTACTATAAAGTGCCATTTTTTTAACCCCATTATGTTACTGGCCGATCAATTATGAAAATAGTAATTGATTAATTTCATAATCGATTAGTTGTTTTAGCCCTAGACAGAGGAAATTGCCATGTCTGAAATTTGTGGGGCAAACTGTCCGAACATATGAGGTTAGGGAAAATTCAGTCAAATACATACCCAGTAGGCAACCACAGTAGGGGTGAACCGATATATATCGGCCGATATTATCGCTTTTTTAAAGAAATTGGCATTGGCTGTATATTGTGTGAAAACAGGACGATTGTGAGGGATCAGAAGCAGGGTCGTGCTGGGGGGAAATCCCCACGGCCCACTGTCTATTCTAAACGGCTATGATGGCCGCTGTTAGCTGATTTTTTTTTTCCCCCAGTGGAGGTGGTCTGCAGCTGCGGCCGCCGATTGGCTGTTACTGGCCGCACTGCATTCTGGGGTTTGTAGTGTGGAGGCAGAGTCAGGACGCGCCGCACGTCAGGGGACAAATGGAGCTCTCCTTGGCCAGGCGAGGGAACGGAACAGAGCTGAGCGCTCTGCTGGTGGGCACTGACATTAACATTATTGAGCTGTATGGTGGGCACCAATGGACACCGATAGGCTGCACTGGTGGGCACTGACAGGCTGCACACCACCTCTCCACCCTAGATTTGCTGAGATGGAGAGAAATAAAAAAAAAAAAAAACAGCCCAATATTGGCCGCAAAAAATGGCAACATAATCGGCCATCAGCCGCCCCAACTTCTAAATATCGGCCAACCTCTTTTTAAAAAAAAATAAAAAATTAGCCAGCATCTACAAATACTGCCGCTGCTGATTTTAATAAATGGACACTTACCTGTCCAGCACACCCGCGATGCCGGTAGTCGAGGTTGAACTATGTGGTATTGTAGTCTCCTTACTGAAGGTAGATGATTACAGCGGTCTTTCCAAGCACAGGGGTTTAAGGTCTCCCAACAGACTCACTGCAGATGGTTTGCAAGCACAGGATGGTATCTTAATGTCTCAAGAGATGAAAAACAGAAAGACTCCATAGCATAATACTGCTTAACAAAATGTTTAATCTGCTAAAAGTATTGCACTTACACTTAAGCTGTTAAAACTTCACGGTGGATACAACATAGAGGGACGCGGCGTCTGAGGCTTCTCCTGTCTGCCAAGCTCTGTATCAGTGCAACTCCGTGTAAAGAGGCGTAATGCTGTCGAATCAGCTGGCTACACCTACGCGTTTCGTATTTTTTGGTACTGGCAGCTGTACATCCCAATATCACTGTGGGGATTTTTTCTAGAGGTCGACCGATATATTGGCCGTTTGAGAAATCGGCATCGGCCGATTTTTATCCGAATTAGGCCGATATTTAACATGGCCGCTAGCGGTGCCACGGATCCGAAGCTAGGCCGAAGCCGCAGCCTTTCCTGATGCTGTGACCGCGGCGGCAATCCACGGATTGCCGCCGCGGTCACAGCATCAGGAAAGGCCGCGGCTTCGGCCTAGCTCCAGAGCCGCGGCCATCTTGGTACACCCAGCGCTGCGGCTCTCTGGTGTCTGTACTATGGGGACAGGGGGGTCTGTACTGAGGAGGGGGGATGTCTATACTGGAGGGAGAGGGGGGTGACATTTTTTTTGGACCAGTGCCACCTGCCAGTGCCAACTGGAGCCACTTGCCATCCAGTGCCATCTGCCAATGCCACCTTCCATCCAGTGCCACCTTCCAGCGCCACTATCCAATGCCAATTAGTGCCACTTTCTATCCAGTGCTCCCTACCAGTGCCAACTAAAGCCATCAGTGCCACCTGCTAACTGCCAGTGTCAATAAGTGCCACCTGCCAATCAGTGCCATCTTTGTGCCATCCAGTGCAACCTGCCAGTGCCACCTGCCAATCAGTGCCTTCTGCTAGTGCCATCTTCCAGTGCCAATAAGTGCCACCAAAAAACAAAACAAAAAAAAACGGCATCATATATCGGCCGCCCCGATTTCTAAATATCGTCATCGGCCAGAGAAAAACCCATATCGGTCGACCTCTAATTTTTTCACGTTTATATTTATCTAGTGCAGTGTTTTTCCTTGTTTGGTCTTTTTTTTCTATTGAGGTTGAACAATCACTCGTCTCTCGGCTGCCCCCACCTCCATCCTCGGTGAGGGAATCGGGAAGTGAAGAGTTGTGGCTTCACTGCCAAGTTCCCTACTGCGCATTCGCGAGTCCTCACTGGTCCCTTCTGTCTCCTGGGACCAATGTGTTTCCCAGAAGACAGCGGGGGGGGGGGGTAACATGAAGGGTCTATTCCCAGAAGTGGATGCAAATACCTGCAATACTCCTGAAAAGCAGAGGTTCACTTTGTGTGGACCTGCGCTTTAAAATTTGCTGGTGTTAAGATGCACCTGATGTCAGCACCATGTGCAGAATAAGCATTAATATTTTTATTACAGAGGTTATGCAGGTGTTCAACAGTCAGCACATTTTACGTTTGCAATATACTGAATGCTGTGTTCTTGTGCAAGTGGAAAACTAATACATACCATTTGTTTTCCAGATAAGCAGGCTTCTTGACAGTATTTGTTAACTTAAGCAAATCTGGTCCAACCAACTCACACCCTAAAAACAGTCATGTTCAATGCTGAATGCATGTGAGCCCTTATTTTTTGTAAGGCAAATTGTGAACAAAGTGAGCTCAAGAAAAATTAAGAAAAAAAAAAAAAATGCAGGTTCAGCAAAACACTGCCAACATGACGAGACATACTGCTCACGTTACCCAGCCACACCCATAGTAGGGCCTGAAAAACAACACGGCAGACGCTGTCATAATCACTAGGAACATTTCCCATGCTCATTTTCATGTTCAAATGTAATCAAGTCAAACTAGACACGTCTTCCTCCAGATATTGGGACATTCAACTTACCGTTTTACCAAAAGAAATGCAAGATCTATGCTTGGTTTGACACAAAAAAGCCACTCCTTTGGAAAATTAGAAAACACCACAAAGAAATAAAACGACCCTGTGGTCAGGACTATGACACAATCCAACATTTCTTAATACTACAAAAGACTGAGGCAATTTCTAATGCCTTTCTTGGCTTCACAGCATGCCTTTGATTTCAACATATGGTGTCCCCAATTGTTTTTTAGAATATATCACACACACACAAAAGTGAGTACACCCTCACATTTTTGTAAATATATCATGTGACACTTTGCTACATTGTAAAGTAGGGAGTGTAGAGCTGCAACTAACGATTATTTTCATAATCGATTAGTTGGCCGATTGTATCGATTACATCGGTTAATGGCCTTAAATGCATTTTTTTTTTTTTTTTTTTTTAATTATTTGGGGCCAATTTGTTGTTGGACAGATTACAAAACACAGATTGCCGCAAAAACACATTACCGTATTTATCGGCGCATAACACGCACTTGTCCCCCCCTTAAAATCAGGGGAAAAATCAGGGGTGCACGTTACACGCCGATCCCCGCTTTTGGAGCGCCGCCGACGACATATACTCGCCTGAGCTCGGCTCGCGGTCTCGCCCTGTGCCGCCTCCTAGCCTTTATGCGAGAGGAGCCGAGCCTAGCCGAGTGTACTGCGCTCGGTATATGTCGGCAGCGGCGTTCAAAAACAGCGCGGGAGAAGCGGGGAGGACACCACGAATGCCGCCGGACTGGACAAGGCCGCCGGGCAACTGTAAGTAACTGTAAACTGTCAGTATCTCTTTTTTTTTCCCTTAGGATTCCCTTCTAGGTTTGGGGTGCGCGTTATAGGGCGATAAATACGGTACATGCTTTTCTGCAGCTTCTCCATTGAAGTATATTGAACCAAAAAAAAAAAAAAAAAATAGCACCGTTTTGCGTTAAAAAGTCCTTGCCCTTTCCAAATACATAGCAGCTGAAAAAAAAAATCATGGATGTGAACGTGTCCCATAGGAAAAACATGTAAATGAACTGTAGTGTGTTTCTGCAAAAAGCACCAAAAAACAGAGGCATGAACCCGGGCCTGATGTTTAGTAACATAATGGGGTTAATAATTTTTTTTTTTTTTTAACCCCATTATGTTACTAATATATATGTACAAAAAGAGCAAATAATCGCTACTTTTTTTTACTGTGGGGCAGTGAAAGTAATATTTACAGTAATATTTACAGTAGCGATTTGCTTTTTTGTACTATAAAGGGCTAATTTTAGCTTTAACCCCATTAGGTTACTGGCCGATTAATTGATTATGAAAATTGTAATCGATTTTCATAAACCAATTCGTTGTCGATCGATTAGTTGTTTCGGACCTATAACAGTGTAAAAATTTGCTGTCCCCCTTCTCTTCTGTGCTCGTCTGTCCGCTTAGTGGATTAACAAATGGGGTAATACGCTCCCTTAGGTAGTTGGGGGGAGGGTGGGGGGAGGGGGGGGTGATTGGATATAGGGTTACAAGACTTAGAAGATATCAGGTACATCTGATTATACAGGCTAAGAATATGTTTAGCACTGATTATAGTATGTTGTCTTCTGTTTCTTTTTTCTGGTTGTATAATGCTAGATGGTTACCTGTTAAAATAAATTGTCTGATGTATAAGTAATCTTAAAATCAAATAAAAAGAAATTAATTAAAAAAAAAAAAAAAAAAAAAAAAAAAAAAAAAAATTTGCTGTCCCCTCAAAACACAGACAATAATTTCTAAACTAGGGATGTCCCGATACCGAGCATTTCCCCCAAGTACTTGTACTCGGGGAAATGCTCCGATGCCTCAACCGATACCTGGGCAGTCAGGGTGATCGGTGCGGCAGGGGAGTTGCAAGTCTTCTCCCCCTCAATTTGTCAGGATGGAGAGCGGAGGTAGGAGCCGCTAAACCCGGCTCCTACCTTTTCCGAATGAACAGAGTCAGTGATCACTGACTCTGTCCATTCACATAACTGAGCATCGTTACCTGTGTTTACGATGCTTTAGTTTATGAAAGGAGAGGCGCTTCTCTCCATCAAATTTTAGCTGAGGCAGCTGAGAAAGACTGGGGATTCTGTGTCCTTAGTCCCTTTGTCTTAAAGGGGAGATGTCAGGAGGTCTTAAGACCCCCGATATCTCTGCAAGAACCCCCAACAGGGCTAATTCCATTAAAAAATAAACGGTATCGGTATCAAAAAAGTGCCATCGGGACAACCCTTAGACCGCTGGCAACAAAAGTGAGTACACCCCTAAGTGAAAGTAAAAATTTGGCCCAAAGTGTCAATATTCTGTGTGGCCACCATTATTTTCCAGCACTGCCTTAACCCTCTTGGGCATGGATGTCACCAGAGCTTCACAGGTTGCCACTGTATTCCTCTTCCAATCCTCCATGACGACATCACAGAGCTGGTGGATGTTAAAGACCTTATGCCCCACAGATGCTCAGTAGGGTTTAGGTCTTGACATGCTTGGCCAGTCCATCACCTTTACCCTGAGCTTCTTTAGCAAGGCAGATGTCGTCTTGGAGGTGCGTTTGGGGTCATTATGTTAGAATCCTGCCCAGCTTCAGAAGGTCACAGTACATGTTGGCATTCATGGTTCCCTCAATTAACTGTAGCTCCCCAGCATTACTCATGCAGCCCAAGACCATGACAATCCCACCACCATGCTTGACTGTAGGCAAGACACACACTTGACACCATCTGAACTAAAATAAACGTGGTCTCAGACCACAGATCATGGTTCCAGTAATCCATGTCCTTCGTCTGCAAGTCAGCTCCCTTGGCGGTGACTGGGATGTGATGCAGACGCTTCATACTAGCTCATTATGCCCTTGCCTTACGAGTTTTTATTTTATGGAGGGGTATAAAGACTGCTTTAAAGTCAGCAGCTACAAAAAGTGTAGCTGCTGACTTAAAAGTAGTTGTAAAGAAATGTTTTTTTCACATTAATGCAATCTATGCATTAAGGTGAAAAAACATCGGGTGCTGCCGGCACCTCCGAGCTCCCGTTATACCTACCTGACCCCTCGAAAGTCCAGCGTGGTCCCGAGATACTCTTCGCCGTTCAGCCTGGCCGCCGATTGGCTAGAGCGGATGGATTGAAAGCAGCGCAGCCATTGGCTGGCGCTGCTGTCAATCACATCCAGTTACGTGGCGCGCTGAGGGGCGGGGCCGAGTGATACAGTGAGCGGCTATGGCCGCTCGCTGTATCACGGGAGCGTGCCTGCAATTACTCACCACCATGCGAGCTCTCGCATGACTGTGGTCAGTACTTGCGGGGAGGACCAGAGACAGCCAAGGGACCTCAGAAGATGGTGATCGGGGCCACTCTGCAAAACAAACTGCACAGTGGAGGCAAGTATAACATGTTTGTTATTTTAAAAAGGAAAAAAAATGTTTCCTTTAATAACTTTTTAACACACACACACACACACACACACACACACACACACGCGCACACACACACGCACACACACACGCACACACGCACACACACACACACGCACACACGCACACACACACACACGCACACACACGCACACACACACACACGCACACACACGCACACACACACGCACACACACACGCGCGATGGGGGCCACCCAAACCCTTGATTCTCTTCCCCGCCTGCCCCCAGCATTACATGTGAGGGCACCTGGCTTTGACAGCTTGCGGCTTCACAGCCGGTCACGCTACACATCCTCAATGGCCAGGCAGGGAGGGGGAGAGAAGAACTTTGGGCTGCCTAGACAACTCAAGCGGAAGCATGGGGTACCTGTCAAAACCAAGTACCCACTTGAATGACCTTAAAAAGTGGTCATTGTAACGGTCACCACCGTTTACGTCCTTCCATCAACTACGACAGCTCATCTGACACACAGACAAACCAGCAGGCCTCCCATTTCCCAGAATAACGAGACTTGCTCCATTACTGGTTTCAAAATGAAGACCATTTTAATGGTTTCTTCTCAGCTTATATACCGTACAAGGCATGAAAGGAACAAATCAACTCCCCACCCACACACTAAGGCCAATTACTAACCATTCTAGACAGGTCGGCGCCGGCCTATAATTATGTCTAATCACTGCACATTCCTTAATTAACAGCATAACAAACAAAACCCCATCACACAGAGTTCCCTAGGGAGACATTCCGTCTCCGCATACAGCTTGCCACCTTTTCACACCTCTGAGCATCACTAGGCTTTAGGCAGTGTTATCACACATAAACAGTATTTAGCATGCATAATTAGAGTTCTGGGAGCAGACCTGGGTTAACACCTTTACACAAGGACAATGGAATGTCTTCCAGGCCCTGACTCAATTAGCATGTCACTAGTCAGGGCTAATCATAGAATGAGTCACTATTGACTGGTTGGGCCAACATCCTGCAGTATCTCAAAGTCCTGCAATACGAACCATCAGTGATGTCCTATCTCATGTAATACATGAATTATGATTCACTTGCCATCCCATGCCCAAAGGGCACATGGTGGACTCAGACCCAAGAGTTATCAGTGACGCTGACACAGGAGTATCCCCCATCCTCACAAAGTCTCTGGGTGTCCCGGGTCATTCCGTTACAGTCATCATTCTAAAATTCACAAAAAAAAAAAAAAAAAAACAAGTGCAGGCATAATTTTGACCGCTAAGGTCACATGTTCAAATACCATCAGAAATTTCCATCTCTTCAGACATTTTTTTAATTTTCAGAATTGATTCAAATGTTAAGTTATTTGCCACCACTGCCAACAATCTGATGCTCGCCAGCACCGACAATTCAAACCAAATCTATCCCTTTTCTAACAATATCTATATTTGTAGTATATGAATAAAGCCAGAGTGGAGAACATGACAGCAGTATTGTTTTTATGCAATTCCCCTAGTATGGATTGTGTGCAGTCATCTGTGGGAAAAAGTAATTGACCCTTCACAATCAATAACTGGTTGCTCCACTTTTAGCTGCTAAATGCTTCCTGTGACAACATAACAATTGTCTCGCATTGCCATGAAGAAACCCAGCCTCTTCCTCCACAGAGAACGGCTTTAATCACACCAAAAAGGTTTTCAAGAATGGAGGGTTACATCTAAAAAGCAGATTTACTTACCTTATTCCTTGCTCCCTCGGTAGAAGGCGCCCTTTTCTTCCTTGTGACCAGAGAAGGATAGAAGTTCATTCAAATTCTAACCAATACTAGAATAAGCTTCTATGGGGGGATAGGAGCAGGTTTAACTACCCAGTGAAAGGAAAGGTCTATACTTACCTATACGGAGGGTGCTCCAGTCACATGATCTCTCCAGCAGCCAAAAGGAGAGATGGCAGACATCACCGCGTAGGCTCTACAGCTGTTGTCCCCCACAGACCTACTATGGGGTTTTGTTTGTTTGTCGGCTGTTCCTGCTCCACACTGAAGAAAGCGCTGGGAGCCAACTACTTAACCAGACCAGAGTGGCTTCAGAATAGGCAAGTATAAACCGCTTTCCTTTACAGGGTTGTTAGAATGATGGTGCCTGCATAGTTCCAGGACCAAAAACACTTGGCAAAGTCAGCAGAATGCCATAAATTAGCGTTGTGCAAGCATTGAATTATTCCTACTGAACACCAATGTAAAGGGCTATTGACTCACAAATATTTGGCTTTAGTACGGGTTCCAATGGCTCTGGTCCTGTGCTCACATCTATACAGTTGACGTGAGTATTTATAGGGTTATCCATCTTGTTCTATATTTATATTCTACTACAAAATTATACCATATGGTTATGTCTCTTTATACATCACCATTGCATTCGACCCTGAAGAGTTGGTATACCCCAACGAAACGCGTTGGAAATACATAGATGCATGATGTTCATACAGATGATTTTATGTTTTTTACCGTTTTACTCCTAGATTCTTATACCATCAAGCCCCTCCAGTGGTTCATGTTGTGCAGGACTTGTCTTTACTCCACGTACCATGGTGTTAATATGCATATGCAATTTGTAGCATGTTTATGCGATTTTGTGAATGCAAAAATGTTTATACGATTTTTGTCATTCAGTATGCTTTACATTATATCACAAGGCATAATAAAATGCTCTTTGCTAAGACTGCTTTTTGCTATACATCTCTCATTCTAAGTCCCGAACTAACTTCCCCCTTGTGTTGGAACCCAATTAAGCAATACTGTATATCTTCATGCTTACTCCACATGGCGATTGGCCTCATTTAAAGTAGAGGTCGACCGATATATCGCCGATATTTGGCCGTTTTTAAGAAATCGGCATCGGCCGATTATTGTAAAAAAATCGGCCGATTTTCGGCTGCCGCGTTAAAACCCCGCTCCACCTACAGCAGCACGAGAAATGAATCCTTCAGCCACGCTGCTGGTAGCCTGCGCGCCGGCCCCACCCCCCTTACCTCGGCGGGCTGTAGCAGAAAGCAAACTTGTCACAAGCCTGAGCAGCTGCAGTACAAGTTGTCTGCGCAAAGAGATCACAAAAGCTTCCTGCACGCTGGGACGTTGGCGGGATTACTGAACATGGGCTCTAGGCTACGGCTCCAGCCGTAGCCTAGAGCCCATGTTCAGTAATCCCACCACCGTCCCAGCATGCAGGAAGCTTTTGTGATCTCTTCGCGCAGACAACTACTGCAGCTGCTCAGGCTTGTGACAAGTTTGCTTTCTGCTACAGCCCGCCGAGGTAAGGGGGGGCGGGGCCGGCGCGCAGGCTACCAGCAGCGTGGCTGAAGGATTCATTTCTCGTGCTGCTGGAGACTGGGGTAATGTACAGTATTCCTATCATCTCTGATAGGTGCCTCGGCTCTCTAGTGATTGTACATAGTACTCCAACTCACGTGGGAGCTCACAGGTGTCATCCAATGGACAGTGCTGGAGGGAACAGTGTGTACATGTTAGAGCACACCCCTCTCCTGTATACACACTCATTTTATATATATATCCATCCCCACCCACGGCCAGCTCCATCCATCCATCCCCCTTCACAATGCATCCCCCACCCACGGCCAGCTCCATCCATCCATCCCCCTTCACAATGCATCCCCCACCCACGGCCAGCTGCATCCATCCATCCCCCTTCACAATGCATCCCCCACCCACGGCCAGCTGCATCCATCCATCCCCCTTCACAACACATCCACCGCCAGCACCATCTATCTATCCCCCTCCACAACACATCCCCCACCCACACCCAGCACCATTCATCCATCCCCCTCCACAATGCATCCCCCACGCACAGCCAGCACCATCTTTCCCCCTCCACAACGCATCTCCCACCCACGCCCAGCACCATCCATCCCCCTCCACAACACATCCCCCACCCACGCCCAGCACCATTCATCCACCCCCCTCCACAATGCATCCCCCAGGCACAGCCAGCACCATCTTTCCCCCTCCACAACGCATCTCCCACCCACGCCCAGCACCATCCATCCTCCTCCACAATGCATCCCAATCCAAAAATCGGCCCAAAATATCGGCCGCAAAAATCGGCCTCATATATCGGCCATTGGCTGCCCCGATTTCTAAATATCGGCATCGGCATCGGCCAGAGAAAAACCCATATCGGTCGACCTCTAATTTAAAAGTCCTGCTGACCAAACTTTTTTTTTTTTTAGTACGGGTTACTTTGAGGCCTGGAAATTAAATTTAGGGGTAAAATGGTGGAGAACAGCTGGCCTATAGTGTCAAGTCCCTATCAGGACCAAATAGCTGCACACTAGGATTAATATGGGTGCAAGGCAATCATCTTACTAGTATGTTTTTGTATTATGGGAATAAACCAGGAGCATCCAGCAAACCCATTACAGAAACCAAGAAGAGCTTCAAATATAGTTCAAACAGCTGCACAAGTGAGTCGGTAAAAGCACCGGAGGGCGGCAGGGGAACGCCCCCTTCCACTACGAACGATCAAACAGCGGAACAGCAACTATGATTGTTCTTATGATGCAGGGAATATCTGGCTGAACCCGGCAATATCTGAATGATGCTTGTAGCTGCAGGAATTATTCAGATATACCACCACAAAGCCCAGGACGTCATATGATGTCCTCCGGGCGACAATTGGTTAAAGTAGAACTATAGGCAAAAGTGGAACTTGTGCTTATTAGTCTCCTCCCTCTGGTGTCACATACGGCACCTTTCAGGGGGGGAGAACGAGGACCTGTTTTTGACAAGTCCCCTTCCAGAAATGGTGATCCGGCGAAGCTCAGCCCCCCCTCCTCCACCGTCGGGCCCCTACATGCGCAGCAGGGATCAGGCTTGCCATGTTCCCTTAGTGGCAATGGCGGCTGCTGCACCCAACAGCCAATCTGAAGATTGGCTGGGGTTCCGACGTTGTGTCTCCCTGGACAAACAATTGTCCATATATTTAAAAGTCAGCCTCTGCAGTATTTGCAGCTGGCGACTTAATTTTTCCTATTACCCACAACAGTAAAATCTGTCTATATATGCAGTTAAAGCGGAGTTCCAGGCTTTTTATAGGTTTATTAAAAGTCAGCAGCTACTGTTCCACGGAACAGAGATAAGGCCACCCGGAGCATCGCTCCTCTCCCCCTCCTCTCTGCTGATGCCTTCATTGACACTCTGGTCACCCGGCCGTGACAGCTTTCGGCTTCAGATGCACTGTGCATGCGCGAGTCGCGCTGCTCTCTCGGAGTGGACAGGCGATTTTCTGGGACCTGTCACGAAGTCCCACTCCAAATCGAAGCCCCCCCCCTTCAAAAAGCCAATGCCAAATGTGGCATGTAAGGGGGCGAGGAGTGCTTAAAGCGGACATGATTCCCAATGATAACCATTCATATCAGACACCAAGTTGCACCATCTTCAAAGTAGTACCTGTACTACTTTGGTCCAACTTTAATGCCAGTTGAGGTCCATAGACCAAGCTTACACAGGCATACCCTGAAATCGTGTCCAAAAAAAAAATGAAATAAAGTTGCACGCCTGTCAGTTTGCAGCAGTGTGAAAGGGGCCTAGGGGGTTAATCCTCTATTGTGTAAAAAGGCTCTTCGATCCTGTATGGACAGATCCTCCCACTCCTGCAGGGTCTATCTTGGCAAAGCCAAATAAGACACAGTGGGGGTAGTACTGTTGCACATGCTTAGTTTTGCCTCTATTGCTGCAGGTAACAAAAAACAAACAGTGGGTTGGATGTCAGATCTTGATTCATGGATGATCCGCACTCCCATAACAGTATGAGGACACGGGCTGTAGTGTAAATCTCCTCCCAACTGAACACTAAGCACTCAGGCAGACCCTACAATTTATCACGTGACCATGGTATACAGATAAGCCAACAAAAGGCATATAGTGGCAGCAGTATTTTAATGTAAAAAAAAAAAAAAAAAAAGAAGATTTACAAGCTGTGGGCACTGGGTTTAGTGACACTTTAAGGCAGACATGTCTAAAGTCCGGCCGGCAGGCCAATCACATTGCAGTTTTGAATGGCTTGCCTGGTTATTTGGATGGAGATAGATAAAAAACAACTCTTGTGGCCCCCCAACGATCTCCAAGCACCAGGGCCACAAAAAATATACATGTTGGCTGCCTTGGAGAGGACAGGGAGGAGGTGGGATGAGTGCCGTACATACAGGAGGATAATTTCCCCTTTATGGGCGGCCTTCGCAATAGGAAGTCCGTCTCCTTCGCTGCCATCAGAGGAGGCAGGACTTTGTATTAAAGAGGCTGCCATGTAAACTGGAGTTTCTCCTGTATGTAATCTTTTGCCGCTCGTCCCGCCCCCTCCAAGGCTGCAGATGGATGGGCATTAATCAGGCTGCACTGATGGCAATGGTGGGTGCGGCATTCATGGCAATGGTGGGTGCGGCATTCATGGCAATGGTGGGTGCGGCATTCATGGCAATGGTGGGTGCGGCATTCATGGCAATGGTGGGTGCGGCATTCATGGCAATGGTGGGTGCGGCATTCATGGCAATGGTGGGTGCGGCATTCATGGCAATGGTGGGTGCGGCATTCATGGCAATGGTGGGTGCGGCATTCATGGCAATGGTGGGTGCGGCATTCATGGCAATGGTGGGTGCGGCATTCATGGCAATGGTGGGTGCGGCATTCATGGCAATGGTGGGTGCGGCATTCATGGCAATGGTGGGTGCGGCATTCATGGCAATGGTGGGTGCGGCATTCATGGCAATGGTGGGTGCGGCATTCATGGCAATGGTGGGTGCGGCATTCATGGCAATGGTGGGTGCGGCATTCATGGCAATGGTGGGTGCGGCATTCATGGCAATGGTGGGTTGCAAAAAAGGTGAACTAACCCTTTAAAAGATGCAATTAAATGGGGATAAAGAAAAAAAAAAAAAAATCAGTCAACACCATTCAGAATCCAAGCAAAACTAAAGCTCCACTGTAAAACAGTGAGCAGGCAAGCTTTAAACAGCAAGAGACATGTAATGTCTTTTCTGCTCGCTGTCTTCTCAAGCATGGTAAACAGCTTTATATGCGCTTAAAATGAGGAGCCAATCTGAGTGCTAGGATGTCAATCTGCATCGGCCAATGAAGAGGCCCCAAGACTGGCACTCAGAAGATACTGGCAAAGGACCGTTGGACAGGCGAGTATTGACCCTTTAGTTGCGCTTTAAATAATTTTATAAAAAAAAGCAGCAAAGCAAGTTGGCCCTTATACTGTAAAAAAAAGTCCAAGAGGGGGGATTCAATTAAATCGTTCTGGTGGTAGTTACCGTTAGGTAGTTCTGACTGCCAGTTTTTGGCAGCAACATATTCTGAAAGAATAACCACAAGTTTGCAGATTGGGAAAATGGTGGTAAACCAGATCTATAGCATATAGAGGTACAGCAGCGCTCAGCTGGGAAGTGTTCATTGTGACCCCCACATAGGGCTCTATCCTCAGCCTGATTCAGCCATGAGCCTGATTATTCCCAAGTCAAAAGCTAAATGTGAAATAAAAAGCGCTGGAGTAGTGGCGACGTCATTAGCCGAATGTGGCATATTCAGGAACTATGTCATAGGGTGGACAGTAGGGCCGAAACAACTAATCGATTAATCGACAACTAATCGATTATGAAATTAATCGATTACATTTTCAAAATCAATTAATTGGCCAGTAACATAATGGGGTTCAAAATACAAAAAAATTGGCCCTTTATAGTACAAAAAAGCAAAGCGCTACTGTAAATATTACTTTCACTGTCCCACAGTAAAAAAAAAAAAAATGAACCCCTTACAGTAGCGATTTGCTCTTTTTGTACTTATTTTTGTTTTTTTAACCCCATTATGTTACTTAACATCTCAGGCCTGGATTCACCTCTGTTTCTTGGTGCTTTTTGCAGAAACACACTACAGTTCATTTACACGTTTTCCTATGGGACACGTTCACATCCATGGTTTTATTTCAGCTGCTGCGTATTTGGAAAGGGCAAGGACTTTAATGCAAAACGGTGCTATTTTTTTTTTTTTTTGGGGGGCTCAATATACACAATGGAGAAGCTGCAGAAAAGCATTCAATGTGTTTTTTTTTGCTGCAATTTGTGTTTTGTAATCTGCAACAACAAATTGGCCCAAAAAATAAAAAAATGCCAATTATTTTTTTAAGGCTATTATCTTATTAATCAAAACAATAATCGGCCAACTAATCGGATTATGAAAATAATCGTTAGTTGCAGCCCTAGTGGACAGAGCATGATAGGGAACTGAGACTAGCTGCCATCAGATCTTCCAAACTTTGAATGACCGTGCACAGCAGCAGGTGCATATGAAAGCCGCTATTGAACCCAATAGCGACTATGAAACCGCCCACTGCCAAACAGCAAGGTGCACCTGATGGGGAACTAGTCACTCAGTTCTCCATCAGGCTCCACCTAACCCTACTACAACAGGAGTGCACTGTATAGACACTCCGACCTTGGTGCCAGACTGACAGATTCATGTACCCGTCTCCGGGCACTGAATTTCAGAGACACTCCACTAAATGCTAAAGGGTGTCTACAATACCACTTATAGTACCCATCCCCCAAATATGCATCATATAGTACACCGGTCACATTGAAAAAACTATCTCCAGCTAAGTGACAATCGGTGGCAATGGTGTCAGAATTTGTTGCTGCTGCAATAACTCCCAAACCTAGCGTATGCAAAATACAACTTGAGGAGACTTATTTAAAATGCGATATAAACTCCAAGGTCAATGTCATACTGGCAATTCTGTTCAACAGTCAAGTTTCTTTGGAGGACACACCAAAAAGAAAAAAAGAAAAAAACAACTAACCTGCTAGCACATGTCTCTCCCTCATTCGCTAGGGGAGCAAGGTGGCGCTTTCTCACTGGCAATTTGGGCGTTGCAACATTATGTACCCTCCCTTTGTTTTCTACAGAAACTGTCATTGATGAATTCTCGCCATTCCGTCACTGGCAAATTCTCATTAGCAATAGGATCATCAGTGTAACATGAGCCCAATAGGGCGACTTTACATGGGAGATGTTGCAGCAACTACAGAATGGCAATGGCAGATTTGCCGGCTCAAGCCAATCTTGTTGCTGGCAATTGGTCACAATAAATCAGATCACCAAGACTGCCTGTCTGTCCCTATGGAATCTCTCGCTTGCTAGCCGAGGCAGCAAGATGTCACTCCCATCACTAGCAATCAAGATTTGGCAGCATTAAGGAGAGCGAATCAGCTGCCTCAGCTAGAGGAAGCAATTCGATAGGAATAGACAGGCAGCCTCTTAGAGATTGCCGCTCACGGTTCTGTCCTTAGTAGCACAGTTGCCTACCTGACATCAGTCCTAGTATTTTCCTTGCTGATAAAAAATAATGCAGTCATTGCAATGTCTATCTGTAGCTCGCTGATCAGTTGTGGAGCCATCTACAGAATTACCAGCATCATTAGATCATCGTGTTATCCAATACAGCAGATGGTGATCATAGCACACCTGAGATTTGTAGCTATATGTAGAAACATTGTAACCAGCAACTCTGACTAGCTACAAATCACCTGAAAAAATGCAAAGATTTGTAGCTGCTACAATATCACATCGGCCTAAATGGTAGCAGTTGTAGTGGGGACATATAGAAGCTACAAATGGCCCACCGTATCTTCCTACTATAGTCTAGCTTGATCCTATCTCTCACGCCTCCATATTGGTCTATAAATGTGATGGGCACCTTCACCGACCAGGAGAACGAGCTGGCAGCAGGCAAACAAAAAAAACACACCCCTACCTCAAGAGATACAAAACGTCAGAAGCCTATACTTTTAAACTAAATGTTACCCACATTCAACTAAAAAGACCACAGCCTCCCCACAACCATGAACATGCTTTAAAGTGGAGTTCCACCCATTTTTTCATGTTTGTCTGTGCTGCATGCTCTAATCTCATAGTGTTCAGAATGGACAATTTTTATTTAATTTGTTGCTTGTAAATACCTTTATTTTGTAGTCCATTACTTCCTCCTCCTTATTTGCCTAGGCTATTTGCAAAGGTTTCTGGGATAGGCATCATGTTTCCCAGTAGTCCTTGCAAACCTGACTGAAACCTATTACACTGCTTGTGCAGCACTGAGCATGTGCGAGATATGCAAAGCTGAAATCCAGGAAGTCATACAGTCTGGCTTCATGATGCCCACACTTAAGATGGCCACGGTCTATTTCTAGATTATAAACTATCTAAATGCTGTAACAACCTAACAAAACGGACCTTAGTTTACAGACTAACTTTACTAGAATACATTAAGCTTGTGTATTACAGGGGTATTTATATTTAAAAAGTGAAATTGTGGCCGGAACTCCCCTTTAAAAAGTTGTTCTAAAGCCTAAACTTTTTTTTTACCTACATAAAATGTTTAGGTATAAGTATCGAATGAGTATTTCTGTGAGTATCGAATGAGTACTCATCCCCCCTTATAGCAGAGTTCCACCTAAAAATGGAACTTCCGCTTAACCCACTCCTCGCCCCCTTACATGCCACATTTGGCATGTAATTTTTTTGAGGGGGGGGTGGGGGCTTCAGGAGAAGGGGACTTCCTGTCCCACTTCCTCCTTCCGCCGAGGGGCTGGTAAGGAGATTAGCTTAATCGCCTTTTCAGAGCCCCTCCCTGTAGGCGAGCGCCTGTCCAATCGGACGGCGCCGTGCGCAGTGCCGCATGCGCAGTGGGTGCCCGGCCGTGAAGCCGAAAGCTGTCACTGCCGGGTGCCCACACTGAGAATGAAGACACTGGCCGGTGAGGGGGGGGGGGGGCGAGGAGCGGAGCCCCGGCCGGCGCGTCGCTGGAACCGTGGAGCAGGTAAGTGTGTTTATTAAAAGCCAGCAGCTACACTTTTTGTAGCTGCTGACTTTTAATAAACTTAAAAAAATGGGTGGAAAACCCCTTTAAACTTTCTCTCAAATACTCATTCGATATGGGAGTTGTGCCGTCTAGGTACGCAGGCAGTGCAGCTCATGATCGAGGCTGCAGGTGCGCTGCCCCCCCCCCCATAGCATATGCCTTGCTATGGGGGCACTTTCAGAATAGAATTAGCTGGTAGGGTACCCCAGAAGAGGAGGGTCGGTGCTACTCTGTCCAATGCCATTGCATAGAGCAGGCATGTATAGCTTTTTTCCCCTAATTCTTTACAATCACTTAAAAGGGGTTAAAACAGGTGTTAAAGGGGCAACATAGTGCCTCTTCACTGCCTGTCAAATTCCCTCTGAAAAGGGGTCCATCACTGATCACGCTTTTAGCTCTGCATTTTGTTTCCTCACAGTTATAGCCCACAACCAGGGGTAACATATTGGACTACCAGGCCCAGCTTTATCAGCCCTATAGAGTTTACTTTAGCTTGTTTTCATCCAACAAATTATTTTTTTGCACCTGCAATCGTAGTGCAGAACAGTCGTGTTTTGACCAGGCCTGACTGTTGTGCATGAATCTGGAGGTCTGTGCTGTGACCTGCCATTTTCCTGTATGCCACTTTATTGGGCACAACAATAAGGCACACACCAGAGTACTCAGGTTCAGAGATCTGATCAGAGAAATAAACCATTAGGCGATCCAGTCTGCTAGTGGAATAATCCTTGAAGTCCTGGAAAATACGGACCTTTGGCAATAAAAAAAAAAAAAAAAAAAATGAAAAGCCAACTGCTACATTTACTATAATATAAATATCTCATTTTATTGCATAAACAGTAGATAGCAAGCAAATGTTTTAGGAATTCGGGCCGCTGGTTGTTTGTTGCCAAAACATCTACCTAAAATTGGCTGTGTGATCTAGTATATTAAAAACAGTGCTCAGGTTTTGAAAAAAAAAGTTTAATGTCATACCTGTAAGTTATGGGCAGACAAAGTAGAAGAATAGCCAGCAAATACAATCAATAAGAATAATTTATTGGCACATGCAGAAAAAATAAAACTGACACATTTCGGCTGGAGAGCCTTGGTCACTGCATAAAATGCGTCCAAGGCTCTCCAGCCGAAACGCGTCTGTTTTTCTACATGTGGCAATAAGTTATTATGAACTGGAGTCGTCGGCTATTTTTATACTTTGTCTACCTATTTGGATGTTGTCTGGAGGACACCACAGCCTGAGATCCCACCTGTAGACTCTGCCATGCCTGTTGGTATTCCAGTTTAGAGCGCTGTATATTGCAAGTCATAGGTGGCCTCTCCCAAGCTTGCCTGGAACAGCCCTAGGTTGGCGAAGTGCTTCCCTGTCTTTGCAGGAGCAAAATGCTCTGCCTCTCTACTTCCATTTTTTTGGATAAGCATGCAAGAGGCTGCACATGGCCTACAGGTATGAGGGCACAAAGAAGCTTCTTTAACACTGAGCAGTGGGTTTTTTTGTACTAGGCCCTCTGAAATGCATGGGCAGTTTTTTTGTAATGGGAAAACCAACTCTAACTGGGCCAGAGTAATCTTTGTGATAGATGATATAGCGCAACTTTTTTTTCCTCTGGTCCAGGGACTGCCAAACCTTCGTAATGTCCCTTTCTGCTCCAACCCCCAGCCCCAATCAGTGGAGGGTGGAGATCTGAAGATAGACTGATGCATTTGCACTGTAGTGGAGCCGCAAACAAATAACCCACACCCATGCAACAGAGGGGCCCTAAATATATGTTGGCGCTGGACAAGAAATTGCGCCCGCACACTAGGCCTAAGCCGTGTAGCCAGCGGAGCAGTGTCAACTACGGCCATTCCCTACCACTCACGTACTGGGTGAGCGGCGTACCACATTCTCTACACACATCGGCGCGTCTGGATGAATGGAAGCCAGCATCCTGACTCCTGAGCTTCAGTAAGCAGCACATCATACCGCTTGCAGCAAGACTATAAAAAAGGCATTTGAGGTCGCACTGGAGGGAAGCCATGACAAAACACCCACACATGCATGGTAGAGATTTGAACACAAAATCAATCACACACAGAAGAGGAGACTACAACATAATAGCACTACAGCTTCCGAGTACTGACATTACTTGAGGGGAGAGAATCCGCAGCAATACCAGCCAGGCACAGGACATGGGGTCATATTCGGGTGACATGCAGGATCCCCAGGTAAACATCATAAGGTTATGACATTTCAAGGGGATCTTCAATGCATCCAAGCACCAAAAAAGCCATGCATTTCATATTTAAAAAGAGGAACTGACCTCCTCATTTTTTTGGCCCTGCTTATCCGATGGTGGTATCTGCCCATACTGGGCAGTGAGATACTCACTGATCCAGCATTATCCCACTGAGATACTCAGCGACAGCGCCATCCCACATCTGACATCACTGAAAGGCCCCACCCCTACTGTTCTTAAATGAAAGGCTATGTGATGTACATAGCCTGGGAGGCACAGCAGGTAGTGTGTGCATGATCTGCCTAAAGGCGAGTGACATGCATGGGAGGGCTGGGCGGACTTTAAATATAAAAAAAGGGAAAAAAAAAAAAAAAAGCCATATTTCTGCAGGAGGAAAGGAGGAGAGGCAGCTTTTGTCCACGGAAGGCTGAAGGTCCCCTTTAATATTCAAAGCAAACTGCCCCCCCATTCCACTTCTCCATGCTTAATTTTGTTGAGAAATCCCTTTGAAAAACAACCTACTAGCATTTCTGCCCGTGGCCATCTTGAGTAAGGTAAACAAGTAATGTAGCAGTACTTCCTAGAATCCATTTGCCCTTAGCTCAAGCATACATTAATACATTAGAGAGTGCCTGAGTAAACCCCCTCCTGAAGAATCCTGGGATGTATGACATTTGCCTAGGCATGGGAACCAGGAAGTAAATAAAGGGAAAAAATACATATAAATATCTATTTACTAATGCTAGCAGCATAAGGACTAAACAACCAATGTTGACTGGGAGAGCGAAGTTCCACTGAAGTATATATTGTAGGAAGGAGACTTCCAAAAGGAGGAGACTATCATTTTAGCCTGGGGAGGCACTTGAAATACAATGCAGGATAAGTGCAGCCATCATAAAACATTTACACATTTACCAAAAGTCACATAGCCTTGTACAGACCCTGACCACACTGACAACTCAGAAACCTGTGTGGCTTTGATGAAACCAGGAGCTTGGCTATAGCTATACATTACACATGGCCACCACACACATCCTCCATCTGAGGCCTCTGGCAGCACACCACCAAGGGCCTATCCATCTCAGCTGTGGCTACTCTGGAATGCCCTATTCACACCCAAGCGCCGCTCAGATGATTTTGGTTATCAGGTTTGAAGCGGTTATGTTTTAGCCAATGGATAGCTAGTTTCTGGGAGAGGCAAGAAATTGTGCCTTTTTGGGAGCTGCTATTAAAGTCTATATGAGGCCAAAAACACTTGACTCATCCTGAAGGCATCTTTTAAAGAGGAAGTAAACTACTAAATGTTACCTGTAGGGAGGCCTATAATAAGGCTTACCTATAGGTAGTGTGAATATCTCCTAACCTTTCGTAGTTTAGGAGATATTTACTGTACCTGCAGCCAGTGAAATCACTTGCACTCTGAAAGAACGGCTGCCATGCTGTTACTTCAGAGCCCTGTGCCGTAAACAGCGGCTCCCGTGCGCAGGAGTAACATTACAGCACCAACCACTCACAGCGCCAAACCCGAAAGAAACACCGGGGAAGATTTGAGCCGTCTCAGCAGTGTGTGGGTGGGCTGGAGGGCTTTGTGCCAAGGTAAGAATTTCATAATGAGCTAGCATGCGATATATACTAGCTCATTATGCCATAATGTAAGACATTACAGGTTTGTTTGTCCAAGAGTGTACCAACCTCTTTAACCAGTTCCCACCCTGCGGCCGACTATATACAGCCGCAAGGTAGCTCTCATCTGCCGGGAGGCTGTCTATATAAGGCCCATGGCCACGCACGCCCGCTGCCTCACACAGGCGCTGATGCGCGTGCCTGGCGGCCGCAATGTCCGGCAGGCGATCGCCAGTCACAGAGCCAGGGACGAGGAGCTCTGTGTAAAAAAAAAAACAGAGCTCCATATCCTGTCAGGGAGAGGAGACCAATGGTGTGTCCCTTGTACATAGGGACAACCATCATTCACCTTCCCCAGTCAGTCCCCCTCCCCCCACAGTAAGAATCACTCCCAGGATACACATTTAACCCCTTCCCTGCCAGTCACATTTATACAGTAACCAGTGCATTTTTATAGCACTGTTCGCTGTATAAATGTGAATGGTCCCAAAAATGTGTCAAAAACTGCAGATCGCCGCCATTACTAGTAAAAAAAAAAAAAAAAATTCTATCCCCTATTTTGTAGGCGTTATAACGTTTGCGCAAACCAATCACTATACGCTTATTGTGGTTTTTTTTACCAAAAATATGTAGAAGAATACGTACGGACTAAACTGGAAAAAAAAAATATATATTGTCAAAATTGTCGCTCTATTTTTGTTTATAGCGGGGGAAAAAAAAAAAAAAAAAACACAGGTGATCAAATACCACCAAAACAAAGCTCTATTTGTGGAAAAAAAGGGGATGTCAATTTTGTTTGGATAACCATGTCGCACGACCGCGCAATTGTCATTCAAAGCGTGACAGTGCCAAAAGCTGAAATTTCGTCTGGGCAGGAAGGGGGTATATGTGCCCAGTAAGCTAGTGTTTAAGCCCACCATAGGAGAGATTTTATTTCCTGCAACCACGGGTCAGTGCCGATGGGGGGGGAATCTCTCCCGCTGAGGCCATTGTGTTGTCCTGGTGGGGCGCTGCACTGGGGCGCTGCGCTGATAGGACATAAAAAAAAGTCCTGCAAGCAGCTTCTTTGAGGCGCTTTAGGAGCGGTGTATACACCGCTCCTAAAGCGCCCCTGCCCATTGAAATCAATGGGCATCGGTGCTTTTAACCCTTTATTCGGCCGCTAGCAGGTGTTAAAAGCCCCCCAAAAATAGTTTTAGCGACGCTTTACAGGCGCTGGCAGCGTGGAAGGGCTCTCAATATCCAACAAGCTGGTTGTACCCAAGTTGAGCGACACATTCAAGTCAATGGGCGGGGGGAGTGCTGCAAACGTCCCACAACCGCGCTCGAGGCACAATCGGCGCGGCACATTTGTTGGCAAATATGGGTTAAGACACGGAGGCGAGGAGGCCCTGCAATGCTTCCCCACCCTGTCAGCAGTCTTTCATGCATGACTTGGCTTCATAGGCAAGGGAGTTAGGCCGCCATACATTATACAATTTATCTTCAGCTATGTAATACAAGGGCCTGCCTGCAAAGTGAAAGTGTTTAGGTGTGACCTCATATTATATGGTTTTGGTAAATCCAGAGGAAAAAAATAAAATAACTGTATGTGGCCAGCCCTAGATACACGTCTAAATGTACCCATAGAAGCATATGCCAAGGTACAAGCACCATGCTGCTCAGGTGTGAACGGGCGCCATTGGATAGAACGGGAACCTTGATGACCATTGTAGTACTTCAGGAATCACTTCACATTGTCAACATGGTCTGCAGATGACATCACAGGGAACACAAATTCCAGGCTCATGAAATCCTTTCACACACCAGCAGCAATACATGGAATTAGGTGGTAACCTTATATACCCTCCAGGCAGGGTGAGGCTGGTGATCAGAGCCATAGTGGGCACAAGGACATCCCATGGGATTGTGATAATGGCCCGGAAGATGAGCCTGTGATGGCCCAGCTGTCATTATGTCACCAGCTCACCTGTGACATCCCTAGCCTGACACTCAGCCATATTGGTGCGCCCTCTCCAGGTGTACATAGGACTGGGGGGAGGGGAGGAGATGAGCAATGGGGGATTACCTGGCCGTCTGTCCAGCCTGCTGGTCCCGGTCACTGACGGCCGCCGTGTAGATCTGCCGGTAGCGCTCAGCCAGGGCCTTGCCGGAGAGAAGCAGCTGGTAGCGGCCCCTGCAGTCAGACTGCGGAGCCGGAGGGAGGTCGGGGCCCCCGGACACATTGCTGGGCGCCATACAGGAAGCAGGGGGCACCGGGAACAAGCCGTGTCCGCCAGGTCCGGAGGTGGCGGGAGGGGGAGGCGGTGGAGGAGGGGGTGCGGTAGCTGCGCACATCATCTTCCTCGGTGCTCGGATAAGGCGGGGTGTGGAAGGATGTGTCAGTCCAAAGGCAGCATGGAGCACGGCCGGCCCGCACCTCACTCCCGGTAATCAGGAGAATGGTGGATCCGTCTCCTCCTTTCTACACCCGGAATCACCGCAATCCCCGCCCCATCGTCCCCGTACACACAGCGCTGGCCTCTCCCACCACCAATCTCCGTACACTAGATACAGCCAATCCGCTTCACCGGCTCCACACACGGCCGGTCCCTGATACCATCTTATTTCATTATCTCCCCCTCTCCGAGTGTCTGTTATATGTCCACTCCGTGTGTCTCATCAACCCTCACTCGGAGCATGCTGGGAGAGAGAGAGAGACACCGAGAGAGAGAGAGAGAGAGACACCGAGAGAGAGAGCTTCTCTGCCAGCTTCTTCCTAGCAACACACTGCACCCTGCAGGACTACCCTGTACATACACACCACTATACTATATACTATATATACAATGTATCATCATCACTGCACCCTGCAGGACTACCCTGTACATACACACCACTATACTATATACTATATATACAATGTATCATCATCACTGCACCCTGCAGGACTACCCTGTACATACACATCACCATACTATATACTATATATACAATGTATCATCATCACTACAACACACTGCACCCTGCAGGACTGCCCTGTACATACACACCACTATACTATATACTATATATACAATGTATCATCATCACTGCACCCTGCAGGACTACCCTGTACATACACATCACTACACTATATACTATATATACAATGTATCATCATCACTGCACCCTGCAGGACTACCCTGTACATACACATCACCATACTATATACTATATATACAATGTATCATCATCACTACAACACACTGCACCCTGCAGGACTGCCCTGTACATACACACCACTATACTATATACTATATATACAATGTATCATCATCACTACACACTGCACCCTGCAGGACTACCCTGTACATACACACCACTATACTATATACTATATATACAATGTATCATCATCACTGCACCCTGCAGGACTACCCTGTACATACACACCACTATACTATATACTATATATACAATGTATCATCATCACTGCACCCTGCAGGACTACCCTGTACATACACATCACCATACTATATACTATATATACAATGTATCATCATCACTACAACACACTGCACCCTGCAGGACTGCCCTGTACATACACACCACTATACTATATACTATATATACAATGTATCATCATCACTGCACCCTGCAGGACTACCCTGTACATACACATCACTACACTATATACTATATATACAATGTATCATCATCACTGCACCCTGCAGGACTACCCTGTACATACACATCACCATACTATATACTATATATACAATGTATCATCATCACTACAACACACTGCACCCTGCAGGACTGCCCTGTACATACACACCACTATACTATATACTATATATACAATGTATCATCATCACTACACACTGCACCCTGCAGGACTACCCTGTACATACACACCACTATACTATATACTATATATACAATGTATCATCATCACTGCACCCTGCAGGACTACCCTGTACATACACATCACTACACTATATACTATATATACAATGTATCATCATCACTACAACACACTGCACCCTGCAGGACTGCCCTGTACATACACACCACTATACTATATACTATATATACAATGTATCATCATCACTGCACCCTGCAGGACTACCCTGTACATACACATCACTACACTATATACTATATATACAATGTATCATCATCACTACACACACTGCACCCTGCAGGACTGCCCTGTACATACACACCACTATACTATATACTATATATACAATGTATCATCATCACTGCACCCTGCAGGACTACCCTGTACATACACATCACCATACTATATACTATATATACAATGTATCATCATCACTACACACTGCACCCTGCAGGACTGCCCTGTACATACACACCACTATACTATATACTATATATACAATGTATCATCATCACTACACACTGCACCCTGCAGGACTACCCTGTACATACACACCACTATACTATATACTATATATACAATGTATCATCATCACTGCACCCTGCAGGACTACCCTGTACATACACATCACCATACTATATACTATATATACAATGTATCATCATCACTGCACCCTGCAGGACTGCCCTGTACATACACACCACTATACTATATATACAATGTATCATCATCACTACAACACACTGCACCCTGCAGGACTGCCCTGTACATACACACCACTATACTATATACTATATATACAATGTATCATCATCACTGCACCCTGCAGGACTACCCTGTACATACACACCACTATACTATATACTATATATACAATGTATCATCATCACTACACACTGCACCCTGCAGGACTACCCTGTACATACACACCACTATACTATATATACAATGTATCATCATCACTACAACACACTGCACCCTGCAGGACTACCCTGTACATACACACCACTATACTATATACTATATATACAATGTATCATCATCACTACACACTGCACCCTGCAGGACTGCCCTGTACATACACACCACTATACTATATATACAATGTATCATCATCACTACAACACACTGCACCCTGCAGGACTACCCTGTACATACACACCACTATACTATATACTATATATACAATGTATCATCATCACTGCACCCTGCAGGACTACCCTGTACATACACACCACTATACTATATACTATATATACAATGTATCATCATCACTGCACCCTGCAGGACTACCCTGTACATACACATCACCATACTATATACTATATATACAATGTATCATCATCACTACAACACACTGCACCCTGCAGGACTGCCCTGTACATACACACCACTATACTATATACTATATATACAATGTATCATCATCACTGCACCCTGCAGGACTACCCTGTACATACACATCACTACACTATATACTATATATACAATGTATCATCATCACTACACACTGCACCCTGCAGGACTGCCCTGTACATACACATCACTATACTATATACTATATATACAATGTATCATCATCACTACAACACACTGCACCCTGCAGGACTACAATGTACATACACACCACTATACTATATACTATATATACAATGTATCATCATCACTACACACTGCACCCTGCAGGACTGCCCTGTACATACACAGGGCCGTCTTTACCGCAGGGCAAATGGAGGAGGTGCCCTGGGCCCTGTCACTGTTGGGGGCCCAAAGCAAACCCCTTTGAAAAAAAAAATTTTTTTTTTTTTTATTTTTTTTAGGGGTCCGGAGGGGCCCCTAGGGCCCCAGATGGCAACCCCCCTTTTTTTTATTTATTTTTAAATTTAAAAAAATATTTATTTTTTATTTTTTTTTAAATAAAAAAAATTATTTTTTTTAATATATTTTTATTTTTTATTAAAGGGACAATTTTTTTTAGGGGTCCCCAAGGGCCCGGAGGCCCCCAGGGCCCCAGATGGCAACCCCCCTTTTTTATTTATTTTTAAATAAAAAAAAAAAAAATTTTAATATATTTTTTTTTCATTTTTTATTAAAGGGCCAATTTTTTTTTTAGAGGTTTGGGGGTCCCCAGGGGCCCGTAGTTCCCCAGGGCCCCGGATGACAACCCCTCTTTTGTTTATAAAAAAAATATTTTTTTATATATTTCTTTTATATATATATATATTTATATATATATATATATATATATATATATATATATATATATATATATATATATATATATATATATATATATATATAAATGTTATTATTATTATTATTATTATTATTAAAGGACCCAGAGGTCCCCAGGGCCCTGGATGGCAACCCCCCCCTTTTTTTTTTTTTTATAAATGTTTCTTTTTTTATATATTTATTTTTTATTAAAGGGCCCAGAGGTCCCGGATGGCAACCCCCTTTTTAAAATATATTTTTTATATATATTTTTTATTTCTTTTTTTTTTTTATTAAAGGGCCCAGAGGTCCCCAGGGCCCCAGATGGCTACACCCCTTTTTTTATATATATTTTTCTTTATTTCTTTCTTTATTTCTTTTTTTATAAAGGGCCCCCGCTTCTAAATTCGCGGCAGCCCCCCCCTGCTTCTCAATTTCAGGCGGCAGCACCCCCCATCCCGGTTCTCTGCTCCAGGGGGCCCATGCCTGAAGCTGTGTAAGTGGCCCTATAATTCCTGATGGCGGCCCTGCCGCCCGTTAAGGGTGCATTCACACCACGATTTTATCATCCTACTTGTTCTCACGATTCTTAGGTTTGAAATCGTACAAATCTGTATGGCAAAACGTATCCATTCACTTCCATTCATTAATGTAGGTCCCCAAGTGAATCCGATTTGATCCGCATCAGATTTGATACGATTTAAAATCGCATCAAAAATCGTGTTTGACCACGATTTTTGGTCCTGATTTGAAATCGTATTAAAATCGTGTCCGATTTGTTTTATATTGTGGTCAATCTAAATCGTAATAAATCGGATGACTGTGCGTTTTTATCCGATAAATCGTACCCGATTTTTTATTACGCATGCGCACTAGACACTGGAACGAGCTAGAAACTTCAAGAATCTTCTTTTTCACAGAAAGCACTTCTCTACATAATACTTTATGGCCATTGCCAGACATTATTTAAAATCAGGATCCGATTTTTTAGTGAAAATCGGATGGAAAATTTAGCTGTGCGATTTATGAATCCGATTTAAAAAATACATTTTGACATACGATTACATACGATTTTGTCATATACGATTCCATTCGATTTAACGGTCCGATTATCGGATGTAAAAATCGTGATGTGAACCTAGCCTTAGCCCCTGTGCTGCCAACAAATCAGGCTGAAAATCATCAGCGGCACGCAGCCAGTGACAGTACTGCTTCCCTTCCCAGTGTTTTAAAATGTACAGCACCCCTGGCTTCTCTTTAGACGTGCACTTCTCCATTCCTGCCACTGGGTGCTGCTTGTATATAAAAGTGAATTAGAATGTGATTTTATAACATCCCCAGTTTGCTCTTCCCGAGGCTGACTTCTTCATGTCCTGCTCCTCAAGGTATGTCACTGTTTGCTAATCTGTATTGTAAATAGAAGTTTTCTGTAGAGTGTGCCCAAAGTCTTTATAATATTTGATGATTCACTGCAGGTCTGGTCAGTGTTTTAAAAAGTTCCTCTATTTTACACATGGCATGGCATGGGGTCACAGCACCGTCTGTCCATTCTGCTTTAGCACCATGGGACCCCATGCCATGTGTAAAATAGAGGAACTCTTTAAATCACAGACCAGACCTGCAGTCCAGGCTGAGTAAAGCCTCAGAGCACATGGCATTACTGTCTGTATTTAACTGCTTGATGGGCTTATTTTGGGCCTGGCTGGTTCACATGTATGTGTTTTGGCGGCCCACATTTGCGCAGGCACAGCAGCCCATTCATTTGAATTTGCCGCCATGCCTGTGTTTCCTGCAAAGAAAAGCGCATGCCTCATGTAATAGGCTGCGCACACGGCACGCCTATGCCCATCAAGCACTGAAATACAGCACTGTCTGTCCATTCTGCTGTCTGCTGTGACTTATCTGCAGTTCCCGCACTGTCAAACTTGCTGCATTTTTAGACGTTTAGGTCACGCTTTTAAAAACACAGTGCGTTTGTGTGTGCAAGAACTGCAGGTAAGTAGCATGGTGCAAAAGCAGAATGGATTTCAAGGCAACTGTATTTTTAAAATGCTGAATGCACCTTTTTTTCTGCAGGAAATAAAGGCATGGCAGCCCATTCAAATCAATGGGCTGCTGTACCTGCACAAATGAAGACCACCAAAACATACATGTGAACCAGCCAGGCCCAAAAAAAGCTGGAGGGGGGCCCAAAAAAAATGTTTGCCCAGGGCCCAAACCATATTAAAGACGGCCCTGGGTGGCACTGAGAGTGATAGATACACAGGGGAGGCAGTCTGCCTCCTACCTACTTGATGTCTGTTTACCTGCAATGTCATTGTTGTAGGGGCCCCAGAGCATTACCTTGCCCAGGGGCCCAAGATGCTATTAAGACGGCCCTGTACATACACATCACTATACTATATACTATATATACAATGTATCATCATCACTACACACTGCACACTGCAGGACTACCCTGTACATACACATCACTACTATATACTATACTAGCTGAATACCAGGCGTTGCCCGGTCTTCCTATCTTAACCTTTTGGGGAGGAAAATCATAGTAATATAAATATACCCATCTTTTATATAAGGGTGTAGGTAAGGGTTAATTTAACTGTCATATATTTTTATTTGGCATATAAGTAATATGTGTAGCAGGTATTATTGAAATATCTCCAGGCGTACAGAAGTTATGTGGGAACATACATTTCCCATTGATTTGCATGGGACTTTAAACAAAAACCCCGACCCTCACAAATGGGGGTAGTTAAATGAACTATCCTATAGTTTAAGTGGACATATAAGTAACATGTGACCAAGTGTTATCGAAATATGTACAGCCGTTTGGAAGTTATGAAGTAACATGTATTTCCCATAGAGTTGAATGGGACTTTAAAGGAAAACCCCGATCATGGCAAATGGGGGTGGGTAAGGGTTAAACCACCTATCCTATGTTTGTTGCTGACATATAAGTAACATGTGTGCCAAGTTTCATGTTAATATCTTTAGCCGTTTGGACGTGATGCTGGAACACACACACACACACACACACACACACGTTGAGTTTTATATATATAGATATACAATGTATCATCATCACTATTACAACACACTGCACCCTGCAGGACTACCCTGTACATACACACCACTATACTATATACTACAGTATATATATATATATATATATATATATATATATATATATATATATATATATATATATATATATATATATATATACAGTACAGACCAAAAGTTTGGACACACCTTCTCATTCAAAGAGTTTTCTTTATTTTCATGACTATGAAAATTGTAGATTCACACTGAAGGCATCAAAACTATGAATTAACACATGTGGAATTATACATAACAAAAAAGTGTGAAACAACTGAAAATAGATTTCATATTCTAGGTTCTTCAAAGTAGCCACCTTTTGCTTTGATTACTGCTTGGCACACTCTTGGCATTCTCTTGATGAGCTTCAAGAGGTAGTCGCCTGGCGCAGCACCCCATCACTCTCCTTCTTGGTCAAATAGCCCTTACACAGCCTGGAGGTGTGTTTGGGGTCATTGTCCTAAAGGATGGAATAGCATTCCCCTGCAAGATGCTGTGGTAGCCATGCTGGTTCAGTATGCCTTCAATTTTGATTAAATCCCCAACAGTGCCACCAGCAAAGCACCATCACACCTCCTCCTCCATGCTTCACAGTGGGAACCAGGCATGTAGAGTCCATCCGTTCACCTTTTCTGCGTCGCACAAAGACACGGGGGTTGGAACCAAAGATCTCAAGTTTGGACTCATCAGACCAAAGCACAGATTCCCACTGGTCTAATGTCCATTCCTTGTGTTCTTTAGCCCAAACAAGTCTCTTCTGCGTGTTGCCTTTCTTTAGCAGTGGTTTCCTAGCAGATATTCTACCATGAAGGCCTGATTCACACAGTCTCCTCTTACCAGGTCTAGAGATGTGTCTGCTGCAAAAGGTGGCTACTTTGAAGAACCTAGAATATGAAATATATTTTCAGTTGTTTCACACTTTTTTGTTATGTATAATTCCACATGTGTTAATTCATAGTTTTGATGCCTTCAGTGTGAATCTACAATTTTCATAGTCATGAAAATAAAGAAAACTCTTTGATTGAGAAGGTGTGTCCAAACTTTTGGTCTGTACTGTATATATTTATATACTGTATATGGCATCATCACTACAACACACTGCTCCTACCTATATATACTGTACAATGACAGATCATACATACTGCAGTCTGCACCCTGCAGGACTACACCACGCACAGCAACTACTACTACTATGTCCTATATATACATTGACAGATCATACACTGCACCCTGCAGGACTACACCATACACAGCCACTACTATAGTCATCACTACAACACACTGCTCCTTCTTGCATACATAAATGTATGATAATTATCACTACAACACACTGCTCCTTTATATAATGTACAATGACAGCTTATACACACTGCACCCTGCACCACTCTACTGTATACAGCTACTATAGATCATTATATGAGGATCATTACTACAACCAGGGGTCAAGTCCTGGGGAAAAAAGTGTGGGAACTCCCACCCAAGATCCACTCCCCCACCAAAAAAATAATAAAAAATGATAGCCTCATATGCATAATTACTAAAACGCATGTTTTTTTTAAAACAAGTTCTTTCTAAATCCCCTGATAACTCGCGGCAGATCTCCGCAAAGTCTCCTGGGAACAATGACAAAAGCTCCCAGGAGACATTTCAGCATCGAGGAAGTGACGGAATACCCGCACACTACCCGATGAATCCATATACAGGAAGCGGCCAGTAACATAAAGGATTACTAAGGTTCGCCTGCCCCTGACAGTGACTCGAGCTGGGCATCGCCGCTTAGTGAAGGATTGGCTCGGGCGGCTTGGCTGCTCTAGTCCTGCAAAGGGAACCGAGTTCCTGCTGTGAAAAAAGTGCAGGAACTCCGTTCCCACGTGTTCCCACAGGACTTGAGCGCTGACTACAACATACTGCTGCTCTTTCCTATATAGATCAATGTATGATGAATGATCATCACTATAACACACTGAAGGGAGATTTACCAAAACTGAAGAGTGCAAAATGTGGTGCAGCTCTGCAAACAAACCAATCAGCTTTCAGTTTTTTTGTCAAAGCTTAATTGAAGAATCTGAATTTAGAAGCTGATTGGCTACCATGTACAACTGCACCAATTCTCAGTGCTCCAGTTTTAGTAAATCCCCTCCACTGCTCCATTCTGTATACACAATGGCAGATCATACACACTCTGCACCCACTCCACCATACAGAGCTACTATATGTATTATCATCATCAATGCAACATACCGCTCTTCGCTTTATGCAATGGCAGCATGTAAATACTGCACACTGCACCACTCCTCCATACAGAGCTACTATATGTATTATCATCATCAATGCAACATACTGCTTCTCGCTTTATGCAATGGCAGCATGTAAATACTGCACACTGCACCACTCCTCCATACAGAGCTACTATATGTATTATCATCATCAATGCAACATACTGCTTCTCGCTTTATGCAATGGCAGCATGTAAATACTGCACACTGCACCACTCCTCCACCATAGACAGCTGCTACAAATCATGGTATGATCATCATCCTTACAACACATTTCTTCTACCTATATACTGTATACAATGACAGATCTATGCACCGCACCCTGCCCAATTTTACCATACATGGCTAATACAGATCAATGTATGATTAGCACTAAAACACACTACTTCTTCCTATATACAGTATACAATAGTTGGTTACCCCCCTGGACACTCTTCTTATATTTATCTGCACACTCTTCCTGCATATGCGCATCGATACCATTACACATATACATATTTACCCATATATATATATATATATATATATATATATATATATATATATATACTATTTTTATAGTGGTGCATTTGTGCATTGATACTATTGTTTACCTATACATATATACATTATTACTATTTTTAGAGTGGTGCATATGTGCATTGATACCATTCACATATATACATATATATAAATAAATATATATATATATATATGTATATATATATATATATATATATATATATATATATATATATATATATATATATCTGCACAAATCTAAAAAATAATATATATATATATACAGTATATATATATATTATTTTTTAGATTTGTGCGGATTTTTACTTATTGTTCACTCCTCACTTTTATCATTATCCTAGCATTGTTTCATGCTCCGTGCATTGGTTGTTCCCTGGGCTGATTATGCATGCCCTCGCCTCAGCTCCGGGGCTGACATCATTTTGGACACCCTCCCCATCTTGCTTTCTGCAGCTGGGCTCTCATACATGTTCCTTTAGCTACATGTAAGTGTCAGGCCCCGTACACACGACCGAGTTTCTCGGCAGAATTCAGCCAGAAACTCGATCGGAGCCGTATTCTGCCGATTGTGTGTACACTTTTGGCCGAGGAAACCGGCGAGGATCTCGTCGGGCCAAATAGAGAACATGTTCTCTATTTCCTCATTAGTCAATGAGGAAACTTGGCTCGGCGAGATCCTCGGCGGCTTCACAAGGAACTCGACGAGCAAAACGATGTGTTTTGCTCGTCGAGTTTCTCGGACGTGTGTACGGGGCCTCAGACCCCCTCAAGGTTTTTTGTTTTTTTAAATTAACATACATTCTGTATTATTCATATCTATAGATATCATTGACATCATACTCCTGATGAGAGGATGGATCCTCAAAACGCGTGGAGTTTGTTTATGTCATTACAGTTTTACTCTTTACCCAGATCTACTTATGTACTGGCTTAATTATGCCATTATGTATTTATTCAATATGAAATTATTCATCAATTCTATGTATGTAGCTTTGTAAGGAATTCATTTTTATGACTGTATCCTGTACCCTGAGAACAATGTTTTTGGTTCATTTTGTTTTCATAATAAATTGATTGTTATTTTTATATACTGTTTGTACCTTTATTTTACTCTGTGACTGGTCTCACTTCAAGTTCTATGACCACTATTTTTTGTATATGTATGTATTTTCCAGGATGGAGGCCTGCCACCATGGTGGTGTTGGTTCATATATTTTTTGCTCAACTCCTACACAATGCACTCTGCAGATATCATACAGTTTATACATTTAGATAACCTGATCTACATAGCATATCAGAGGGTTTCTTGTTTTTGCAAATGGCTCAAAGGTTCACAACACTGCCATGTTTTATTGCCCCCTTATTCAAAAGGGCACAGAACGACACAGTAAGGTTTTGGACATTTTCACATGTACTATCTTAAAGAGGTTGTAAAGGTTCGTCTAAATAGGTTCCTTTAAGCTAGTGCATTGTTGGTTCACTTACCTTTTACTTCAATTTACCTTCTAAATGTTTTTTTTCTTTGTTTGAATTTCTCACTTCCTGTTTCTCCTCAGTAAACTTGCCCCCATCATCCGAGCGGTGGAAAGTCATGTAGAACAGCTTACTGAACATCTTACTAAGGAGGAACAGGAAGTCAGAAATTCAGACAAAGAAAACATTTAGAAGAGAAATCGAAGGAAAAGGTAAGTGAACCAACAATGCACTAGCTTAAAGTAACCTATTTAGAAAATAAAAAACGAACCTTTACAACCCCTTTAATCAGACTGCAGCATGTTTTAAGCAGGCTATTTGACCAGGCTATTTATTTCTACAGTCTTCCCTTGTATTATATTCCACTGATTGGAGTCCTGAGACTTGTAAGTGACAATCCCAGCACTATGAATTAACCTTGAAGCAGTAAGAAGCACTTGTAAGGGTCAGAACCAGAAGTGTTTACACACAGAGATTTCTTAGTTCATCAAAAGTCTAGGTCCTTGTGTGATCAAGGACAGATAGAAGTATTCCAATCCAAAGTTCTTGAGAAGACATCTGTTGTCTATGGAGTAGACTCAGTAGAGGGAGGCAGATAGTTCATTGGCAGGTGTCATCTACTATGATCCTTTCCCTGTTCAGCTATATGTATGTTTGTTATTTTAATACTTAGTAGCATGAGATGTCCCCTTATCAAAAATGCAACAGTGACAGTTAATTCTTTTACAAGAATGAAAGAGCTCTTGGCATCTGACACAGACACCCAGGATAAGTTTAAGGGCCTGTTTACACTGGCAGCTAGAATGCAGCTGCAAGTTTGCTGTAGGATAAACCAAAGTTTCCCTTTTTTCTTTTAATAAACTTTATTGAAATATCACTTTTTATTCACCATTTGACCTCTGAAAGATTTACCCACTTCATGACCAGGCCATTTTTTTCGATACGGCACTGTGTTACTTTAACCACTTAAGGACCGGACCAATATGCTGCTACATGACCCAAGGGGTTTTTACAATTCGGCACTGCGTCGCTTTAACAGACAATTGCGCGGTCGTGCGACGTGGCTCCCAAACAAAATTGGCGTCCTTTTTTCCCCACAAATAGAGCTTTCTTTTGGTGGTATTTGATCACCTCTGCGGTTTTTAGTTTTTGCGCTATAAACAAAAATAGAGCGACAATTTTGAAAAAAATGCAATATTTTTTACTTTTTGCTATAATAAATATCCCCCAAAAACATATATAAAAATTATTTTTTTCCTCAGTTTAGGCCGATACGTATTCTTCTACCTATTTTTGGTTAAAAAAAATCGCAATAAGTGTTTATCGATTGGTCTGCGCCAAATTTATAGCGTTTACAAAATAGGGGATAGTTTTATTGCATTTTTTTTTTTTTACTACTAATGGCGGCGATCAGCGATTTTTTTCGTGACTGCGACATTATGGCGGACACTTCGGACAATTTTGACACATTTTTGGGATCATTGTCATTTTCACAGCAAAAAATGCATTTAAATTGCATTGTTTATTGTGAAAATGACAGTTGCAGTTTGGGAGTTAACCACAGGGGGCGCTGTAGGATTTAGTGTTCACCTAGTGTGTGTTTACAACTGTAGGGGGGTGTGGCTGTAGGAATGACGTCATCGATCGAGTCTCCCTATATAAGGGATCACTCGATCGATGCAGCGCCATAGTGAAGCACGGGGAAGCCGTTCTTCAGCTCCGGGGAGCGATCGCGATGGAGCGGCTATAAAAAAATAGCCGCGCCGTCGTCCCGGATCGCTCCCCGAGGGAATCCGACCGCCGCATGTAGCGGGGGGGTCCCGATCGGACCCCCCACCCGCTGGAAGGCAGGTACGCCAATGTGCCTGTACGTGCCATTCTGCCGACGTATATATACATGCGGCGGTCGGGAAGGGGTTAACTGACAATTGCGCAGTCGTGCAACGATGTACCTAAATGTAGCGAAATACAAGGCCCCCTCTAGTCTAATGAGAACCTTCAGAGCCAAGAACTGCTGACATCCTTCCATACAGAGTGGGTTGTGAGACATAGTGGGTGTAATGCAAGTTAGATTCATGTGCGCCAGACACTTCTTGAATGCAAAGAGATTTTATTTCTCTTAAATAAAACTTTGGGAGAGAGGGTTTGGGCCAGGACACCGTTAAGCAGTTGCAACTTTAATTGGCAGACTCCGAGACTTCTACAGGAGGATAGCCATGCAGGGAAAGGCATCAAGCAAGACACCACATCTGCATGTGTAGGAATGCTGTCTCCTATGGCAGCAGTCTTTAACAGTTTCTAACACAAAGTGTAACAGTTCCTTCACTTCCACTACAATCAGTGGGCTGGATTCAGGTAGAATTGCGCATTTTTTACGGAGGCGCAGGGCAACGTTTTTGCCCTGCGCCCCCGCAAATTTGCTGCGCTGCCCTTGATTCACGGAGCAGTAGCTCCGTAAATTGCGTGGGTGCGCCGGCAAAATACCCGGCGCAAGCGCGCGCAATTTAAATGATCCCGTAGGGGGCGGGAATCATTTAAATTAGGCACGTTCCCGCGCCGATCGTAGAGCGTATGCTCTGTCGGGAAACTTTCCCGACGTGCATTGCGGCAAATGACGTCGCAATGACGTCATTTGCTTCAAAAGTGAACGTGAATGGCGTCCAGCGCCATTCACGATTCACTTACGCGAACTACGTAAATTTCTAATTTCGCGACGCGGGAACGACGGGTATACGTAACATTGGCTGCCCCTGCTAATAGCAGGGGCAGCCTTACGCAAGAACCGCCGTACGGAAACGACGTAAATTGCGTACGCAGGGCTCGCGCAACGTTGTGAATCGGCGTTAGTATGCAATTTGCATACTATACGCTGAGCACAACGGGAACGCCACCTAACGGCCATCGTAAGAATGCAGCCTAAGATATGCGGGCATAAGAGCCTTATGCCGCGCATATCTTAGGCTGCAGTCTGCCTAACGAGGTTACTGAATCAGGAGCATTCGTTACGCCGGGGCAAGTAAGCAATTCCGCTGTGTAACCTATGGTTACACAGGTGCAATTGCTTCTTGAATCCAGGCCACTTCTTGTAGTTCTTCAACCAACTGAGCTCCCAGTCTCTCACTAGACTAGAAGATTCACTGCCACTGAATCATTTAAACTCTTCCAATCTTCATTTAAAGTGGTTGTAAACCCTTTACAACCACTCTAACCTACAGGTAAGCCTATATTAACCTCCCTGGCGGTATGATTCTTTCAGAAAAAAGGTGCTGAAAGCGGTACCATTATTTGCAAGGAAATTTGGCGTTTTATACTGTAGGCCTGTAATTCTTAGGAATAATTCACTTAAATCTGACCAAACCAGAGTCTAATAGGCATCCCGGGTATGACATTTTTTTAAAAACAAAATTATAAATTATAATATAATAAATAATTATAACAAATAATAATATAATTCTAATAACAATTATTCAATAATGTATGAGAACAGAGAACAAACTGAATAGGTAATAAAACCGTATCAGTAATCTAATATTTTGTTTTCATGTATTTATAATAAATTTTGATATTTTTCTATATATCTTTCTGTACCTTGTATCATTTGCTCACCTATTCATGACACGACACACCACGAAAAGTCCTAGATTACTGATACGGTTTTATTACCTATTCAGTTTGTTCTCTGTTCTCATATTTTAACCATTAAGGACTGGTGCAGTAATGTCTGTGTTGGAAACCAACCATACAAACCTCCGAAATATTCAATAATGTAATCAACTCAAAATCACTGAAATTTGCTCAGTTGCAGAATTGTCGCTGTCATTATTATTTTTTTTATGACGAATTTCCCCACAAATCGCTATCGCACAATTCTGCAAGTGATTATAATTTATTATCGCTGTTTTCTAGCTGATCTAAAACCATTTTTGACATAAAGGAACACTTTTGGTTGCTATGGACAATCTACAGTTTGCAGGCAGAAAGAACAGTTTTTATTATATAAAATGACATGTAGGACACTGGGCAGACCACTAGGGACAGGGGGTGTGTGTATTTTTTACATACAGTACTGTAATCTATAAGATTACAGTATACTGTATGTATAGTGTTTGTTTACTTTTTTGAATTTGGCGCCGATCTCCGCCCCCGTGCGTCGTAACGTCGCAGGGAACGGAGATTGGCGGCACAGGAGGACACTGTGTGAATCGAGCGAGGTCCCACTCGCTCACACAGCACGGTGGCATCGCTGGATCCAGGGACAAGGTAAGCCAGCGCACGCTGCAGGCTCTGCATTTCTACCCCGAGCGTGACTCGGGGTTACCGATTTTGGCACAAAAAATCCACCCCAAGTCACGCTCGGAAATACCGCCAGGAGGGTTAAGGCTTATCTGTAGGTGCTTGAAATATCTCGTAAACCTCCATGGTTTAGGAGACATTTACTAAAATCACGGGCAAAGACAACGGCACAGGGGCACTTTAGCAACGGTGGTCGTGCCGTGACTGGCGGCTCCCGCGTGCATGACGTCATCGCAAATCTGGCCAATGACATCGCCGGAGCCGCGATACCTGGAAATAACCCCTGGAAAAGATGATGGCCGCCCGAGCGGTGTACTAGGATGGCTGCGGGGGCTTTGATCGGAGGTGAGTATTACATAATGAGCTAGTATGCTATACGTAATTTACCAGCACCTTCCCTTTTTAAATGAGCACAGTGAACACACTCACTCACTGTGTTCATTCATAACTGAGGCATAGTAAACTGTGTTTACGATGCTTCAGTTTGTGAACAGGAAGCCACTCAGCACAGAGCACTTCACATTAATTTATTGTCCCGTGCAGCTGAGGCCGCAGAAAGGCATGTGTGTTTGAGCCTTGGGGTGCACACCCTAAAGCAATAGGCTGCCTTGTCCTTGTGAATCACCAGGCAGGGTGTGCGACAGGATAGCGCCGCCAACTCTGACACCCTTCGAGCAGAAGTAATAGTCACCAAGAAGGCCACCTTCTGTGATAGCGTGAGCAGGGGAATTTCTCAAATACCCTCAAACGGAGGCTTCGGTAGAACCGAAAGTACAATATTTAAGCCCAACGGTGGCAAGGGAGATCGCACCAGTGGAACCACATGTTGCACTCCCTGAATGATGGTACGCACCAGGGAATGCGAAGCCAGGGATCGTTGAAAAAAACCACCAAGGCCGACACCTGGCCCTTGACAGTACTCAAGGCCAAATTATTTTCAATGCCCCTCTGAAGAAAAGTCAAAATTCAAGCCACTGAAAAGGAACATGGGTAAAACCCAATGACTCACACCATGAAATATACGCCCCCAATCCTTCAAAACTTGGCTTTCAATAGCCAGGCCATTAAAGCCAGCGATGGTAAGGCAGGGTGGAAGATTGGCCCTTGGGGTAGAAGATCTTGCCTGAGAGGCAACCGCCAGGTGGCATACCAGGACCATGGCCATTAGAATGACTGAAATTCCTTCGGCCTCGATCCTGCGCAACAGCCATGGCAGAAGCTTGAGGGGAGGAAAGGCGTAGATCAGACTAAACTGGCCCCACGGAGCGACCAGAGCGTCTTAGGCCCCGTACACACGAGAGGATCGATCCGCTGAAATTTATCCGCGGACCTGTTTCAGCGGATAGATCCCCTGGTGTGTACGATCCAGCGGATATTTTTCCGCGGATTTTTTCCCCCGGGGATGGATTACCAGCGGATCAAGATTTCTTAGCATGCTAAGAAATCTATCCAGACTCAGCGGATCAATCCGTCTGATTGCATCCCTCGCATGCGTCGTAATGATTCGACGCATGCGTGGAATTCCTTATATGACAGCGTTGCGCACATCGCCGCGTCATCATCGCGAGGGAATTCCGCAGGGATTTTGATCTCATGGTTAGTACAACCATGAGATCAAAATCCGCCAGAGGATTTATCCGCGGAAACGGTCCCCCTGCCAGTTGTCCACCCCTGGAATGAGAACGGCGGAGATGGCTGGGACGAAACGTTCTGCCCACCGTAGAATGCCGGCTACTTCCTGGCTGGCTAACACACTCCTCGTTCCTCCCTGGTGGTTGACATAGGCCACCACCGTGGCATTGTCTGATTGGATCCATATCGGGAGCCCCTGAAGTCAATTCGTCCAATGATCGTGATGATTGTGTGTGTGTGTGTGTATATACATATATATATATATATATATATATATATATATATATATATATATATATATAATCACAAATCCTCTAATTTTGTTTTTAAGTAGTTTCATGTTTAGTTTTAGAATACTATGTCATCACAGGCAGCTGAATTGTGTTTTTTTATGCTCTAGATTCTAGGAGAATAAAAATCATAATGGAGTTCTAAGTTTCTAAATTTGGAATAACTGTAACATGCAGGGAGTCCTCTGGCAAGCTGTTGACAGTTTCTCTTCTAATTAAAAGCTGAAAGATAAAAGAACATCTGAAGTGATCAGTAGAGAGTGTTCAGGCACGATCATATACAGTAAAACCTTGGTTTGAGAGCGTTTTGCAAGACAAGCAAAAGTTTTTAATACATTTTGACTTGATAAACAAGCGAGGTCTTGATATACAAGTCATGTCATGTCACAACTGAGTACTGTATAAAAGAAAAGAGAGGTGCCTCTAAGTGTAACAAAATGGTTACATTTAATGAAGGTACAACATTTAGCAACTCACATGGTTGATGAATAAAACAGGCACAACTAAGTATGCAGGCATCTGGGGTAAAGCTGTCCACATAGACCAGTGGTGTCCAAACCTTTTTCAAAGAGGGCCAGATTTTATGAAGTGAACATGCGTAAGGGCTGGCCCCACTGCTGCCCCTGTTTCTCTCACTGTGTGAAGAGGAGCAGGTAAGGATCCTTAGGTCTAGCCATATTTGGTGCCCCCTACGATATTTTGTCCTCACCTCCTCCATTCCCCTGTGGTCTCTCCACTACCCCCCAAAGTAAGAAGGTTGTATACATTACAGCTATCTATCGAGAGCAAAGGGGCATGCTTGATATGATGCCTCTCTTCGGATATGTTATTTGTACCCATCATTTAGGGGTTAAACTATGGGTGGGTGGGGCTACATGAGAGGGGTGGGGCCTGCCAATCAACGATCATCTGAGGCGTGGGCCTCCTTTGCACATGTGCACACACACATATATTACTGAGGGCATACAGGAGAGAGTTACCACAGACCGCTTAGGCTTTGAGGAAGGGGGTACGCCCCAGAAACGCGTCAGCCATCCAGATGTCTGAGGTTCCACTGGCAGGTGCCGCAAGGTCCAGTCCAGCTGTCTGAAAAGCGCTTACTCAATTTTCCTTGTGAGTAGGACTATTGCTTTTATTCTGTTTTTAAAAAAAAATTTAAGTGGTAATGCACTAGGTCAGTGCGCCCTCCTTTCTTTTCTCTTTGTTTTGACCATTTTTCCTGACATTCTTTGATCAATTAAAATGAAATGCAAATAAACTAATACACTGCCCAACAAGAATGTGTGTGGTGAAGAGTCTAATGCCTCGTACACACGACCATTTTTCGCTGCAGGAAAAAAAAAAAGATTTCCCGACGTGATTCCTCTCCAGACTAAGTTGCATACACATGTTCATGCAAAAAAAACGTCCAACCAAAGCGCAGTGACGTACAACACGTACGACAGGACTATAAAGGGGAAGTTCCTTTGAAATGGCGCTACCCTTTGGGCTGCTTTTGGGCTGCATACTTGATTCTGCGCATTTTTTTCCCCTCGGAAAAGCATGCACACGACTGTTTTTCGCAACAAGAAAAAGACTGACAGGAAACACAACGAGAAAAAAGAGAGCTGGTTTACATTTTTTGGCGGGTAGTTTTTCCGTCGAAAAAACTGCTAGGGAGCATACACACGACCGGTTTTCACGAACAATATAAAAAATTGCAGTTTTCTCGTTGTGAAAACTGGTCATGTGTACAAGGCATAAGGATGAGCTTGGACGTGTATAACACACAGGCGTATAACACACACCTTCACTTTAAGAGGGAAATTTCAGGTAAAAACTTGAATTTTAAATAAAGAATTGTGAAGCAAAATAAGAGTCAGTGTCCATCAATGCAGCCTAATCAATGCGCCTCACTATTGCCATGAATGCAGCCTCACTAGTGCCATGAATGCAGCCTCATCATTGCCTCTGAATGCAGCCTCGCCATTGCCTCTGAATGCAGCCTCGCCATTAACATGAATGCAGCCTCACTATTGACATGACTGCAGCCTCACTATTGACATGAATGCAGCCTCACAAATGCCATGAGTGCAGCCTTACCATTGCCATCAGTGCAGCCTGATCCATGATAGACAGAACAGTCTTCCAATGCCAGCCCGCGTGGTGTTCCGGGATTCCTTGGGGGCCACAAAATATATATATATATATATATATATATATATATATATATATATATATATATATATATATATATATATATATTAGGGCTGTGGAAATTAAAGATGAATTCCTCGATTTTTGGTAAGTTTTTTGATTGATCAAAATTCTTTTGATCGGTACTGGTGGTGCAACGGATTGTAAATGATCCATGATACGAACGGGTCACTATATGCGGATCGGCACACCACGTGATTCGTGGAGCTCCGCTGCTGCCTTGGCCGTAGGAAAGGCCGCGGCTTTGGCCTAGCTCCCGGAGCGGCGGCCATCTTGGTCCACCCGCCCTTAGGTGAGCCTAGAGCGGCACGCTGATGTCATCACCCGGCCTCAACTGGTCGTGTTCGTCCGGCTTCTCTGGTAAGACTAAGCAAGCACTAATCTTCCAATACAGTGGGGGAGATGTGGACCTTATTACAGTGGGGAGATGTCTGTGGATTACAGTGGGGGAGATGTCTGTGGATATTACAGTGGGGGAGATGTCTGTGGATATTACAGTGGGGGTGATTGTGGATATTACAGTGGGGGTGATTGTGGATATTACAGTGGGGGAGATGTCTGTGGATATTACAGTGGGGAGATGTCTGTGGATATTACAGTGGGGGAGATTGTGGATATTACAGTGGGGGTGATTGTGGATATTACAGTGGGGGTGATTGTGGATATTACAGTGGGGGAGATGTCTGTGGATATTACAGTGGGGGAGATGTCTGTGGACATTACAGTGGGGGAGATGTCTGTGGACATTACAGTGGGGGAGATGTCTGTGGATATTACAGTGGGGGAGATGTCTGTGGATATTACAGTGGGGACTATATATGGTGGTGATCCGAAAAATGTATGTGCGTTATAATTAATCGAAATTATGGGGACCAGGCATTGCCCAAACCCAGCCACTCATCCTAATTTGACAGGCTTGAGGGTGAGAAAAATAAACTCATAAATAAATTCACAGAGGGATGTGAAACATTACCTGCTTGCAGACCAGCGGCTGTCAATATACTAAGGCAGGTCAGCACGATCCAGCGAGTCGTCGTAGCTGTACATCGGTCCCTTTAAGCGGGATAGCAGGCAGGCACGCAAAACCCGAAGGCGCACGTGTCCGTTGCACTGCGGGAGCGCTGATACGCATGGCCGACGTAATCGTGGGCACGAGAAGCAGAACAGGGACATGTGTGTAAACACACACATCCCAGTTTTCTGAGGAGAGAAGAGGCAGATCGTGCGTTCCTACAAGCTCCTCCAGTCACTTCCATCCCCCTTCAGTTAGAACACAATAGGGAACACAGTTAACCCCTTTATCACCCACTAGTTTTAACCCCTTCCCTGCCAGTGAAATTTACACAGTAATCAGTGCATTTTTATAGCACTGAACGCTGTTGTGCCGCCCCAATGGGGCATAGAATTGATATATATTGTTTTCCTGAACCATTCTCCATGGACGTTTAGATTTAGTTCACATGCTGCCATCTAGTGACCTTTTGTGGTAATGCACTTGTTTTTTTCCATGTCTTTTCCCTGATGTTATGACACTCTTTCTTTGTATGTAATGCTCCTTTCTTCCTGAGATTTTACTTCCTGTGTCATGGATGCAGCTACAGGCCACATGTAGCAGGACACATGTATTCTGCATAGTAAGCTACAGACAATATCATCTTTTGACCACATAATACAACAATCTATTCATCTGTTGTATCCTGTCATCTGCTGTAACCTGATGTTTCGGAATAAAATACCTCTGTGAATGGAAATGGTATTGGTGAGTTCAAGCTATCTGATGAGGATTGTCCTCAGTGATTATATCTTATACAGGGCAGGCATAGAGGTCTCACAAGGGATAATCGATTCACAACAATTGGAGTCAGAATAGTCAAAAGATGTATAGAATTCTTACAGCCTGCTGTGTATAATTATGTGTGTGCCTGATCTGCAATCAAGCTCAGTGCCATCCGCCATCTTGTAAAAAGAACATGGTCGCACAAGCTTACTGCACCTGATGTAAATGTCAAAAACTGTTTCTCTACATTGAACTATGTTACCCCACCTGTCTAAGCTGCTGTTCATCTTCCTAAAGAGACAGTACCATTTTTTGCAAAAACTTGAAAAATGTCTAGACAAAACTCTGCGCACTCTTTTGGGGCTGAACCAACGCAGATTCATCATGCCTCTGAACCCGCAGACGTACAGGGAGCAGATTCTATTCTGCAGATATTGTCAAACAGTGTGTACGACCCAAACGTAAAATAAAACCGACACAGAAACTCAGAGAAAACTACGAAAAACCACTAGAAATGAGTTCTCCAGCAATCTGTCAGACTTATGGGACAGAAATTCACACTGCATGTCAGTTTTGTCACACTTTAATGATCAACCAGCTGAACTAAGAGACTCTATAGATCGCTTATCTGCCGTGTATGAACGCTACCAGCGGCTGTTTGCAAAATACACAGCTTTCTTGCAGGACTGTATAGAGGACTCTTCAGCAGAACTGCCCAGGGCTGCAGAAGACCAGATCTCACAGATCCACATCAACCAAGCACACTGCACATTCTTCTAGATCTTCTCGCTCCAGAAGTTCAACATTAAGCGATAAGATAATAGAGGCCCGCGCTGATGCGGAATCAAAAAGAGTGCAAACCGAATTTTACCAGAAAGGAAGCAGAAATAGAAACACAAAAGGCAAAGATGCAAGCAGAGATGGAAGCTCACCAAGCAGAGATGGAAGCTCAACAAGCAGAGGCAGATTCCCAATTAAAGATTCTGCAAATGGAAAGGGAGGAAGCAGCTGCCCTAGCAAGGCTGAGGCCTCGTACACACACGGCCGAGGAACTCGACGTGCCAAACACGTCGAGTTCCTCGGCGAGTTCAGCCCTGAAGCCGCCGAGGAGCTCGGCGGGCCGAGTTCTCCCATAGTATAAAGAAAGGGTTAATCCGCGCTTAGGACCTGACAAGGCTAATACAAATGGCAGTAGATTAGTAAGGTACTAAACGGATGTCTGATCAAATCCGGGAAAAAACGGTAAATGAAATAGTCAAATAATCAATAGTCAGGCTGCAGCCCCCCAAAAACAAATCCCCGTAGGGGATAGTAAGAATGGATAAACGTAGGGAGGGGTGGTGGCGCTGCCCTACCTAAAACTGAACCAAGCTAAGGTTGTGAACAGTGACCCAAAGCGTGGTGTTCCGGGATTCCTTGGGGGCCACAAAATATATATATATATATATATATATATATATATATATATATATATATATATATATATATATATATATATTAGGGCTGTGGAAATTAAAGATGAATTCCTCGATTTTTGGTAAGTTTTTTGATTGATCAAAATTCTTTTGATCGGTACTGGTGGTGCAACGGATTGTAAATGATCCATGATACGAACGGGTCACTATATGCGGATCGGCACACCACGTGATTCGTGGAGCTCCGCTGCTGCCTTGGCCGTAGGAAAGGCCGCGGCTTTGGCCTAGCTCCCGGAGCGGCGGCCATCTTGGTCCACCCGCCCTTAGGTGAGCCTAGAGCGGCACGCTGATGTCATCACCCGGCCTCAACTGGTCGTGTTCGTCCGGCTTCTCTGGTAAGACTAAGCAAGCACTAATCTTCCAATACAGTGGGGGAGATGTGGACCTTATTACAGTGGGGAGATGTCTGTGGATTACAGTGGGGGAGATGTCTGTGGATATTACAGTGGGGGAGATGTCTGTGGATATTACAGTGGGGGTGATTGTGGATATTACAGTGGGGGTGATTGTGGATATTACAGTGGGGGAGATGTCTGTGGATATTACAGTGGGGAGATGTCTGTGGATATTACAGTGGGGGAGATTGTGGATATTACAGTGGGGGTGATTGTGGATATTACAGTGGGGGTGATTGTGGATATTACAGTGGGGGAGATGTCTGTGGATATTACAGTGGGGGAGATGTCTGTGGACATTACAGTGGGGGAGATGTCTGTGGACATTACAGTGGGGGAGATGTCTGTGGATATTACAGTGGGGGAGATGTCTGTGGATATTACAGTGGGGACTATATATGGTGGTGATCCGAAAAATGTATGTGCGTTATAATTAATCGAAATTATGGGGACCAGGCATTGCCCAAACCCAGCCACTCATCCTAATTTGACAGGCTTGAGGGTGAGAAAAATAAACTCATAAATAAATTCACAGAGGGATGTGAAACATTACCTGCTTGCAGACCAGCGGCTGTCAATATACTAAGGCAGGTCAGCACGATCCAGCGAGTCGTCGTAGCTGTACATCGGTCCCTTTAAGCGGGATAGCAGGCAGGCACGCAAAACCCGAAGGCGCACGTGTCCGTTGCACTGCGGGAGCGCTGATACGCATGGCCGACGAAATCGTGGGCACGAGAAGCAGAACAGGGACATGTGTGTAAACACACACATCCCAGTTTTCTGAGGAGAGAAGAGGCAGATCGTGCGTTCCTACAAGCTCCTCCAGTCACTTCCATCCCCCTTCAGTTAGAACACAATAGGGAACACAGTTAACCCCTTTATCACCCACTAGTTTTAACCCCTTCCCTGCCAGTGAAATTTACACAGTAATCAGTGCATTTTTATAGCACTGAACGCTGTTGTGCCGCCCCAATGGGGCATAGAATTGATATATATTGTTTTCCTGAACCATTCTCCATGGACGTTTAGATTTAGTTCACATGCTGCCATCTAGTGACCTTTTGTGGTAATGCACTTGTTTTTTTCCATGTCTTTTCCCTGATGTTATGACACTCTTTCTTTGTATGTAATGCTCCTTTCTTCCTGAGATTTTACTTCCTGTGTCATGGATGCAGCTACAGGCCACATGTAGCAGGACACATGTATTCTGCATAGTAAGCTACAGACAATATCATCTTTTGACCACATAATACAACAATCTATTCATCTGTTGTATCCTGTCATCTGCTGTAACCTGATGTTTCGGAATAAAATACCTCTGTGAATGGAAATGGTATTGGTGAGTTCAAGCTATCTGATGAGGATTGTCCTCAGTGATTATATCTTATACAGGGCAGGCATAGAGGTCTCACAAGGGATAATCGATTCACAACAATTGGAGTCAGAATAGTCAAAAGATGTATAGAATTCTTACAGCCTGCTGTGTATAATTATGTGTGTGCCTGATCTGCAATCAAGCTCAGTGCCATCCGCCATCTTGTAAAAAGAACATGGTCGCACAAGCTTACTGCACCTGATGTAAATGTCAAAAACTGTTTCTCTACATTGAACTATGTTACCCCACCTGTCTAAGCTGCTGTTCATCTTCCTAAAGAGACAGTACCATTTTTTGCAAAAACTTGAAAAATGTCTAGACAAAACTCTGTGCACTCTTTTGGGGCTGAACCAACGCAGATTCATCATGCCTCTGAACCCGCAGACGTACAGGGAGCAGATTCTATTCTGCAGATATTGTCAAACAGTGTGTACGACCCAAACGTAAAATAAAACCGACACAGAAACTCAGAGAAAACTACGAAAAACCACTAGAAATGAGTTCTCCAGCAATCTGTCAGACTTATGGGACAGAAATTCACACTGCATGTCAGTTTTGTCACACTTTAATGATCAACCAGCTGAACTAAGAGACTCTATAGATCGCTTATCTGCCGTGTATGAACGCTACCAGCGGCTGTTTGCAAAATACACAGCTTTCTTGCAGGACTGTATAGAGGACTCTTCAGCAGAACTGCCCAGGGCTGCAGAAGACCAGATCTCACAGATCCACATCAACCAAGCACACTGCACATTCTTCTAGATCTTCTCGCTCCAGAAGTTCAACATTAAGCGATAAGATAATAGAGGCCCGCGCTGATGCGGAATCAAAAAGAGTGCAAACCGAATTTTACCAGAAAGGAAGCAGAAATAGAAACACAAAAGGCAAAGATGCAAGCAGAGATGGAAGCTCACCAAGCAGAGATGGAAGCTCAACAAGCAGAGGCAGATTCCCAATTAAAGATTCTGCAAATGGAAAGGGAGGAAGCAGCTGCCCTAGCAAGGCTGAGGCCTCGTACACACACGGCCGAGGAACTCGACGTGCCAAACACGTCGAGTTCCTCGGCGAGTTCAGCCCTGAAGCCGCCGAGGAGCTCGGCGGGCCGAGTTCTCCCATAGTATAAAGAAAGGGTTAATCCGCGCTTAGGACCTGACAAGGCTAATACAAATGGCAGTAGATTAGTAAGGTACTAAACGGATGTCTGATCAAATCCGGGAAAAAACGGTAAATGAAATAGTCAAATAATCAATAGTCAGGCTGCAGCCCCCCAAAAACAAATCCCCGTAGGGGATAGTAAGAATGGATAAACGTAGGGAGGGGTGGTGGCGCTGCCCTACCTAAAACTGAACCAAGCTAAGGTTGTGAACAGTGACCCAAAGGGGTATAAGGTAACGTGTAGTGATCTAATGGTCAATACAATAGGTGAAAACGGACCTGTGTTTCAACCAAATGGTATAGTGATAATAACAAAACAATATTAAATAAAATGCCCCACCACATAAATATAATATGGGGTTGGAAGGTAAACTATAATATCACTTGTAGGCTGTAAAAGTAGCCTGTGGAGGCTCCACTGTGTTATAAAAGTGAATAGTACTAATAAAATAAATACATGTGACAAAAAAAGGAATACATGTGACAAAAAAGGAAATACATGTGACAAAAAGGAAAGTTATGGTGCTTGTATACAAAATAAATAAATAAATAAATGTATATAGTGCAGCAGAAATAGTCCAACAATTTGTATGCAGTGAAAAAACAAAAAAAACAAAAAAAAAAAAAACTTTTTGCAACGAAAGTGACTATAAGTAGATGAGTGCAAAAATCATATAAAAAAAAAAGGCCATCCAAGGGGTGGTGAGGTCCGTGCTGTTAGAGGTGCACCTATAAAGGTGAGTGCTCTGGTATACAATAGTGGAACTTGCACGCAGTGGTCACGGTGCTCCCCCTTCTGGGTCCCCACTTACCAGAGGCACTAACCCCTGCTTCTGAAGACGTAATATGACGAAACGCGCGTAAAGCGGATACACGCACACACGCACGCACTTCCGGTTTCCAGCTTGAGTGTCAGTGGAACGCACGCCGGTCCCAGGCTATCGCCGATACTTCCTGGTCTACCCAGTGCAGCGATGGAGCCATGCTAACAGGCTGTTAGCTGCTCCACATATATTTCTTGTTTTTAATTTTTATTTTAATTTAATTCAATTTTTGCATAGAGCAATTACCCCCGCTCTATCTTGTTTTTATGTTTACTTCCCTACTACATTTTTTGATGTACCCTGCATGCTACCGTGAGTGCTAATAAACTAAGCACCTGTTCCAACATACCACGCTATGTCAGTGTGTTTGTTTCTCCGGAGGGCTGCTGATCTTTAAACAACTATTTCCTTTGGATCCGGATAAACACCAAAATCATACCTAGGAGGTCCCAAGCCTAGCTGAGGAACCACGGGAGATCACTGAGCCGTCCGAGGCTGACTACTTGCACTTTACCCCTGCAGGGGTTAGTGCCTCTGGTAAGTGGGGACCCAGAAGGGGGAGCACCGTGACCACTGCGTGCAAGTTCCACTATTGTATACCAGAGCACTCACCTTTATAGGTGCACCTCTAACAGCACGGACCTCACCACCCCTTGGATGGCCTTTTTTTTTTATATGATTTTTGCACTCATCTACTTATAGACACTTTCGTTGCAAAAAGTTTTTTTTTTTTTCACTGCATACAAATTGTTGGACTATTTCTGCTGCACTATATACATTTATTTATTTATTTATTTTGTATACAAGCACCATAACTTTCCTTTTTGTCACATGTATTTCCTTTTTTGTCACATGTATTCATTTTTTTGTCAGATGTATTTATTTTATTAGTACTATTCACTTTTATAACACAGTGGAGCCTCCACAGGCTACTTTTACAGCCTACAAGTGATATTATAGTTTACCTTCCAACCCCATATTATATTTATGTGGTGGGGCATTTTATTTAATATTGTTTTGTTATTATCACTATACCATTTGGTTGAAACACAGGTCCGTTTTCACCTATTGTATTGACCATTAGATCACTACACGTTACCTTATACCCCTTTGAGTTCTCCCATAGAACAACGAGAAAATAGAGAACATGTTCTCTATTTTCTCGACGAGTTCCTCGGTGGCTCCATCGGGCCGAAAGTGTACACACGACAGAGTTTCTCGGCAGAATCCGGCTCTGACCGAGTTTCTCGCTGAATTCTGCCGAGAAACTCTGTCGTGTGTACGAGGCCTGAGAGTCCTTGAACAAGTGATGGAAGAAAGTGCTAACTCAGACTGTTCCATCCCAGCAGAACTGCAAGACCCAGTTGAACGCACACATGTGAATATGTACTAAAGCATAATGTCATCTCGTGTCCTTCCTACTAACAACACTGTTCTGACTTTTAACATTGAGACCTCTCAGCTCCAAATGCCTGAGCCTATTCAAGTCTACAACACAAGTGCATCTATGCCACAAACCACATCACCTCTAGCTGACATCAAGGTGACTTCCAGTGGCAAGCCACAGCTCAAGCCACAGCCAGCACAAGCCTTAGGTCAAACGCTCTAGCAACATCATTTTATCCTGGTAAACCTCACCCTACTTCAGAACTTTCACACCCGAGGGGTTCCACAAGTTACTTTGGCACCAAAGAGTGAGAAATCAGACTTGAATGACTTTGCCAGATATATGGTAAGCCGTGATCTCATTAACACTACCCTCTCAAGGTTTGACGACTGTCCAGGGAGCTACAGGGCTTGGAGATCAACCTTTAAAGCTGCTATCACTGATCTCAACCTTACTACTGCAGCATTACCCCCGTAGGAGCTGCTGGTTTAGATTTTGGTTTTGCACGTTTCCTTTTAGGCTTCGTTGTCAGGGTGTGGAAGTCCAAAATGAATGCAATGTCCAGACAGATGTAAAACCTTCAACAGTTGGGTTTTATTTTCTCTGCAGGTAACTTAAACAAGAGAGAGTAAAAGTGGGGAGAAGAGTAGGGGAAGGTTCAGGCACGCGGTACAGAATGCTCAAAAATAGTCAATCAGTCCCCACTCGCAACTATTGAGTGGTTATTGCTCACCCGGATAGTCCCCTCTCACATGGCCTAGCAGCCGGGATGATGCACAAACTAATGTCCAGACGGCCTCTGCCACAGACCTTTTGGATGAACTTGGTCTCTGCCACAGACCTTTTGGATGAACTTGGAATCCTCTGCCACAGGATTGCAAAGTCCCGAATCTCCAGCCGTGCAGTAGGAAAGCCTTTAAGCTGACTGCAGGGCTTTTTAAATAGTGGATCCCTCCTTAATTAGGTCACCAGGCCTCACCCGAGACACTAGCACTTTCCCGGTCTCCTCCAGTGCAGGTCCTCCCCTGGTTTCCTTCATCAAGACAGCTTCATCCCTTGTGGACAGACAGCTTGGGATCCCCTTTTGGACTGCAGGTCCCAGCCAGCATAGCTGGGCCTACTCAACAGCGAAGCGACCCCAGGCCAATGTGGCCTCAAGGTCAGGCTCACACACGCACCAGGAGGGCCACGAGGCGAAGACTCTGATAAAACGGCACCTGCCCCTTAAGTACCCCTCCCCAGCATGTACAGCGGGGTCACCACTCTCACTGGACCGCTGCCGAGAAGGGACACCCAACACACCATGGTACATCTGCGTTCCAACATAAGCCTGAGATGATAACGCCACCTGCAGGCAACAAGGGAAACTTACAGATAGTATCACAGCCAGAGCAGAGGCAAATTTGTATTAATCAAACAGGCCTGGGCCCAAATACTGGCCCAGGCATCCCTTAAATTTGAAATAGCGCCCCCCTAGATTTGGGATGGGCGCTACACTACCAATGAGGAACTTGATTTGCTTATAAAGTGGCTCGGGACAGAATCTGCAGATCGTGTTAAAAGACTGAGAACAGTGCATGTTGACCACCCAGATGCAGGTCTTGTTGCTGCATGGGCAAGACTTGAGCAAGCCTATGGTAGCTCTGAAGCCATAGAGAGCGCTCTATTCAAGAGACTACAAATCTTCCCAAAAATAGGGAACAAAAACTATCCCAAGCTCCAAGATCTGAGTGACCTTCTCATGGAGCTGACAAAGACAGACCCACGTCTACCTGAACTAAGCTTCCTGGACACTGCTCATGGTGTCAATCCAGTGGTGTCTAAACTGCCATACGGCCTGCAAGAGAAATGGGCACAACAGGCAGGGCCGGATTTCCCACAAGGCCAACAAGGCCAGGCCTCGGGGCGGCACTGTGTGCAGGGGCGGCGCCGCGCAGCGGAGGAGACAAGTAATTTTTCAGCGGTGCTGGCCGTGCGGCGGATAGAGATTCTCTCATTGCCCGCACTGCTGTTACAACTTCCGCCCTTACTTACAGGCTGCGCAACACAGAAGAGAGAGAATGACGTCATCTCTCACCGCCCGCCCGCCCTCACTCTCATCTCATGTGCCTCTGTTTTACGATTCACCTGCAGCTAGTTTCCTTGTGCGGGAGAGGCTGACAGCGTTGTACCTGGCTGAAAGTACTCTGCAATGCTGGGGGGGGGGGGCTTGATTTTACATGCAATTAGTGACAAACTGGTACTTTTTGGGTGGCAGCCAGGTAACTGTGGCAATCTCCGTTCTGCTAGCAGGCAGTGTGGCAAGTCACATTCCCATCCGGTGGCAGGCAGCATGGCAAGTGACATTCCCATCTGGTGGCAGGCAGCGTGGCAAGTGACATCCTAATCTGGTGGCAGGCAGCGTGGCAAGTGACATCCCCATCTGGTGGCAGGCAGCGTGGCAAGTGACATCCCCATCTGGTGGCGTGGCAAGTGACATTCCCATCTGGTGGCAGGCAGCGTGGCAAGTGACATTCCCATCTGGTGGCAGGCAGCGTGGCAAGTGACATCCACATCTGGAGGCAGGCAGTGTGGCAAGTGAAATTCCCATCTGGTGACAAGCGACGGTGGCAAGTCACACGCTCAGGGCTCCCACCCATTCTGCTTTATGGTGAGTTGAGCTATTTAATTTTATATTACAATGTAATGATAGAAATAATGCATTTCAATCATCCTGACACCATAACAACCATGGTGCCGGAATGATTGAAGCACTAACACCAGTCATTGTCTGCGAAAAATCGCTCACCCACCCCGCATCGCCCCCCCCCCATGTGATGATGGGGGGGGGGGGGGCGGCATTGAAGGACCCTGCCTTGGGGCGGCAAAGGGAGTAAATGCGGGCCTGACAACAGGGCTATATCTTTTTCTCCATTCCCATATATCAGTGATCAAGCCTGGATGAAAAAATGATCCCTGCTTTAGCTTCAGTGAACCCAACTTGCCTGCTTCATCATCGTCCTCTTCACCAAGGTATGATAACATGGCAGCTAAACGTAGAGACTTTAATAGAGAAATATCTGTTAAAAGGACAGACATCTCACCACCTGTATCCTCTCCTGCTCACCAGAGCCATTGGGGTTACAGAGATAAAGACCCTAATCATCAGTGCCCTATTCACAAAAAGCCTCACCCCCTAAAGAAATGTTTTGGGCTTAGGGCAAAGACATTACAAGTGTGCAGGGAGATTCTTCAGAAACTTGGAATATGCTATAGGTACTGTGCTTGTTATGGACAATTTGCTAAAGACTGTAAAGTTGTCATCAAGTGCACAGAATGCAGTAGTGACAGACATGTTACAGCCATGCATCCGGGCCTCAGACAATTCACAGCAGCCTCCTACCTCCAGCCCTGTCCCAAATCATGGCGGGGAGCAACAAGGTCATGCTCCAGCCAAACCTAGTGTTTCCTCTTCATGCACAGAAGTCTGTGGAGAAGACTTAGATCACAAATGCTGTGCTAAGATATGCCTAGTCAAGATATACCCAAAGGGTCAACCCGAGGAAGCTATTAGGATGTATGCCATAATAGATGAACAGAGCAACATATCCCTGGTTAAGCCTAAATTCTTTGAGATCTTTGATATAGAGGAATATGCATCACTGTATACTCTCAGAACCTGTTCTGGTCGTGAAGAGACCTTCGGCAGAAAGGCCATTGGTTTTATGGTCTTTCATATCAATAAGAGAGAGGGCATACCCCTACCAACATTAATTGAGTGTGACCAGATACCAGACGAAAGAGAAGAAATTCCTACTCCAGAGGCTGCATATCACTATCCTCACTTAAGGCACCTTGTTAATGAGATTCCTGCAATGGACATGAATGCTGAAATCTTGGTCTTGCTAGGAACAGACATTCTCAGAGTTTCTAAAGTACGCAAGCAGTGCAGTGGACCTGATGATGCCCCCCTTACGCACAAAAACTTGATCTAGACTGGGTAATCGTGGGTGACGTATGCTTGAATAGCACTTATGAGGTTTAGAAGAGAGCCGGTTGCCACAACTGCTGACATTGAACAAATGTTTCATTGCTTCATTGTACGTGAAGACCATAGGAACTTCTTACGGTTTCTGTGTCACCATGACGACAACAACATGGACAATGAGATGATTGAATACCGCATGAAGGTACATGTTTTCGGAAATAGTCCCTCACCTGCTGTTGCAACATATGGTTTATGAAGGACTGCCCTTGATGGGGGAAAAGAAGTGTGGCGTGGATGCTCGACACTTCCTTGAGAGAGACTTCTATGTGGACGATGGACTTTGCCAACAGATGAAGAAGCCATAGACCTGCTCCGATCGAGACAAGATATGCTTTCTGAGGCTAACCTTAAACTACACAAGATTGCCTCAAATAGTGTTGCTGTCACGATCAGGTGTCGGGCTTGAAGGCCAATTGCAATAGCAGTTGCAGGACTACCACTGACCAGCAAGATAGGTACACAGGCCTGGCAGATGACACAGGCTCATCTGAGGTGCGGAGTCTAAGTGCTAACCGGTGTTCACCAGAGCTCCTGATGGTGGAGATGGATTTTTCTGCGTGTTAGCACCAGGTCGCAGTCCTCAGGATCGCCCCACCAGGAGGTGAGCAAGCCGGGGTTCAGTAGCGGATGAGTAGGTAAGGATCAAACAGAAGCCTGGTCGGTAATGAGTATTTGCAGGTTGGGATCAGGCAGAAGCATAGTAGATGAACAAGCCAAGGGTCGATAACGAGCAGTAGAAAATATGGACGGCAGCAGGGAAGACAGGAGCGAGATACAGGCTGGAGATAGCACAATATTCTGGCAAGGAGGAAGTGCAGAGACATGGCTTATATCAGGAAGTTCGTGGGAGGAGCAAAGAGTTCAAGATTCAGCTGAAATCAAGGTACAAGGCAGGGTTGTCTAAAGGATCTGACAAGGCGCTGTCCAGCATCTCAGATAGCTCAGTGAGAAAGGGTCATTGCCAGACACAGCTGGAGGTCCCAGGTTCAAGTCCAGGTCCTGACAATACTCCCCTCCTCCCAGGACGTCCACTGGACGTCTTAGGGCCTGGTTTGTGAGGGAACCTCTGGTGGAATTTTCTTGTTAATCTAGGAGCATGAACATTCTGCTCAGGCTCCCAAGAATTTTCTTCTGGTCCGTATCCTTCCCATTGAACCAGATATTGCAATTTGTTCCTATAGATCCTGGAATCAAGAATTTTTTCCACCACATATCCTTCTTCACCCTGTACCTCAACAGGTGGAGGGGGTGGAAGACCTCTCATCTACAGCATTCATCATCCAAACTACTGCTACGAGTAAGCATCACATGATGTGAAACATGTCAGCCATCTTTTTCCTGTTGTTCACTTCATTTTGACTGCATCACTTTGGTTGTTTTTTGGATGTTATTTGTACAATAAAGACATCGTTTTAAGGAGTGCGGCAGTCCAGGATCTTCTTCTATCCAATGCACCTGTGCATAGCCAGCACCCTTTTGGTTTAGTGGGACGGAAGCAAAGCCAAAGGATCAGCAGTTTTTAGAGCTGTATCAACTCTCAATTCAAACTACTAGGTACTCGTGCTACTCCAGGCTTCTGTGCCCCCTGTTTTCTTTATCAGGGGTACCAGAAGGTAAGAGATCTCCTTCCTCTCCACATCAGGCTACTAGAAATGTAGGAACTGAGGCAGAGAAGCATGATGTCGGAAAGGAATGAGGGAAGTGGGTGGCATTATTTAAGGAATAAGCCCACATCCCATCTGTAATCCAATCCAGCGGAAAGGAACCAACTCTCTTCCAGTTCTAGAAGTCTTCTATGTGTATCCCCTCCACGTGGAATGAATTACAGATGGAATGTGGACTTATTCCTTAAATAATGCAATCCACTTCCCTTATTCCTTTCCTACATTATGCTTCTCTGTCTCAGCTCCTTAATTTCTAGTCTTCACTAACTACCTAATATTTTTGACTTTTGTTTAACTACTTCCCACCCAGCCACTGCATATATATACGGCCGGGCGGGCGCTCTCTCCTTCTGAGTGGACGTTCGGGAACGTCCCTCAGAAGGAGGGGGGTCATGCGCGGGCGTTCCAGGGCAGCGGCGCGATCCCAATGCACTCGTGTCACCCGGACACGGCGCATCTCAGATCAGCAGGAGGGCTCTGTGATTGGCCCTCCTGATCACATGACAGCCGTGTCCAATCACAGCTGTCATGTGATGTAAACACAGAGCCGGTAGCTAAGCGATTGGCTCTCCTCTCCTCACACATTAGTTGTCGGTGAGGAGAGGAGAGTGGATTGCTGCATCCCGGCTGGTGATCAGTGAGTATGAGCTGTTTTTTACTCACTGATCACCAGCCTAGTGTCCCCACAATGTAAAACACACACAGTAAACACACATGTCCCCCAAAACACATGTCCCCATACACACATGTCCCCACATAGTAAAAACACATGTCCCCCACATATGTAACAGTAAAATCACATGTCCCAATGATCATTTGCACACATATGTCCGTGATCACCTGCGCACATCTGTACATGATCATTTGCGTACTTCTGTCCGTGACCCCACAAACCAATTAATATACACTTTTTTTTACCAAAAGCATGTAGCAGAATACATCTTGGCTTAAATTTACGACAAAATTTGATTTTATTGGATTTCTTTTAAAATAAAAATAAGAAAATATAGTTTATTTTCTAAATTTCCGCTCTTTTTCCGATTATATCGCAAAAAAAAAAAAAACCTGAGTTATAAATAAATACCACCAAAATAAAGCTCTATTTGTGCGAACAAAATGACAAACATTTTATTTGTGTACAGTCTACCGCGCAATTGTCATTGAAAATGCGAGAGCGCTGAAAACTGAAAATTGGTCTGGGAAGGAAGGGGGCGAAAGTGCCCAGTATTGATGTGGTTAAACATGTCATATGAGGTCCTTTTTTCTCTCATGTCTCATACACAGTGGTTTAACATGATGCCATATGGACCCTTACACATGGGCTACCAGCACCAGCACACTTTTTTCTTTTCTTTTATGATTTATCATTATTGATTTGTTTTTTGTGACCCATGTTTGTGTGTAGGATGATCATGTATGGTATTCCACTGTACTTTTATATCTTTCGAAACATATCATGTGATCTTTTGTCTAAAACCTTTTCCCGCATTATGGCACTTTGATATTAACCTCTTAATTGCCCAGTTAATTGCTTCAATTTACAATACAAATTAATTTGGGGTTGGAGCTTATGTGAGTATAAATGTTTTGTCATTTTTATGTTCAAGATGCTACAACTAAGACTGTTGCTGAAACACATCAGCTGTTTTAGGCCTTGTACACATGATAGGTTAACCAGAGGACAACGGTCTGAAGGACCGTTGTCCTAGGTTAACCTATGAAGCTGACTGATGGTCTGTCGCGCCTACACACCATCGCTTAAAAAAACGATCGTGTCAGAACGCGGTGACGTAAAACACAACGACGTGCTGAAAAAAACGAAGTTCAATGCTTCCAAGCATACGTCGACTTGATTCTGAGCATGCGTGGATTTTTAACCGATGGTTGTGCCTACTAACGATTGTTTTTTTTCTATCGGTTAGGAATCCATAGGTTAATTTTAAAGCAAGTTGGCTTTTTTTTAACCTAAGGTATAATAAATAAATAACCTATGGTGCCTACACATGATCGGTTTGGACCGATGTCAGACCGTTGTCCTCTGGTTAACCTATCGTGTGTACGAGGCCTTACTTGTCACTTTTTGTAACCAACCACAGAGTTTCCGGCTCAATCCTTTTACTTGTTTTTTCTCAACCCTCCAACTCTTGCTGGGCAGCTTGGTATGTTAAGGGAAAAAATAACAGACTTATTTGCTGGATCGACAAAAAAAATAAAAGGCCAAAAAAAAAAAGAAGAATCTAAAGCAGCTTCCAAAGAAAAAATATATATATATATATATATATATATATATATATATATATATATATATATATATATGTATTTTTTTTTTGCCTTTGGGTCCAATACTGCTTTACCACTAAAGCAAATGCATAATACTTAACCACTTCCATACCAGGCACTTACGCACCTTCCTGCCCAAGTCAATTTTCAGCTTTCAGCACTGTCGCAATTTGAATGACAATTGCGCGGTTGTGCTACACTGTACCCAAATGAAATTGTTATCATTTTGTTCCCACAAATAGAGCTTTCTTTTGGTGGTATTTGATCACCTCTGCGATTTTTATTTTTTGCGCGACAACTAAAAAAAGACCGACATTTTTGAAAAAAATATATTTTTCATTTTTTTCTGTTAATTTTTTTTGTAAATAAGTAAGTTTTCTTCTTCAATTATGGGCAATGATATGGCGGCACTGATGGGCACCGATGAGATGGCACTGATGGGCACCAATTAGGTGGCACTGATAGGCGGCGCTGGTATGCTGCACTAATGGGCACTCATAGGCGGCACTGATGGGCACTCATAGGCGGCACTGGGCACTCTTTGGCGGCACTGATGGGCACTCATGGGTGGCACTTATGGGTGCCACTGATGGGTACTTATGGGTGGCACAGATGGGCACTGATAGGTGGGCACTGGGCATAGATGGGCACTAAGAGGTGGCACTGATGGACACTGAGGGGTGGCACTGATGGCATTGCTGGGTATCATTTCAGTCAGCGCCCATGTTGCCAGTCAGTGCCCATTTGTGGGCACTGATTGGCATCGATTGTGTTAAAAAAAAATATATAAATTTTTTTTGTGGCTATTTTTTCTATATTGGGCACTGGGGGGCCCTCCCTGGTGGTCCAGTTTGGGCATCTGAGGGGGGGCTGCGCTCATAAACAATCAGCGTAAACCCCCCCTGTCAGGAGAGCCGCCGATCGGCTCTCCTCTACTCGCGTCTGTCAGACGCGAGTGAGGAAGAGCCGATCAACGGCTCTTCCTGTTTACATCGTGATCAGCCGTGGTTGGACACGGCTGATCACGTGGTAAAGAGCCTCCGCCTGAGACTCTTTACCGAGATTGGAGATGCAGGGTGTCAGACTGACACCCCGCATCACCGATCGCCGCGCTGCACGCCCCCACGGGCGCGTGCCGGCATGTAATTCTGCAGGATGTCAATAGACGTCCAGTCAGGATTTCACTACCACTTCCCGGACGTCAATTGACTATTGACCGGGCGGGAAGTGGTTAAAGGTCTATTTATAAAATATTTGTTGGAAGATTGTTACAAGCATTTGTCCAGGCTACACAGATTTTGCCGCATACTTTCTTTTACCCCTTTCGTGACCGTGCTATAGCCCAATGAGGGGTACAGTGTGGCCGCACTTTGCCGGGAGGCCGTGATGTGACGTCCTCCTATGCTCGTGCTGTTTGCGGGTCCACTGCGGTGAGCATCGGCAGTGATCTGTGATCAGGGTAAAGAGTCAATCACGGCGGCTCTTTACCACATTATAAGCCGTGTCCAACCACACAGCTAATCACAGATGTAAACAGGATTTTCCAGTTATCGGCAATCCTCCCCTTACGTGAAGAGAGAAGAGCTGAAAACCGGCAAATGCACACATCTGCACTGACCATCAGGGCACCGATAATCAGTGTCCTGATGATCAGTGCAGCTACAACAGTGCCCACCAGCGCTGTCAATCTGTGCCAATCAGTGCCCACCAGTGCTGCCAATCAAGTGATGCCTGTCATTGTCTATCAGTGTCGCCTCATCGTTGCCCATCAGTGCAGCATTCAGTGCCCATCAGTGCAGCATATCAGTGCAGCCTCATCACCGCACATCAGTGAAGGAGAAAAATTACTTATTTAAACAATTTTGTAACAGAATCTTTTTTTTTAAAAAATTTCGATCTTTTTTGGTTTGTTTGGCAAAAAAAAAACAGTGGTGATTAAATACCACCGAAAAAATGATAAAAATTGTCATTCAAAGTTTGACAGCACTGAAAGCTGAAAATCCGCCTGGGCAGGAAGGGGGTGAAAGTGCCCAGTAGGCAAGTTTTTAATACTATTAACAGGACGCAGGCATACGGACATCGGAAGTGACGCAACAAGGTCCCGAGCTCGCTGCTCGTTTTTATGCAATGCATTTTATATCATTTGAAATGTGAGTACCTTTTTTTATCTAAATAAATTGTGAATTTTAAAATGCCAAACGTACTACACCAAGAGGCTCTGTATTCTCTTATCTCTCCATCCATACTCGAGCCTCCGAGTGGCCCCCCCCATCCCGCATCCACACATTACTGGAAATGCTGGAGAAGGAAGGAATCCCTTCCCCCACTTCGAATGACATAGTATTCCACCATATCTTACCTTACAGCAGTAGGGTAAGAAGGTAGTACACCCACGGGTGTTACTTACACCTCTCACAGAAGTCACAGTGCCACCTGTTACTGTTACAGAGCACCAGCAACACTACACTCTGCACCCTGGATCCAGAGGAATTGATTTTCCCCTTCTGAGATTGGCCAGCACTTTAGCACCTTTTGCTACACTCACAATTGACTTTATTTCCATTTGTTTCTAATTCTACACGCATTGTTTTTTATTCTAATTATTATAATTTTTTGAATATTTATTATCATTGCACTTTACATCATTGCACCTGTAGTCACTTGTTTGCAGCACAGCAGCACTTTGTATATTTATTTATATAATTTTATATAATTTATTCTCTCTACATTCATATATCTAAGTTTATATATTATTTCATGAGGTAGCGCAACACCACTATTTGATTTTTTTGTGATTGTTACATTTTCCCCTTAGATTAATGCTCGTTTTGTCTAGGGGAATTGGCTAGTTGTTTTAAAATATGAGCCGTACTTACCGTTTACGAGATGCATCTTCTCCGCCGCTTCCGGGTATGGGCTGCGGGACTGGGCGTTCCTTCTTGATTGACAGTCTTCCGAGAGGCTTCCGACGGTCACATCCATCGCGTCACTATTTTCCGAAAGAAGCCGAACGTCGGTGCGCAGGCGCAGTATAGAGCCGCACCGACGTTCGGCTTTTTTCGGCTACTAGTGACGCGATGGATGCGACCGTCGGAAGCCTCTCGGAAGACTGTCAATCAAGAAGGAACGCCCGCTCCCGAAGACCCATACCCGGAAGCGACGGAGAAGATGCATCTTGAAAACGGTAAGTACTGCTCATATTTTAAAACAACTAGCCGATTCCCCTAGACAAAACGAGCAGGAATCTAAGGGGAAAAGGGAAAAAAATATATAATTGTGTGAACTCCCGCTTTAATACTATTACTCCCATGATCATCAACTCCATCTAGTGGCCAGAGTAAAAAAAAAATCTGAAATGCCTGAATCAGAAAATATGCTGCATTTTGGCTACTAGATGGAGCTGGTGGTCATAGGAAGTCGCAGTATTAGAAAGATTACGGGGCACATTTGTGCTGCCTGGATGGATGCTTGTGACTGTCATCCAATGAATGTTTTAGAAATAGACCCATTAATCTTCTAAGCCTAACGCCATGTACACACGATCGTTCTTCGGGTTCTAAAAAATTACGTTTTTTTTTAATGTCATTAAAAACGATTGTGTGTGGGCTTCAGAGCATTTTTCACGATCTAAAAAATGGCCATTAAAAATTTCGAACATGCTCTATTTTTTCAAGACGTTTTTAACGTTGTCATTTTTAAGGTTGTAAAAAATGGTCGTGTGTGGGCTTTAACGATGTGAAAAAAACGCGCATTCTCAGAAGCAAGTTGTGAGACGGGAGCGCTCGTTCTGGTAAAACTAGCGCTCATAATGGAGTAAGCACATTCATTACGCTGTAACAGACAGAAAAGCGTGAATCGTCTTTTACTAACACAAAATCAGCTAAAGCAGCCCAAAGGGTGGTGCCATCTGAATGGAACTTCCCCTTTACAGTGCCGTTTTTACGTGTTGTACACAACCGCGCTTTGCTAGAGCATTTTTTTTTTTACAATCGTGTGTAGGCAAGGCCGTTTTAATGATCGGGTTGAAAAAAACGTTTTTTATAGACCCTTAAAAGCGTCATTTTTTAGAACTCGTGTGTACGCGGCATAACACGAAAATAACCTCTAAACTAAGCACTAACTCCTGTATTCTGCTGCAATCCCTATGTGATAACAAGAAGTCCCATAGAAAAATCATGCAGCATCAGGATCAGGGTGCTAAAAGGACCTGAGCTGTATTTTTTAATTAGTTATGTGATTAATTTTTACATGTTTGTTTTTCTGTGTTTTCATTATTATATTATTCATGGTTTGTAGATTAGCCATTTAACAAGCTCTGCATTTCCCTGCAATATTTGTTTCCCTTAATTAGAACTATGCTAAGACAACCATGTAGACTCTACCTATCTAAGTCATGTGTATTTGTTTGTTAGATTTGCATTGTCATAGAAGAACGGCAGGCATAAATTAAACTAGAAAAGTAAGCAATGCTGCAGATTTTCAGCACAGCTTGCAAATTTTGATATACCCAAGGGTGCCAAATAGTGACTTAGGTACCTGTGAGTTGGTGCTATCTATCCTTGTGCGTATGGATATGCATACATTTATGGTAATTGTCAGTGCCGGCCCAAGACATTGTGCTGCCTGGTACCAAGAATGAATCGCTGCCCCCCCCAAAAAAAAAATACGTTCACCAAAATGCCCCCACATCCATTATTTTATATCATGATAACTAAATTGGACCTATCATGGCTCTATACATGTATATAGGAGTATAAAAAGGACATGTTATGGCTCTATTCATGCAATTAACCCCACAGTGGAGCGGAGAGCGGAACGGGAGGAGCGGTCGGGCGGCAATTAGCCCCACAGTGGAGTGGAGAGTGGAGCTGGCGGAATGAGATGGAGTGCGGGTAGGAAATTTGCTGCCCCCCTGAAAGTGCTGCCTGGTACAATGGTACCATCGGGTCCCGTGGTAGGGCCGGCCCTGATAATTGTCCAAAGGAACGAACCTGAAAGGACATTATGCCTATGGAGTACAGCAGGTGTCTCCAAATGTTCTAAACAAAGGGCCAGATTACTGTCCTTCAGACTTTAGGGGGCCAGACTGTAGCCAATAGTAGTAGAAATGTCCCCGTGTCATTGGAATTAAACAATGCATCACGCTTAGTTATTAGTGGGAGTAAGTAAAGTACATAGGGCCAGATCCTCAAAAGGGATACGCCGGCGTAAGCCGTCGTATCCCTGGTTCTAACTTTGGAACTGATCCACAGAATCAGTTTTCCAAAGTTAGGCAGAAGATCCGACATGTGTAAGGGACTTACACTGCCGGATCTTAGGATGCAGTACCGCATCTGCCGCTGGGGGCATTTCGAGTCGAAATGCCGCTTCTGGTATGCAAATTAGCACTTAGGGCGATCCACAAAGCTTTTCAGCTTCGTTTTTTCGCCGTAAGTTTTAGTTTGCAAGTGTAAAATTAGGGCTGCTTTTACAAAGTGTAAAGTTAGTAACACCATGTAAAAGCACATTCAAGCGACGGCATTTGGTATGCATTCCTGAGGGAGAACTCCACGGCAATTTGTAAAATCAAAACCGGCATGGGTTCCCCCCCCAGGAGCATACCAGGCCCTTAGGTCTGGTATGGGTTGTAAGGAGACCCCCCTACGCCGAAAAATCGACGTAGGGGGTCCCCCTACAATCCATACCAGACCCGTATCCAAAGCACGCTACCCGGCCGGCCAGGAATGGGAGTGGGGACGAGCGAGCGCCCCCCCCCCCTCCTGAGCCGTACCAGGCCGCATGCCCTCAACATGGGGGGGTTGGGTGCTCTGGGGCAGGGGGGCGCACTGCGGGCCCCCCCACCCCAGAGCACCCTGTCCCCATGTTGATGAGGACAGGACCTCTTCCCGACAACCCTGGCCGTTGGTTGTCGGGGTCTGCGGGCGGGGGGCTTATCGGAATCTGGGAGTCCCCTCAAATAAGGGGGCCCCCAGATACCGGCCCCCCACCCTAAGTGAATGGATATGGGGTACATCGTACCCTTACCCATTCACCTGGAGGCAAAGTGATAGTTATTAAACACACAACACAAGGGTTTTTAAAATCATTTATTAGTCTGCTCCGGAGGCCCCCCCTGTCTTCTTTAGCTCTAATACCAGGGGGGGCTTCTTCTTCCGCTCTCCGGGGGGTCTTCTCCTTCCGCTCTCCGGGGGTGTCTTCTCCGCTCTCCGGGGGTGGGTACCTACCGGAGCATGATGGGACGGTGAGGCCTATATAAATGGGATGCAAGGCGCGCTTCCATCATTGCAGTGAGAAGAGGCGTCGGGTCAACATCGGAAGAAGGGAGAAGAAGAGAAGAGAAGAAGATGACGTCACAGAAGACCGCGCTGGCTGCCTGCTAGTAATTGAGCTAACACACGAAGATAGCAGGCAGCCAGCGCTGAAGAAGTGTTTGGAATTTTAACAAGGCAATTTTGAATCTTTTATGATGTAAGTGCATTACTTTTAATAAACCGATTTCCCTTAAGGTGTTTTTACACTATTGGAGCCTCTGTCTCAATTTGTAGCACCACATGTAGAGAGTGTTTATTGATCTGGATGGAGATTGGCGTGTACAAGCGGCTCTTCAATAACATCTAATAAGGCGATATTTTTCAAACACAAAAGTGAATGGCAACAGCATCTGGTGAGTTTTATTCTTAAGGTAGTGGAATTGGTACATATCACTTTGGTGAATCAAGGAGATTTTGTGTCACTATCACTTTTTGTGTCACTATCTTTTCAAAATGGAACTTCCACTTTAATTACTCCTTGTCCCCTTACATGCCACATTTGGCATGTAATTTTTTTTGGGGGGGAGTGGGTACTTTGTTTTGAAGGGGACTTCCTGTCCCACTTCCTCCTTTTGCCTAGAGTGTCGCCGAGGCGACTCCTGGGCGGCTCCTCCCTCTAGGCGATGTGTACCAATTCCACTACCTTAAGAATATATACATACATATTTAGTCTTGAAAATTGTTAATAAAGATGAAACACAAAATTCCTATATGTTCCACGTGGGCACTTTTTTTGTGTTTCCCACATAACAGTGGAAGTTAATGCATGATTTTATTTTTATTTTTTATATATATATATATATATATATATATATATATATATATATATATATATATATATATATGATTTTGTAATGGTTTTATGTTTATTAGTTAATTTTCTGATAGAAGTCTAAAAACAAAGCCATTTCACTAAAACTTGTATGCATGTGCATCATGCAGTTGCTTACTGGTAAAATATTTTGTAATGATCAAAATAATATTTGTTATTTATAGATTTTTTTAAAATTACACAGACATAGGCAGACATATATTTTGAGCATATAAAAAAAATATATAACACATACCCTCTAATAGCCCATAAAATACATATATATTTGATGTGCTTTTACACTAAGGACACATACTTATTAAATATACATCTTGACTTTATTGATTGAATAAGAAAAAGACCTTACTTAATCTAACATATTACCATCATCTGAACGCAACGCTTGCAAGCCAAGGTTCAATTCATTAGTAATGACCTTGGTTACATTCTTAGTTCCACTGGAGTCTTTTCCACTCTAAGCATTTCCACTCTAAGCATTGTTCTCACTCATCCTGTTTCCATAAGATAAGGAGACAAGGCACTTTGCCTTATCATGTGGTGGAACTGTACTGGAAAAGCCACCCAGTGTAATCCCACCACATCTGGTGGGAATGTACCCAATTACAAAATGAATCAGGGGGGGAAAAAAACGATTGAAAAGGCAAGTTTTAAGGGTTCTTTATCATTGGAGTTCCCAGTAGGATGAAAACTGTACTAAATTTAACATATGATTTTTTGGTGGGTTGACTTTTTCAAAAACAAATCCCCCAAAAAATCTAGGACAATACAAAACGTTGCATTCTTATGGACAAAATCTGATAACGCCTGAATGTGCTGACTGCTACTGTAATAAAAAAAAAAAAAAAAATAGAACAGTGTAACTACAATACCTCTGGTGTATATCAGTGACAATAATCCTGGAGCATGGGGGCATGGACAGTATCCTGGCATAATTGGGTTCATAGGTACTTTGAAGGTAGGGACAGCTTTTGCAGGACCATTGCTCTCCGTGAATTGCTTTGGGATATTGTATGTATAAATAAGTAAAAAGAAAATACCTAGACAGTGACTTACACACGTTCAATAAACATTTACCATTTAAATGTTTTAACTGTGTCCAGGGAAAAAGAAAACATGTACTGTACCTAGCTGTATTCACCATAAGAATCAATTAGAGACCCATCTCCGCAATGTGTATGAAGTAATTCAAGTTTTTATGTTCATTGTTCCATATTTTACTTCCATTTATAAGCATTTTGTGAGAATTGATTGCACTTTCCTGTTCATGCATTATTGAAATCGAAGGCTAAACTTTCAGAAGAGAGATTTTCCATGATGCAAATGCAGAAAAAATACAGGAAAACACACAGGACATGCCTTTTTTACATTTACTATTTATTTCAAAGGGCTCGCTATACTCCGTCAATGCACAAAATGCTACAATTGCTAATATTTAAATAGAACTGCCAAGCTGTGGCACGTACAGTGCCTTGAAAAAGTATTCATAACCCTTGAAACGTTCCACATTTTGTCATTTTGTCATTTTACAACCAAAACCATGAACCATGATTTTTTGTACTTTATATGTTTATTTGTTTTTTTATTTTCTTTACATAAAACAGCATATGGAAAGGCACAGGGCAAATACTCTGCCAAAAACAAACATGAATACAATCCTCTTGACAAAAAAAATACATACATATTCGCTCTGGACCCTCCCATAAACTCCCTCACGAAATCTTCCCACTCTAACCCTTTTCTTAGTCATCACTCTCTCTCACAGAGAGACAAGTGATGCATCTGCCCTTTCCCAGCCCCCCCCCCTCAAAAGAAGAGAGAAAAAAATAAAAATAAAAAAAAAAGAGAAAAAAAAGAAATAAAAGAAAAAAAGATAAAAGAGGGGGAGAGAGAAGGGGAACCCCATCCTCTCCCTCCCTTAAACCACAAATTATAACAGGAAAGTCGGTTTATCCTTAATATTATATTTTACATTATAATTCCCTGCGCGTATCCGATTCTTCATTAATCAGGTTCAGTCATTAATCTTTTCCCCTCATCTGAATTTTTAAGCTCTTCCACGTTTCTTTGTATTGTTTATTTTTACCCTTAGCTGAGAGAACTAGGTCTTCCATAGCTTCCATATCTCTAAGGCCTAGTACACACGAGAGGATTTATCCGCGGATACGGTCCACCGGACCGTATCCGCGGATAAATCCTCTCAAGGATTTCCACGGATTTGGATCCGATGGAGTGTACTCACCATCGGATCGAAATCCGCGGCGAAATCCCCTCGCGAAGACGTGTCGCGCCGTCGCCGCGATGATGACGCGGCGACGTGCGCGACGCTGTCATAAAAGGAATTCCACGCATGCGTCGAATCATTACGACGCATGCGGGGGATCCCTTCGGACGGATTGATCCGGTGAGTCTGTACAGACCAGCGGATCAATCCGTTGGGATGGATTCCAGCGGATAGATTTTAAAGCATGTCTTCAAATTTTTATCCGCTGGAAATCCATCCCAGGGGATAAAAATCCGCGGAAACAGATCCGCTTGATTGTACACACCAGGGGATCTATCCGCTGGAGCCGGTCCGCGGATCAATTCCAGCGGATGGATCCTCTCGTGTGTACGGGGCCTGACTCTATTTATCCACTCTAAAACTGTTGGTGACGTAGTATCCCTCCACCGTAGGGGTATACCTGCTTTAGCTGCATTCACCAAATGGCACAGTACTGAGTTCCGATAAGTCTGAACTGGGATCTCAGATAGGTGAAGTAGGAAAAAAGCGGGATCATTGGGTATTTTTAACTCAGAATTTTTTTGCAAGATTCTCATAATTGACAACCAATAAACTCTTATTTTTTTACAAAACCAAAATATATGAATCAATGTCCCGCTTTCTTCTCCACATCTCCAACATCTGTCAGAATTTTCATTGCAGAATTTTTTGAGTCGTACTGGGGTATGGCGTATGGTACCACTGCATCAAGATTTTATAGTTTAATTCTTGAGTTTGTGTACAGATTAAAGAGTTTAGAGTCAAAAAGATAATCTGTTTACGTTGTAATGCAGAGAAGGTCCTATCTAGGTCCTTCTCCCATTTGTTAAGGCCTGGTATCTCCTGATCCTCCCTAAATTTATTTAATAGTCTATACATTTTAGAGATCCCTCGGGCTAGTGGTTCTAAATCATTACAGTACGACTCAAAGATTGTTAACTGACGATGAAAATTACTTCCCGGGCCTAATGATCTAAAAAAATTACTTAATTGCAACGCCTGCCAGATATTGACTTCAAAAGGACCTCCTATTTGTGTTAATGTTTTAATCGATGGCCAGTGTTCTGATATAATAAAATGTGAGGCCTGATATACTCCTTTCTCTATTAATAACCGGAAAGATCCTCTTTCATCACCCGGACTAAAACTTGGGTTCCCCAATATGGGAAACAAAGGTGATCGCACTGTGGAAAAGTTCCCGTTTTGACATATACGTGCAGTAATTTTTAGTGTTGTGCCAATTATAGGGTGATTTTTAAGAGGAGCCGGTAATACTGTGTAGCACCAAGGTGCTCTACCTAAAGGAACTGTACTCAGCTGTTGTTCTATGTCAACCCACCTCTTAGATCTAATATGTTTACACCAGTCCACTAATCTAGATAGATGTACTGCATAATAATACTTAAATATATCTGGGACCCCCATTCCACCAAGATTCTTAGGCATAGTCAACAGATCTCTTTTAATCCTAGGACATTTCCCGGCCCAGATAAAATTCATAAATAAACTACGTATCTGACGCAAAAAAGTCACTGGAATCCTAATTGGTAGCGCCTGAGGTAAATACAAAATTTTCGGAAAAACTGACATTTTAATTATACTAATGCGGCCAAACCAAGAATGGGAACCAAGTCGCCATTTGTCAAGTAGGGCTCGTAATAGATTATACATTGGTAAAAAATTCATTTTAAAAATGTCCTTTTCTTTTGATGGAATATTTGTGCCCAAATATCTAAGCATTGGACTCCATTTAAAACAAAAATTCGCCCGAATGGAATCCCAGGAAAGAGGGGATAGTGACATGCTCATGGCCTCAGATTTAGTCAGATTTATTTTTAAATTAGAGAGAGTGCCATATTTCTCAATCTCACCCAGCAAAGTAGGGAGAGAAATATGATGCTCGGTTACTGAAAAAAGCATATCATCCGCATAAGCAGAAACCTTGTGGATTCCTTCCCCAACCCTAATACCCCGTATATCCGGATTCAGGCGAATTCTGTTCAGCAATGGTTCCAAAGAGAGAACGAAGAGAAGGGGTGAGAGGGGGCAGTCCTGGCGAGTACCATTCGAGATGCTGAAGGGTTCAGAAAGGACCCCATTTGCCTTTACAACCGCTTGAGGGTTTGTATAAACACTTTTAATCCAGCTAATCATTCGTTCTCCCATTCCTATTTGTTTCAGCACCTCAAATAAGAACCGCCAGTCTACCCTATCAAACGCCTTCTCCACGTCTGTATTAAAAAATACACACGGTATTTTTTTATCGTTTACCTGATTAATTAAATTAAGAACTTTTGTTGTATTATCTCTACCTTCTCTCGTGGGGACGAACCCTACTTGGTCTAAATCTATTATTTGGGGGATCCATGATTGTATTCTGGTTGCTAATATTTTCGTAAATATTTTTAAATCTGTGTTCAGTAACGAGATGGGTCTGTAACCTCCACAATCCGCCGGGTCCTTCCCCTCTTTTGGAATTAACATTAAATATGTGCTCTCAGGGTATCCATAGGGAATGTGGAAGTCAGACCCACTGCATTAAAGACTTTTGTCATTTGTTTACTTAGCAACTCAGAAAATTCTCTGTAGTAACTTATAGTAAAGCCATCCGGACCAGGAGATTTTCCAGATTTGAATGATTTTAATCACTTCTTTTACCGTAATAGGAGTGTCCAGACTATAACGGGCTGGTGAGGGTAATCTCGTCATACCTGTCGAGGTTAGATATTCTGCTATCCTGGACTGAGGGGAAGTAGCGTGAGGCAAATTATACAAAGTAGCATAATACTTCCCGAATGTCTGGGCAATATCTTTAGGTATCTGTTTTAAATGTCCCTCTTTATCTTTTATTTGTGATATATAAGTTGACCTATTCTTTTCTTTAATTTTCCCTGCTAACAATCTGCCACATTTATCTCCTATTTCATAATCTATTTGTTTCCCTCGTTGGATTAGGGCTTTTGCTTTAAACCGTAAGATCTCCGACAGTTGTCTTCTCAGATGTCCCAGCTCCCTACCTACTGATGCTGTCTGTATCTTTTTATGCTGTGTTTCTAAGGCCTGGATCTCATCTAATAATTCTTTGGTCTGTTTTTCCCTTTTCTTTTTCAAAATTGCTCCATGTTTGATTAAAATTCCTCTGATCACGGCCTTGTGTGCCTCCCAAATCATACCTGGGTCACTCTCAGGAATGTCGTTTATCTGAAAATATGCTATCATTTCTTTAGATACATCGTCTCTTACTTCAGGATTTTGAAGAAGGCTTTCATTCAATCGCCAGCATCCCTTACGTCGAGTGGCCAGGTTAGACAGGGAGAGACACAACGAAACCGGAGCATGGTCCGACCATGTTATATTTCCGATGAGGATTTCTGTCAATATGCGAGTACACTTGATGTGGGTTGGAAAAAAAAGTATAATCTCGTTCTTCTGTATGTAAAGTCCTCCAGGCATCTACCACTTGCATTTCATGCATTTTTTGTAGTATACTTCTTCGGACCCGACAGGGGACAGCTGAAGTTCCTGAGGAGGTGTCGATTCTAGGATCTAGGGGGATGTTGAAGTCCCCTCCCAGAATTAATCTCCCCTCTATAAAATCCCTTAATTCTGAAAGAATTTTTTTAACAAACTGGTCCTGCTGTTTATTTGGTACATAGATTGTTGCCAATGTTACCTTAATGTTTCCAATGCTTCCTTTAAGGAAAAGAAATCTCCCATTAGGGTCTACCCGTTTGTCCACTAAGCACCATGGCACTCGATTAGATATTAATATTGAGACCCCCTTAGATTTAGCCTGTTGATTTGGAGCATGATACACACAAGGGAAAAATCTATTTTGAAGAAGAGGGAGTCTACCTGCCTTAAAGCGTGTTTCCTGAACATAGGCTACATCTGTCCCGGATCGCCTCAAATCGTTCAGCAACATTTTCCTTTTCTCTGGGACATTAAGACCCTTAACATTCAAGGAGGTAATCTTCACCAATCGGGCGCGCACCCAAAACTGAGCCACCTGACTGTGACTTCAGTGGGTAAAACCTAATTGGGGGTTTTGGCACAAGATGACCGGGGGGCTCAGACCTAACCTCTTATCCACCCCGGCTCTGAGTTTACTACATTTACCATCTGTAGTCAATCTTAAATGTATTTTATTGGGATTGTTTGTAATAGATTGGACTGGAAACTAGTAAATTGGACTTTGAAGGCACACGATAGTATAGTAAGAAAACTAAATAGATTTATTATAGGAATGTCATAAAAGCAGTTACAAACATAAAATCAAAAAGAAATCAGGGGCCAGATTCTCAAAGGACTTACGACGGCGTATCTCCACGTACGCCGTGGTAAGTCCGAATGAGCGCCGTCGTATCTATGCGCCTGATTCTTAGAATCAGTTACGCTAGAATTCAGCCAAGATACGAGCGACGCAAGTCTCCTACGCCGTCGTATCTTGGGGTGCATATTTACGCTGGCCGCTAGTGGCGCTTTCATAGATTTACGCGTCGAATATGTAAATTAGCTAGATACGCCGATTCACGAACGTACTTGCGCCCGCTACGCCCGTTTACGTAAGGCTTACGTCCAGCGTAAAGTTACCCCTGCTATATGAGGCGCAGGTAATGCAAAGTATGGACGTCGGAACAAGCGTATCTTTTTACGTCGTTTACGTAAGTCGTACGTGAATGGGGCTGTGCGTAGGTTACGTTCACGTCACAGGCATTGAGCCGGCGTATCTTAGGGCATAAATTCAACGTGATACTGAGCATGCGCGCGCATGCGCCGTTCGTTAGGCGCGTCATTTACGTGGGGTCACGATTCATTTCCATACAACACGCCCCCTACCAGCCTACTTTGAATTAGGCGGGCTTACGCCGGCCAATTTACGCTGCGCCGCCGCAACTTACGGAGCACGTGCTTTGTGAATACAGCACTTGCCTGTCTAAGTTGCAGAGGCGTAGCGTAAATAGGATACGCTACGCCCGCACAAAGATACGCTCCCCTACTTTGTGAATCTGGTCCCTGGTTGATAACTGGTCCACATAGGCTATTTACAATGGCCCAGATTCAGGTACATTTGCGCGATATTTGCGGGGGAGCAGGGCAACGATTTTGCCCTGCGCCCCCGCAAATATTTTGCGCTGCCCTCGATTCACGGAGCAGTAGCTCCGTAAATTGCGAGGGCGCGCCGGCAAAATTGCCCGGCGTAATCGCGCGTAATGTAAATGATCCCGCCGGGGGCGGGAATCATTTAAATTAGGCGCGCTCCCGCGCCAAGCGTACAGCGCATGCTCCGTCGGGAAACTTTCCCGACGTGCATTGCGGCAAATGACTTTGCAAGGATGTCATTTGCTTCAAAGTGAACGTGAATGGCGTCCAGCGCCATTCACGAATCACTTACGCAAACGACGTGAAATTCAAATTTCACGTTGTGGGAGCGGCGGCTATACTTTAGCATTGGCTGCCCCTACTATTAAAAGGGGCAGCCTTAAGTGGGATAATTGGAGGGCTTTCAAGAGATCTTGGAGTTACGCTGAAAAACTTAGGGAGGAGATCTAAAGATAACCTAAAAATAGAGAAGAAGTCATCAGGTGGAACCTGAGATTGTTTGAGGTGAGATAGGGGGGGGGGGGTGGGGGTGAGGAGGGGAGGGAGAGATAAGGAGAAAAAACTAAAAACATTTTTATTTCTCATAAATCAAATAACGAATGAGCAACATAGCAAAAAAAAAAAAAAAAAAACAATAACAAATTAAATATAAGTAATTAAAGAAAAGGAATCACACTAATGATGCAAAACCAAATTAGAGACGCTAAGGGCTGGCAAACAGAACATGAGCGTACAAACGCATACTCTATGAGGTTGGAGTCTGAAGTGTAAAAAAAAAAAAAAAAGGAGGGGCAGCCTTGCGCTAAAGTTGCCGTACGGAAACTCCGTACCTGGCTTGCGTGGGGCCCGCGCAAGTTTGTGAATCAGTTGGTAGTATGCAATTTGCATACTACACGCTGATCACAATGGGAGCGCCCCCTAGCGGCACACGCAAGAATGCAGCCTAAAATCTGCGAGGTATAAGAGCCTTATGCCGTGCAGATTTTAGGCTGCAGTCGGTGTAACGAGGTTCCTGAATCAGGAGCACTCGTTACACAGGAACAAGTAAGCAATTGCGCCGTGTAACTTATGGTTACACGGGCGCAATTGCTTCTTGAATCTGGGCCAATGATATTACAATTCTACCATATACAGTAGAGCTCAGATACGAAGCATGATCAGAAAATTGACTTAAATATTGTAAAACCAAGTGGTGATCCAGAGAAGTAGGAGGACTTGCTCTACATGTTGCGCGCTATGAAAAGCGCTTCATCAGGAGCACAGACATTTCATTCTAAAACATATACAAAAAACACAATTGGCAATATTTCCGCTGGCTGCTAGGTGGCGCTTCCGTTGAGTTTGGCGTAGAATATGCAAATGAATAGATACGCCGATTCACGAACGTACGCTTGCCCGTCGCAGTAAAGATACGCCGTTTCCGTAAGAGGTATGCCGGCGTAAAGATAAAGCTGGCCCCCAGGTGGCCTAGCCAATGTTAAGTATGGCCGTCGTTCCCGCGTCGAAATGTGAAAATTTTACGTTGTTTGCGTAAGTCGTCCGTGAATGGGGCTGGACGTAATTTACGTTCACGTCGAAACCAATACGTCCTTGCAGCGTACTTTGGAGCAATGCACACTGGGATATGTACACGGATGGCGCATGCGCCGTTCGTAAAAAACGTCAATCACGTCGGGTCACCAATCATTTACATAAAACACGCCCCCCTCATCCTCATTTGAATTAGGCGCGCTTACGCCGGGCCCATTTACACTACGCCGCCGTAACTTAGGAGACAAGTGCTTTGTGAATACAGCACTTGCCTCTCTGACTTAAGGCGGCGTAGCGTAAATACGATACGCTACGCCGCCTGAAAGATGCGCCCATCTACCTGAATCCAGCTAAATAAGTACAATACATCAAAAAAGTTAATAAGTTGTTTGTAATAGACCAACAGGAAAATTATACATTGTTTTAATTTTTTTTGTACAAATAAATATGTGAAAAGTGTGGCGTGCATTTGTATCCAGCCCCCTTTACTCTGATACCCCTAACTAAAATTAATTGGAACCGATTGCCTTCAGAAGTCACCTAATTAGTAAATTAGAGTCCATCTGTGTGTAATTTATCTCAGTATAAATACAGCTGTTCTGTTAAGTCCTCCGAGGTTTGTTAGAGAACCTTAGTGAACAAACAGCATCATGAAGGCCAAGGAACACACCAGACAGGCCAGGGATAAAGTTGTGGAAAGGTTTAAAGCAGGGTTAGGTTATAGAAAATATACCAAGCTTTGAACATCTCAAATTGTTACAGACTCAATATGCTGGACATACAGGCACCATGTATTGTGAGTTTGCTACCTGTATGTCTACCTGTATGTCTTTGAGCTATATATCATTATTTATTTGTCAGTGGTGATCATCCTTGCCTTGAATCAGAGGATTGGTGGAAGTTCATGTTACGGTAGAACTTTAGGCAAAACTTTGTTTTAATTTTTGATAGAGCAAAAGAAGGGTTATAACCCCTGTCAGATTTTTTTGTTTTGTTTTGCCCTCTGTGTCCCATTACAAAGATTTCCCTGAAATTCCTGTACCATAGCTTTCAAGTAGAAAGTGAGAGGACATCTTTGTAAATTGGCCATCTTTTACAATGGCAGCGCCGCTATTTTTAGCAGCGATTTACCGTAATTTTTTCTGCGCTCTTCGGCCCCTAGTGGGATGCTTTTAACCCGCTAATGGCCAAAAAAGGGTTAAAAGTGCCCTTGCCAGTGCTTCGGTGGTGCTTTGGCGCCGCTGCCCATTGATTTTAATGGGCAGATACACCGTTCCTGCAGCGCCTCAAAGATGCTGCTTGCAGGACTTTTTTTTAGCGTCCTGCCAGTGCTCCGCTCTAGTGTGAAAGCACTCAGGCTTTCACACTTTAGTGAGAGGAGAGGCGCTTTGCAGGAGCTATTTTTAGTGCTATAGTGCCTGTAAAGCGTCTCAGTGTGAAAGCAGTCTTAGGCCCCGTACAGACGACCGAACATGTCTGCTGAAACAGGTCCGCGTCTGTACAGCCGAGCGGACAGGATTCCAGCATACATTTGCCCGCCGGGCCTTTTTCCAGCGGGCAAATATTTCCAAACTTGTTTAGAAACAGCCCGCTGGAATCCTGTCCGCTCGGACATGTTCGGTCGTCTGTACAGACCTACTGTACATGTCCGAGCGGCCGTCATCCCTCGCATGCGTCAAATGACTTTGACGCATGCGTGGAAGCATTGAACTGGCAGGGCCGCGCACGTCGCCACGGCCTCGTCGCCGCATATCGAGTACGCGCGGATTTCTGTATGATGGTGAGTACAGCCATCATACAGAAATCCCCGGGCAGACATGTACGCTGAAAACGGTCCGGCGGACCGTTTTCATCGTACATGTTTGCCCGTGTGTACAAGGCCTTAGTGTAGCAATATGGTTACATTTAATAAAGGTACAACATTTAGCAACTTATTACTACACTTAGGCCGCGTAACACACGATTGGTTAAACCGATGAGAACGGTCTGATGGACAGTTTTCATCGGTCCAAACCATTCGTGTGTGGGCGCCATCGCTTATTTATCCATCGGTTAAAAAAAAGCCAACTTGTTTTAAATTTAACCGATGGATTCCTAACCGATAGAAAAAAAAAACGATCGTTAGTAGGCACGACCATCGGATAAAAATCCACGCATGTTCAGAATCAAGTCGACGCATGCTTGGAAGCATTGAACTTCATTTTTTCAGCGCGTCGTTGTGTTTTACATCACCGCGTTCTGACACGATCGTTTTTTTAACCGATTGTGTGTACGCGGCATTAGTTCTGATTTTACATCACTGTTCTTGGCACTGTGTTACTAATTACCCTCATTGATGATAACCCGTAATCATACTGCTGTTTTCTCTTTGCAGTGCTCTGGAATATGGATTGACAGCATTGTTCCATAACATTGATATGTCTGTTTGTACACTATGTAACATGAAGTGAGGGTGCATATGTTACTGCTTTGTTAACACTAGAGAGATAGAGATGACACCTCTTAGTGAGTTCCGCATGCTGAAAAAGCAAAGAAACAAATCACGGTTGTATTGGATGATGCTGCACGTTCAGGTTGTCATGGTTTCCTCATCTTCTCCAGGCTCTTTTTCGTGTTCACGAGAATTTTGCTTGACACTGAAAATAGAGGTTTGGTATCACAGATAATAGAATTGGGGTCAAAAGCGCATAATTATGTTGTACACCATAACACAGCATTTAATGAGATTATGTTCAGAAAAAAATGCTGGACAAAGGAGCGAGTTAGTGAACTGAGGCTTTGGGTGGGCAATTACCATAAAAAACAATTTTTTTTTATTTTTTTTTCATCTGCAAATCAATTAATAAAATGTATGCTGTACAACAATGTAGCAATGTCATGAGCAAAGGACTCAGCAAGTGGGGGTTATTGAGAGAGGTATTTACGGTACACGACAATTATTACATTACTAACAGTGGAAATAAAATACTTATTCACCTTATGTGTACACTCAAGGCTGCTGATAAAGGCACTACAGCAAGCCCTCCTGCACTGGGCACAGATCTCATCAACTCAAAAGGGGGCCCAGGCATCTACCAAGCAGAAGGGCCAGAAGTACTGCCTTAGGCCTGCCCTACAAGGTGCAAATTTCTTTCCTGCCACCACAGGTTGTCGGGTGCACAACACAATGGTCGTAGTTCTGGGAGGACATCAATAGATGCCCTCCCAGAACTGGACGGCTGTGCTGTAGCCGTCATTTGGCTATAGAACTGTTGGCAAGTGGTTAAATAATAAACATGTCATATTTACCTGTTCTGTGCAATGGTTTTGTACAGAGCAGCCCCAATCCTCCTTCAAGGATCCCCTGCCAGCGCTCCTGGCCCTTCCCCTTCTGCTGAATGTCCCCATATAAATGCAAAGAATACACTAAGGTAAAAAAAACAAACAAACTTCTGTCTTTACAACCACTTCAATACCTCTTTAACCACTTCCCGACCGCCGCATGTACATATACGTCGGCAGAATGGCATGGACAGGCACATTGACGTACCTGTACGTCCCTGCCTAGACGGGGGTCCGATCAGGACCCCCCCCGCTACATGCGGCGGTCGGATTCCCGCGGGGAGCGATCCGGGACGACGGCGCGGCTATTCGTTTCTAGCCGCCCCCTCGCGATCGCTTCCCTGGAGCTGAAGAACGGGGAGAGCCGTATGTAAACACGGCTTCCCCGTGCTTCACTGTGGCGGCTGCATCGATCGAGTGATCCCTTTTTATAGGGAGACTCGATCGATGATGTCAGTCCTACAGCCACACCCCCCTAAAGTTGTAAACACACACTAGGTGAACCCTAACTCCTACAGCGCCCCCTGTGGTTAACTCCCAAACTGCAACTGTCATTTTCACAATAAACAATGCAATTTAAATGCATTTTTTGCTGTGAAAACGACAATGGTCCCAAAAATGTGTCAAAATTGTCCGAAGTGTCCGCCATAATGTCGCAGTCACAAAAAAATCACTGATTTCCGCCATTAGTAGTAAAAAAAAAAAAAAAAATAATAAAACTATCCCCTATTTTGTAAACACTATAAATGTTGCGCAAACCAATCGATAAACGCTTATTGCAATTTTTTTTACCAATAATAGGTAGAAGAATACGTATCGGCCTAAATTGAGGAAAAAAAAATGTTATATATGTTTTTGGGGGATATTTATTATAGCAAAAAGTAAAAAATATTGATTTTTTTTCAAAATTGTCGCTCTATTTTTGTTTATAGCGCAAAAAATAAAAACCGCAGAGGTGATCAAATACCACCAAAAGAAAGCTCTATTTGTGGGAAAAAAGGACGCTAATTTTGTTTGTGAGCCACGTCGCACGACCGCACAATTGTCAGTTAAAGCGACGCAGTGCCGAATTGTAAAAACCCCTTGTGTCATTTAGCAGCATATTGGTCCGGTCCTTAAGTGGTTAAGTATGTCTCTGTGAATAGAGAGACTATTTAAGTATGTCTCTGTGAGGCGGGATCACACTATTGCAAATTAGATGCGGGATCCCCGCATCCAATACGCAATAGCAGGAGAATGTGAATGGCTCTCAATGGAGTCGGTTCACATATTTCTGATGTGGCCCCGGTGCGAATTTTCACAGGAGTCCTGTGCAGCTTTTGGTCCGTTTTAGGTCTGAATTCAGACCAAAATTTGGACTGAAATCGGACATGAAACGGTGAACCAGGACGCACCGGACCCCTGCTGGGAGCCGCATCGGCATTAGGCCTTGTACACACGACCGAGTTTCTCGGCAAAAACCAGCAAGAAACTTGCTGGGAGATATTTTTTTGCTGAGGAAACCAGTCGGGTGTACATTTTCGTCGAGAAAACTGTCGAGAAACTTGACGAGCCAAAAAGAGAGCAAGTTCTCTATTTCCTTGACGGGAATGGAGAAAATTGGCTTGTCGAGTTCCTCGACAGCCTAACAAGGAACTCGACGAGGAAAACGATGTGTTTCGCCCGTCGAGTTTCTCGGTCGTGTGTACGAGGCTTCAGGTGTGAACAAAGCCTCAGTAGACTATTCACTTTTCAAGGGAGGTAGCACCTTTAAAGGATTTTTTCCCCAGAACTTAGTAAACGCAATAAAGCTCTACTGAGTTTCATCATCCAATCATGTGCAAATAAAAGTGCAGTTTTTTATTACATTTTACTTACACATGATTGGGTATTCTTTTGAAGTGAACATTCACAACAATCACTAAGCTCTGGGGAAACTTCCCTTTTAACATTCCAATTTTCTTCAATGTGAACATCCTACTTGCCTTTAGTAAATCAGCCCTTATAGCATGCACGCAGGTTAAACCCAACATGAGCATGGCATAACCTCACTAGGCACAGCAGACAGACCCAAACTCACAGTTACTATATCTGTGTTAATTCCCATAGGAAGTATATTAATTTAGATACTATGCCATCACATACCAAGCTTGCCCAATGTCCTCCCAGCAGGTTCCTTGTTGAATAGGCCCTAGAGCAGGGATGTCAAACCTAATTTCATTGTGGGCCGCATCAGCTTTATGGTTGCCTTCAAAGGGGTGGTTGTATCTGTAAATGTTTTTTTTTCTCAGAGAAAGAACTCAACCATGCTTACCCGCTGAAAAACATTTAACGGTGAATGTGGCCAAATTTCCAGTAACACTGGGAGGATCTTAAAGGGACACAAAAATACAAGCAGTGTGGTATGTGTGCAGTACAGGGATGCGCTATGTGCAGTTTCAGCAGTGCCCTATGCACAGAATGCAGAGCCCAGAGGTACACTACGCATAGGGTTGAGAATGCACTACATACTGAGTGTGGGTGTGCTATATACAGTGTGCAGGGTTCAGCTGTCTTTTACAGGCTGTCCATATCTCACTTCTTTCTCTCCTTGGCTCTCTGCACCACATTCCCCATCTCCGACCCCTGCACACATCTCCCTCCACAACCATCATCTCTCCTCCCCCATAAGCTTCCTCACATCTCACCAACCTGGACCGACTCTTGTACCTCCTGGCAGTGTAGGCGGCTCTGCCTCTCTTTCTCACTTGCAGGGAGATCATTTGTCAGCATCTTACCATGTAATGGCTCATCCCACACTGCACCTGCATCTGCACCTCTCTTGCTCCCGCTGTGAGTGCAGGGCAGGTAGGGATCTGTGGGGATCACCAAGAGGAAAGCTGTCCTTGTAAACACAGAAGCTACAAGTGACAGTGGTGAGCATGGAGCGGAGGGCAAGAGCCTGACATGGTGGAACTTTTTTCCGCCACACTCCAGGTGAAAAAGAGCCCTGGATACAAGGACCAAATGAACTGGCCTGGCGGGCACATGTTTGACACTTGTGCCCTAGAGGAAGGAAACACCAGTCCAATGAGCTTTAAAACATTTTACTGAAGTAAAACAGAGGCATTATAACTAGGGTTGCACCGATACCGATACTAGTATTGGTGCCGATACTGAGCACTTGCACGAGTACTTGTACTCGTGCAAATGCTCCGATGCTTAATCCCATACCCTGGCAACCACACAGATGATCGGTGCAGCAGTGGGGGCAGTTACAGGCACCAATCTCCTTATATAGCTTTCAATAAAGCAGCTGACAGCTGCTTCTCCTCCTCTCCCTCCCCAGAGCTGCTTCATTGAAAGCTATACAGGGAGATCGGTGATTGTAACTGTCCACCAATCATCCCCAACTTTCCCATGTATCCTCCACCGCCCCCCCCTGTGTCCTCCTCTGGCTTTCCAGGTCCTCCCCTGGGTCCTTCTCCAGCTCCCCGGGTCCTCCGTGTCCTCCTCCAGTTCCCCTGCTGTCCCAGATCTGTCAGGATATAGAGCAGAGGAAGGAGCCGGTATATGTCACTTACTGGCTCCTTCATTTCTGAATGAACAGAGGCAGTGATCACTACATCTGTCCATTCATAACTGAACATTGTAACCTGTGTATACGATGCTTTACTTTATGAATGGGGAGGAACCTCTGTCTCTGTCCATTCATCTTTAGTGCAGCTGAGGGACTGGCACTGCAGAGAAAGGAACTGGGGAATATGTGTCTTTAGTCCCTTTCCCTGTCTCAAAGGGGAGATATCAGGGGTCTGTTTAGAGCCCCCCCCCAACAGGGCTGATAAAAAAAAAATAATACAATGACACCGTCCACAATGCTCCCCCCCCCACCCCCCCAAAAAAAGCATTGTAAAAATAAAATAAAAAAAATAGTAAAAAATAACATTGTAAAAAAAATAAAAAATTTAATTACTGATGGTGCTACATATTAGTGCCAATGTCACATAACATAAAAATGGTATTGGTGTAACCCTAATTATATGACTTTAGGATCACTCTTTGCGCCACTTTTCTTCTTGTAAGTCATATCTGCCCTATTCCCTCTCTTCCCTCAGGGGCCACAGGACCTTTGCATGTATTCACCAGCTGGGGAATACCTCTCACTGGTGAGGCTACAAAGCAAACAGGTTGGCCGAAACCAGTCCCACAGGGGCAAATATAGCCAGAAGCTACTATTCCTTCTGCACAATAATCTTTTCCCAAGCTGGACCAATGTTATGTAAAAATATCCATGCCTAGAATTCAGCTTGAATGTGTAATATCTGATATATCTGATAGATTCATCCCGACTTCCCTTCTCACTTTGAAGCTTTGTATCTCCGATGGTAGTGACAGATAAAATCAGTTACTATGAAGCTCTCCAGCTCACTCCTACCTCTCTCCATATGGTATATGTTTCAGCTTGACATATAAACTAAAGAGAGGTTTGCAGTAACTTTATGATGAAATATTTTGGAATTGAAATACTTTCTCTGTGGGAAAACTCTAAGAAAAATAACATAACATGTTTTGTTAATAAGTCAAAGAGCAATGTAATGCCGCGTAAACACGATCATTTTTCGGCATGAAAGAAAACGTTGTTTTTCAGCATGTCCAAAAAACAAAGTTTTTCCAACTTCATCATTAAAAACGACGTTGCCCACACACCGTCGTTTTAAAAAAAATGATGAACAAAGCGCGGTGACGTACAACACGTACAACGGCACTCTAAAGGGGAAGTTCTATTCGCCTTTGGGCTGCTTTAGCTGATTCCTTGTTAGTAAAAGACAATTTGCGCTTTTTTGTCTGTTACAGCGTGATGAATGTGCTTACTCCATTATGAACAGTAGTTTTACAAGAACGAGCGTTCCCATCTCATAACTTGCTTCTGAGCATGCGCGGGTTAAAACGTCGTTTTAGCCCACACACGATCATTTTTTACTTCCCCGAAAAAAATTTTTTTTTAAAACAACGTTAAAAAATGCAGCATGTTCGAATTTTTTTTTTTGCTTTTCAGAAACTGAAAAACGATGTGCAGCCCACGCACGATCATTTTAAATGACGTTTTTAAAAACGACGTTTTTTTCCATGCAAAAAAATGATCGTGTGTACGCGGCATGAGAGATTCAGTAACACATAGAAACCAATCAACAAAAATGTATGCACTAAACTGTTCAAAGGCAAATATGTTTGGTTGCTGTATATTATCTAACAAGGTCTTTTTTTACCTCTTTTGGTCTAATGAGGACCTCCAAAGCCAAAGATAGCTGACACCCTTCAGAATTTGGTGGGTTGTGAGGCATAATGGGTGCAAAGATGATGAAAATCATTGGACACCAGACACTTCTTGGATGCAAAAGAGGTTTTTTTTCTTTTATAAAGTCCTTTTTATATATTTTGGGAGGAAAGAGGGATAGGGCCAGGACACCCTTAGATAGTTGCAAACTCAATTGGAAGACTCTGAGGCCTTGTATTCACGGCAGGACGTGTCCGATGAAAACGGTCTGCAGACCGTTTCCATCGGACATGTCTGGCCGGGGACTGCCCGGGGACTTCTGTTCGATGGCTATACACACCATCGAACAGAGGTCCGCGCGTAAACAATAAGCGGGGCGTGTCCGCGGTGTCACCGCGTCGATGACGCGGTGTCGCCGCGACAATGACGCGGCGACGTGGGCGGCCCGCCTTTAAAATGCTTCCACGCATGCGTCGAAGTCATTCGACGCATGCGAGGGATGGCGGGCGGCAGGACATGTACGGTAGGTCTGTACAGACGACCGTACATGTCCGGGCGGACAGGTTTCCAGCGGACTGTTTTAAAGCAAGTCCAGGAAACAGTTGTCCGCTGGAAACCTGTCCGATCCGCCCGAAAATGGTCCGCTCGGGCCAACACACGGCCAAACATGTCTGCTGAAACTGCAGACATGTTTGGTCGTGAGTACAGGGGCCTGAGACTTCAATAGAATGACAGCTGTGCATGGAAAGGCCCCAGCAAGAAGCCACATCCGCACTTGCAGGAATGCAAGTGCGGATCACGACGCTCAGGAAGTGACGCTTGCGCTCCACCAGGGCCTCGGCTGGAACCAACGTTTGCTAGGCTCTCTGAGACTGTAATAGGACCAGCACGACGCTCTACCTTGCATACAGGAGTTGGTGACTATGCGCTTGTTTATCTTTTATATTGTACGTGTAATGTTTGAAGGGTTTATCATATCTGTGGGCTATTTATATTTTTAACCCATTAAAAACGGAATTATGCTATGGCACTGTTTTTGTCTTTTTTTGGATTAATTGGGAGCCTCCATACAGATTCATTTGATTACCCTGTTTGAAGGATATATACCAGTCTGGAGCTTTATATACATCGCCAGATATAACTTACTTTTTGGTAAGTGTGTACCCCAGAGGGGGCTCGTTTTGTCCCACGCGGTGTCTTTTAAGGAGTTCGGGTGGAAGGTGCTACGCTGTCTGTCCTTTCTTAAAGTGAACCACATCTTTATATGGGACTTTACCTCTACTGACTGATTTCCTTCACACAATATTGTTTTATAGTGTATTAGTGGTGCCTTGAGCATTTACACCAGAATTATCACTTTTAGCGCTGTTTGTGATTGTCTTAATTGTGCATGTATGCTCTTTTAATTGTGATCATTTTTTTTATCATGTCTTTATTGTTTTAAACGGCTGCTCCCATCATCGTAGTATACAGATTCTCTGTCATCTACGCTCTTTCAGTTATTAGCTTATTGCAATCAGCTTATATCCGGGTTTGGCGCTGGGAGGTGTTCTGTAGGCCTTCAGTACACTTTTTTCGTTTTCTATGGTTCTGGTACTAGCTTCGGTTACTCACTGTGGTCTCTGGTGAAGGTGATTGGCACCTTCGTGGTGACAGCTTTCCTTCTACCTCCGACCACTGACAGGTTCTCTGGCCGACAGAACCGTGACTTCTGGTTGTACTGCACACTGCAATCCCAATCCTGTGCTGCTCTCTAACTTCTGGATAGGCCCAGCCTAGCATCCAGATGTCCCCTGGATAGGCCCAATCTCCAGCCTAGCAGCCCAGGGCATATGATACATGTCCTCCCTGACAGCTGTCAAGGTGGCACAGAACACAGATCACCTGACTCCACCCAAATATATAGGTTCTCCCAGCAGGCCAATGGATCCAAGAAACCTCTGCCCATTGGCCAATATACCCCATAGACCCACAACCTGACCTTGAGTTGTTCTTCTCATATCTAGTACCACCAAGTTTCAAATACTGATATATGCAATAACATACCTCCTGAGACCCAGTCTATGTGCATTCGTTTTCGCTCGAATGCATTTTCGTCCAAATTTCAGGTATTTTCGTTATCGTTTTAACAAACGATAACGAAAGCACAGAAAATGAAAACGGAAAGATCCAACATAAACAAATGCTGTATTTTCATTTTTTGTTGCGGTCGAATGTACCTAACCTTAACTCTATTAGTCCAATATTATTCTACATAAAGAGAATAGATTCAACATTGAGAGAAAAGATTCAACATTATAGAGACATGAAGAAGAATCGACATAGAGAGAAAAGATTTGACACAGAGAGAAAAGATTCGGCATAGAGAGACATGAAGATTAGACAAAGTAGCTAAAAACATACGATCGCAGCAAGCGGACATTTATGGTGAAATGCTCTGCCCATAGGCTATAGAAGAATTCTAATGTTGGTTGACCAATGACTAGTAATAATAATTAATAAATATAAATATTATTAGTCATACAACATTAGAATTCTTCTATAGCTTGTAGGCGGAATGTTTAAGCTGTTACCTCAAGAACAGAAACATTTAAAATGATATATAAGAACAAGCCTACATTTTTTCCCCTGAAATTTTCAAATGAGCATGGAAGCAGCCACAACACCAAGGTAAAGAAATGTATGTTTAGAATTTGCACAGACAAGATGTACTCATTCTGCAAGCAAGTTGTCTTTCCACTGACACAGAGAAATTTGCAAAGGCATTTCTTATGTGTAATGCATGAGTGGGGGGGGGGGGGGGGCAAATGAAACATAATTTGGCATCCACTAAACGCAGAAGTACAATTAAATTTTTTTTTATAATTGTAATATTTTGATACTGAGTTTTCAGGCATTTTTGCACGGATGTGCTTGCCTTCCAGGACACCTATTCAGTTTGTAAATTGGGTTCGTAGCCACATTTTCCCACAGCTCCTCTGTGGGCTGTGGCAAGGCATCATGCAGTTCCTCCTACATTGCATGACGCATTTCTCGGACTATCTTACCCACTGTTGTCACACGAGAAGAAAATAATTGTGTAATAAGGGCCGATCCTAGGCAGGGTGCACAGGGTGCATTGCACCCAGGCGCCTGCAGAGGTGGGAGTGCCAAACATCTAACAGACTCTCTAACAGAAGCCCTCTCTGTGTCCTCTTCCTGTATTTTGTTTATTGTTAAGAGATCATGTAAGGATCCCAGGTTAATGAAGACTTTGTGGGGGAGCATCTCTGTGGTTGAGTCGTTGACATAGAAACATTTGTAAAGGGGAGGAGTTAAAAAAACGACGACGCCCATGTGGGGGCAACAGAAATATTTCTGCACCCAGGTGCCTGTGACCCTGGGATCGGCCCTGTGTGTAATGAATAGTAACTCTGTCCAGTTGCCAGAAACCTGCACATTGAACATGTTTATTAGTCAATAATAAACAAAATTATAATTAACTAATCCCTTACAGCACATTATCATACATATCAACACAAAACTCCCTCAAACAATTGCAGGGTTAATTAGCACAACCAATAATGGATGAAAGAGAAGCCACATTAGACTCATTTACATTATAACAGTCAACAGCCAGACAGGTGGTTGGAGTTGACATCAGCATATTCTAACAGTATGTGTCCCAACATTATGAATCAGTCACTATTTCTAATATGACATATACAGGGTTCCCAGAGTCTGTGTGTCTTGGGGAGACATGGACCTGAATCCAAAGTAACACCACCTCAAAGGTCCCCAGGCATACAGCAAGGCAAGAGGCTAGCATTCAGTCCCCTCCAAAAGCCTCTGTCCCGGGTGAGTCTGTCACAATTCTGTATATAACAAAGAAGGATTGTTGCACTTAAAATGTAAGGTAAAATTCAAGCGATACAAAACATGCCATGGGATGTGTTCTTTTCCCGAAGAAGGGCACTATCATCATAGCCTGAAACTGTTAATATTGAACACTAGGGAATGTTTTGTATATCTTGAATTTTACATTAAAATTTAAGTGCAGCAGTCCCTCTTCATTTTTTCTATATATGGTCCTTGGGAGGGCCTAATTGCTTTGTAGTGAGAATAATTACTGATGTGCACTTCACCTTGCTTATTATGTATATATATATATATATATATAAAATCATAGGCTACTTTACATATTTACACTTCTTGGTACTGCTTGTGCAAATACATCTGCGTCAGTCTTGGCCTCAGAATCTGCAACAGTGCATCGAATATGGGGATGGACATTATTCTTGTGAAGTTGAAAAGGTGCAAAGGTCTTCATATCAAGCAGCATAAAATCCCTGTGTCAGACATTGTGACATCAATCGATGTGCCCAGTGATATAGATGGGGCCTTAGATTTTCTACAACATGCCTCTGCTGTCTTCTTTTCTTCACCAGGAACAGCAGGATAGCTGCAATCATTAAATTCTCAATGGGTTCCATATAAAACAAATGAAAAAAAAAGCCACTGGAAACAGAAGCAGTTAGCTAAACACACCACCAAAATACAAAGAAAATGCGCCAAAAAGCTAACGTGAATAGTTTACACAACATTCTGGGAGCTGGAATGTTGCTTACGTGCGAATACGCACAAATACATAGCTGAAAATACACGCAAAAATGCCTAACATAAACGCCAGAAAATATGTCTAAAATTGCTGATGCTCAAACATCAGTACCATGTCCAAGAGGCCTAATATTTACCTGTTCCAAGGAAAAGGAAAACTTCTTACTGTCGTTATTTTTTTTTTTCATACTTCCGTTATATTAAAGGGCACAAACTCTTGAATGGTAATCATTAGCCTTTTAAAATGATATTTTCTTTATACAGTATATTATTTCAAGTACTAACAAATACACATTTTTACTTTTCTTTCATGAGGTAAATGTTGCATACTCATATTTCACATATTATTGCATATTTGCATTTCACATTTTCCCCTTTGCAGCAAGCAGGCAGATCCTTAAGAATGTCTCAGATATCAGCTATTGTGCTAAAAATAGACCTGAATGAGGATGAACATTTCTTGTCATCTGTCATCATCTTTTTTTCAGTTAAAGCGGAGCTCCACCCTACTTTCAACAATAGGCTAATCATACTGCCGACATTCAAAATGTTTAAAACGGACGTTTTTATCTCTAAAATCTAAACAGTACCTTTTGTTTAATGAGGCTTCCGGTCTGCACAGCTGCGGGTATTCTTCGGGTATTGTGTCACTTCCCGTACCACGCAGTGTGCTCTGGGATGAGGATGTGTATACATCACAACGTGGCGGTAACTTTAAATTGCGACGCCTACCATTGTGATGGCAACACAAGCTGATGTCGCTGCTCCCTGTTGCGTGTGCGCTTGTGCGGGATCGAGCGGTGGATGCTGGGACATCAGCATCACCGCAACAAGGAAGTGCCTGCTTGTGGGCTTCTAATGCCCACAGTTAAAATGGCAACGGCACAACAAGCGGAATATAAATGTAAATAGCGGACAGAATGACAGAGGAGCGGACGTTGGACACCAAATACGTGAGTTTATTTAAGCTATGCTATTAACTATTTAACTACCCCCCAAAAAAATCGTATTTGCGTGGGAGATCCGCTTTAAGGAGACATTTTTACTTTGCCAGTTCAAGGCCAAGGCAAAGTGACAGTGTCTGTGCTAAAAGGGCCTCCCCGACCCAAAATTCACTTTGCTAGAATTCTACCACAGCTTCATCCTCTTTGACAGCTAGTACAAAACCTGCTGGCTGTCAGACCAGAGTGCTGTAATTTGGGAGGAGGTACATCATTCTCTATACATTGAAGCACCAGGTATTTTTGCTATCTGAAATAGGATGGGATGGGAGCACTTCACACAGACACTGTCACTTTGCCCGACAAGAAAGAAAGAGAAAAAGGCAGTTACTGTGACTTAAAGGGGTGGTTCACCCTAAAAACGACTTTCCCCTATTACACTGCCCCCCCACATTACAATACGATTATGCCTATAATTTTTTTTTTGCTGCTGTACATACCTGGGTACAGCTATTCACCCGTGTCCTCCGGGTTGCGAGTCCCGCGGGAGTGGGCGTTCCTAACATGGCGGTGATTGACGTTTTGACAAAAAAACGAGCTCCCCCCGTCGCGCAAGCCGCATCACGATTGGCGAAAGGAGCCGAACGGCGATGCGCAGGCGCAGTATAGCGCCGACTCGCCGTTCAGGTCCTTTCGCCAATCGTGACGCGGCTTACGCGACGGGGGGAGCTCGTTTTTTTGTCAAAACGTCAATCACCGCCATGTTAGGAACGCCCACTCCCGCGGGACTCGCAACCCGGAGGACACGGGTGAATAGCTGTACCCAGGTATGTACAGCAGCAAAAAAAATAAAATTATAGGCATAATCGTATTGTAATGTGGGGGGGCAGTGTAATAGGGGAAAGTCGTTTTTAGGGTGAACCACCGCTTTAACATTACTATTCCTATAAAATTCAGTGAATTTATAACAGATCCCGGCCCCCCCATGTGAATGAATATGAGGTACACTGTATCCCTACTCATTCTCAAAAAAAGGGTAAAAAATAAATAAAAATAAAGAGACAGTTTTTGATAGGTCCTTTATTAGAAAACAAAAACAATGTCGCATGCAGTAAATCCAGCGTCAATGAAAAACAAAGTGAAACTAAACGGATTCCGAAAATGAATAATGAAATTAAACTAGTAGCATAACAAATCTATCTGAAACAAAACAAAACACATTTTTCTGTTCTCCACATGTCTCCAGCCCGATGGGCAGCATCAATTTCTTCTTCTGCAAGGACTCACATTGGGCGCCAAAAATGTAGCACCCATCTGACCACTGCAGGCAGATGAAGTACCTCCACAGTGAGCTAGCATTTTTGCAGGGCTGAGCCCATAGCTAAAAAGTTGGGATGTGTAACAATTGGATGCCAATCACAGAATTTTAAAGGACTTTTATTTCTCACAGACATCACATTGGAGAGAGAGTTAGAGAACTCAGAACACCCTTCCTGACTTACAGACTAAGGGGCAGATCCACAGAGAGAGTACGCCAGCGTATCTACTGATACGCCGGCGTACTTTCAAATTTCCTGCGTCGTATCTTTGGTTTGAATCCTCAAACCAAGATACGACGGCATCTGGGTTAGATCCGACAGGCGTACGGCTTCCTACGCCTTCAGCTCGTAGATGCAATACTTTGGCGTCCGCTGGGTGAAGTTCTCGTTGTTTTCCGCATCGAGTATGCAAATGAGCTATTTCCGACGATCCACGAACGTACGCGCGGCCGTCGCATTTTCTTACATCGTCTCTAGTCGGCTTTTTCCAGCGTATAGTTAAAGCTGCTTTTTTTGCGGCGTATAGTTAGACTTGCCATGTTAAATATGGCCGTCGTTCCCGCGTTTATTTAGAATTTTTTCATTTTTTTTGCGTAAGTCGTCCGTGAATCGGGATGGACGTAATTCACGTCTAAGTTAAAAAATATGACGTCCTTGCGACGTCATTTAGCGCAATGCACGGCGGGAAATTTAGGGACGGCGCATGCGCAGTTCGTTTGGCGCGGTGACGCGCTTCATTTAAATGAAACATGCCCCCCTACTCGCCGATTTGAATTAGGCGCCCTTACGCCGCAAGAGATACACTACGCCACCGTAACTTATGGCGCAAATTCTTTCTGGATTCAAAGCAACAAAAAGTAAGTTACATCGGCGTAGCGTATCTCCCATACGCTGCGCCGGTGCAGATCTCTGTGGATCTGCCCCTCAGACTCTATCTATAACCCTCAGTACAGGCAAAATTAGACATTAAGCTGAAACTAGCATACTGTACCTTTTCAGAAGAGGCAGTAGTTTTCAACAGACTTCATAGTGATACTCCAGTCCTGATGCAGGTTTCTCCATAAGTTCTCCCTCCATAAAATCTCGAGTGGCAGAGTCACCACTGATAGTTCATCTTAGGCTTCACTTTTCCTTCCAAATCCCCATCCTCCGTTAGCAGGGCAGTACTTAGGGTGGTGGGGGCCCCTGGGCTTGAGTCACTTTCGGGCCCTACCTTCTATACAAGACTTTAAATAGAACAACATTATACATACACAAGCTATGTATTAGAGCTACACAATTCTGGATAAACTGAGAATAAAATTAGAGATCACGGTTCTGAAGTAAACCCTGGCCGATTTTTGCAGTTTTTCAATTATTAATGTAGCGCCCCCTTACTTTCAGTATGGGCACTACGCTAAAGTTAATGGGAATGGGAGAGTTACTTCCATTCACAATCTATCGAAATTTGGGCTGTTGTCAATTCAGAACTGTCCTGTAGGTCAGTCTGCGCTCCAGGGGTGCGTTACCACCCCTGGGCGACAGTTGGCGCTAGAGGGGTCCTGACAGACCCACCTTCCCCAGCAGCCAATCAGAGGAGTGTTTCCCTCTTTGGGCATGCTGGAGGGGGATATATCTGTGGCAACCGCCATGTTCTGTTCTGTTCTGTGCGGAGCCCGAGTTCCAGGTGCGGTATCCACCTTCAGGGTACGCGCATCCATGGGCCCCGCCACCGTGGTCTACTTGACCGAAGTTGCGCACCATGCGGAGCTTCACCCTGACATTGAGAGGGGCCCCAGCGACTTGCTGGGTCCCAGACCTTCATTGAGAGGATCCTAAGCTGGGAGCTGCACGGTGGGGGAACGGCTCGGGGAGAACCTAAAGATAGAGGTTGTCCAGGAGGCCTAGACAAACCATCGGGGATCCGGTCATCACGTTGCATGACAGGTACACTAAAGCTGTCAATTGGTGACCCTTATTTAAACTAACTGGGAGGATTAGCTCCATTCAATCCTTCATATCCAAAATTTCTAAGTCTGTGACAGAGGCCTTGAGTCGGGCATGTGGCAGAGGTCTGTTCCTCCCAGTGATTTGCAAGTGGCGCTCCGGGCTGCCAGGCTTGTGACAACCACCTGTCCGGGGGCACTTTACCCAAGCCTACTGTATATCCTCATACTTATGCCAAAGATACCAGTGACATGTAGAGGCAAAATGCAGAATTGACAGCCCGGCTGGATTTAGGGGGACAGACATGCTGTGAATTAAGGATGAGCTCAGGTGTGTTCGTGAACCTCACGTGCAGAGCATGCCAGGAATTCGGCACGGCACAACGCTAATCAGGCAGTGAGACATTACCCGACCTCTGCACAATGTCTCACTGCTTGTAATTAGGGCTCCGCAGTGCCGAATTTCTGGCGGCTCTGCACGTGTGGTTTGCGAACATGCCTGAGGTCATCCTTACCGTAAAATACCATGGGCAGATTACTGCCCAGCAAAACAAAATTTATTTTCCACCTCTTCTTACAGCAAAGTGGCTACACTTATTATTGAAAAATCTCCATTAAACTAATGTCTCTTTAACCCTTGAACGGATGACAGATATTTTGCTAAAGCATTTTGCATCATAGCAAAGTTTTTATTTTTTTACAACAGATTTTCTGTCCATATGCACTTCCTTTAGTGCCAGCCAGAGGCGTCTCTAGGGGGGGACCAGAGGGGGCCCTGACCCCCCCAACATCATGCTGTGCCCCATCATGTGCCCCCCCAAAAAAAAAAATTTTTTTTTTTTTTTTTGTTGCAATTTTTGTATTTTGCTCCCCGAGAGGGAGAGCGTCCCCAGTCAGCTCTGCGGGGGATTCCTCCCCCTCCCTGTGCTCGCCGACACTGCATAATGCGAGCGCTCACACAACCAGATATTCTAGCCTGGGCCGTGTTTAAGTGTGTGCACTGCAGACTGCAGTACACTGTAATCACTGAACTACATTATCTCCATCCCTTCTCTCCCCCCCATCTGTCCCCCTCCCCTCTCCTGTTCTTTCAAAACATTCACAATTTACTTTCACTTTCAGTTAGGCAGATAATATACAGTGCACATTTCTTTCCTGCATCCACAGATTGCAGGAAAGAAACTTGCATGATTCCCCCATCAACAGACAGTGGTGACAAGGGAATATCCCTCCTGCCCAGCAATTATATTCTCCCGACAAACAGTGATTATCACCAGTGGCTCTACAGCAACCACTAGTGATAATTATAAGAGAATCTGCTCATTAATGGTTCAAATCTCAGGCAGTTCCTGCTGAACCAGCTGAGATTTAAACTGTCTATGGCTGGTCTTAGCTCTTAGGCAGCCCATACATTGATTAGCACTGTCGGCTTCCTGGCGTGATCGGGCATGTGGGATTTCAAACACACCCGAGCCCATCTCTATTGGTTGTAGACAGTTGAGCTCCCTGCAGGTTGCTTAGCAGCAGTGGACCCTTCTCTGACATGCTGATCGGGATGCAATCCAGGTGATGCTCCCAGTCAAATCCTAGTCATAAATATCAGAGATTTTATTGATCAAAGCCCACACTTTACAGGCATAGAGCCCACATGGCTGCTGATCATACGGTTGATTATATTTATGTGGTTGTACTCTTGATGCTAATAAATACTGTGTTTATTAGATCTGACTGGGAGCATCACCTGGATCACATGCCGATCAGCATGTCAACAGAGAAGGTTATACAGCATTACTGCTGCTAGGTGACCAGCTGGGGGCTCGGCTCTCTATAACCAATAGTGCCAGCCTTCCCCTGCATGCACCCATAATGTCACCAGCACTAGGTCCTAATAGACTGCCATCGCTGCCAAGGAGACAGATGCCAGACCAGCGCTGTAAATAGCAGGGACAGGACAGCTGGGGATCCCCACTGTGGCAGAACACCAGGGCCCGGTGGCAAGACAACCTTTGCAACCCTGATAGTTCTCCCACTGCTTTGGACCCTTATATTTTCTTGGTGTGCTGGTGACATATATATCTATGTGAAAGGGCCCATAGTGGGATCGTAGTAAAGGGCCCCAGGATATATATATATATATATATATATATATATATATAATTGCATTTTATAGTTGGCCCCCCTACTTTTGTCCCTGTCCCCCCATGTGCCCCCCCTAAATATGAAAGCTGGAGACGCCACTGGTGCCAGCTGCACATCATTGCTCTCTTGGACCATGCTTGTGTGATGTATGTCAGCATGGCTGCTTGTGACATAATGTGCATGTGACACCCAATAACAGGAAGTGCCTGAACAAGTAACCAGTAAGGAAAAAAAATTGTCAGGAGGTCTAATCCTGTTATACTCTTTAAAGCAAAGTTTAGGCTTTTCGATTCACTTAAAAATTATGGATTTTTTACTTAGAACTAATCATATCCACTGTTATTTTTGATAAAGGATAATGCTAAAATATTTTGAACCTGTGGAGTATTCTTGGAGGCTCAGGAAGCAATTAAGTATGACAAAAGTGGTCCCGGTTACCCTGGGATTTTTGTTATGACCTCCTCTGGACTAAAACTGTAGGAGTTGTGAGATCCTGACCTTAATGGCGCTCAATCTTTTTTCCGTCTGACTATGAAACTATGACTCATGATTTCTTTTCAGCATTCTTTTGTGAACACGTGGAACCACTTGTATGCAGAAAGGGACGTTTAGTCTTTTCATTCTCCCTATTCTAAAATAAATAACAAAAAAATAAGAATTGTTTGTATTATGTGACACTTTGACTTTAGGATTTCCCTTCTTATGAATACAACTCTGTCTACATGAATAATGGCAAAGCCTGAATCTGTATAGGTTATTTTTTAATTGCAGGTAAAAGTGGAAATATAAACAAAATCAAAAAGGATATAAACTGCAGCATATCAATAGTATTAACTCAGCAGTTTTTGTTTTTCTAAAGTCGGCCATACACTGCACAAATTTTGGCTGATTCATAAGGAACTGTTTGAAAATCTGTGGGTTCCTCCTAGCCAACATTTCTCGATTGAAAAATCAAAAAGGCCGCTGGAAAGTTGTTGGCTAAATAACAACTGCATCCAATTAGATGCAGCCAATGTTGTGGTATTTTAACAGGTGATGGGGCACAGCGAGAGATTTGCAGTGTAGCATGAATGGAAGAATCTGTTACATTATAAATTATCAATGTATGGCCAGCTTAAGTCCCCTCCATGACACAGTTTCCTTTATTGTGCATTTGGGGACACAGGGTTAATTCAGAGACAAGAGGGTTATACTGCTGCCTACAGGAGATTGGACATTTAGCTGTTAGTCAGCCAGATATACTAAACGGTTACTAAGGATACGTATCTCAGAACATATGATTAATATTAGAAATGGTTTCACTAAACATAGTGGGCTAGATTCATAAAGCCTGCCGTAAGTTTGTGCGGGGCGTAGCGTATCTGAGATACGCTAAGCCGCTGTAACTTACTGAGGCTGGGGCTGGATTCACAAAGAATCTGCGCCCTAAGTTACGGCGGCGTAGCGTACATCTGCCGTCGTAAGCGCGCCGAATTCAAATTCTGAAGAGGTGGGCGTGTTTTATGTAAATAAAACATGACCCCACGTAAATGACGTCTCTAACGAACGGCGCATGCGCCGTTCGTGAAAGAATCCCAGTGCGCATGCTCAAAATTACGCCGCAAATCGCCAATGCTTTAGACGTGAATGTAATTTACGCAAAGTCCTATTCGCGAACGCAAACAACGTAAACGACGCAAAATTCGACGCTGGCCCGACGTCCATACTTAACATTGGTTGCTTCTCATATAGCAGGAGCAACGTTACACCGGAAAAAGCCTTACGCAAACGACGTAAAAAATTCCGCCGGGCGCACGGACGTTTCTGAATCGGCGTATCCAGCTCATTTGCATATTCTACGCTGAAATCAATGGAAGCGCCACCTATCGGCCAGCGTAAATATGCAACTAAGATACGACGGCGTAAGAGACTTACGCCAGTCTGATCTTAACCTAATTTCGGCGTATCTTGCTTTCTGAATACAGAAAGAAGATACGCCGGCGCAGCTTTGAATTTACGCGGCGTATCAATAGATACGCCGGCGTAAATTCATGCTGAATCTAGCCCAGTGTTTCTTTGCACTTTAAAAATGATCATGATAGAGACACGTCACTGCTGCAGTTTTGTGGCATTGATAGGGTATTCTATAATTTGAGGGGATCCAATATAGCATGGGTGCTTAACCTGTGGCCCCCCAGCTGTTGCAAAACTACTATCATGCCTCTGCCTTTGGGTTTGTTTGTAACTATCAGTGGCTTGCAATGCCTCATGGGACTTGTAGTTTTGCAACAGCTGGAGGGCCACTGGTTGAGCACCCATGCAATATAGTAAGATACCTATCAAAGCAGAAACTAAATTAATTTTTTTATTAAATACACTCACACCGAATGGATTAAACATCAAGTTAGATTTAAATTGCTTTATTTATGATGTTTAAGTTTGTCTGCCGGAAACCCATGATTTCAGTTTTTTGCTTTTATTTTAAGTTAAAAAAATATATATTTTTTTTGTAATTGTCATTATGTGCATTTACTATTGCTGTCTTAAAGGGCTTGTAAAGGTTTTTTTATTTTCTAAATAGGTTCCCTTAAGCTAGTGCGTTGTTGGTTCACTAACCTTTTCCTTTGATTTCCCTTCTAAGGGCCAGTTCACACCAGACACAGTTCCGTACAGTTCTCTAGTTGGCTCTAGTTCACACCATGCAGTCAGTTTTCTTTGTTTTCTTTGTCTCAATTTCTCACTTTCTGTTCCTCCTAAGTAAGCTGTTCTGGCTGACTAACCCCCAGCCAGATGATGGGGCAAGCTTACTGAGGAGGAACAGGAAGTGAGAAATTCAGACAAAGAAAAAAAAACATTTAGAAGGGAAATCGAAGGAATAGGTAAGTGTAACAACATTGCACTAGCTTAACCACTTGCCGACCGCCGCATGTATATGTACGTCCACAGAATGGCACGTACAGGCAGATGGGCGTACATGTACGTCCCCGCCTTTCCGCGGGTCGGGGGTCCGATCGGGACCCCCCTGCTACAACCGGCGGTCGGATTCCCGCGGGGAGCGATCTGGGACGACGGCGCGGCTATTCGTTTATAGCCGCTCCGTCGCGATCGCTCCCCGGAGCTGAAGAACGGGGAGAGCCGTATGTAAACACGGCTTCCCCGTGCTTCACTGTGGCGGTTGCATCGATCGAGTGATCCCTTTTATAGGGAGACTCGATCGATGACGTTAGTCTTACAGCCACACCCCCCTACAGTTGTAAACACACACTAGGTGAACCCTAACTCCTACAGCGCCCCCTGTGGTTAACTCCCAAACTGCAACTGTCATTTTCACAATAAACAATGCAATTTAAATGCATTTTTTGCTGTGAAAATGACAATGGTCCCAAAAATGTGTCAAAATTGCCCGAAGTGTCCGCCATAATGTCGCAGTCACGAAAAAAATCGCTGATCGCCGCCATTAGTAGTAAAAAAAAAATAATTAATAAAAATGCAATAAAACTATCCCCTATTTTGTAAACGCTATAAATTTTGCGCAAACCAATCGATAAACGCTTATTGCAAATTTTTTTACCAAAAATAGGTAGAAGAATACGTATCGGCCTAAACTGAGGGAAAAAAAATGTTATATATGTTTTTGGGGGATATTTATTATAGCAAAAGTAAAAAATATTGAATTTTTTTCAAAATTGTCGCTCTATTTTTGTTTATAGCGCAAAAAATAAAAACCGCAGAGGTGATCAAATACTACCAAAAGAAAGCTCTATTTGTGGGGAAAAAAGGACGCCAATTTTGTTTGGGAGCCACGTCGCACGACCGCGCAACTGTCTGTTAAAGCGACGCAGTACTGAATCGCAAAACCTGGCCTGGGCATTTAGCAACAAAATGGTCCGGGGCTTAAGTGGTTAAAGGAACCTATTTTGAAAATAAAAAACAAACCTTTACAACCCCTTTAAGATGTATTATATGAGTCCTAAGTACATTTATAGTTATATTAATTTTGCATGATGTTTAGATTTAAGTGGTGACAACAATTTTGTTTGCTCTAAATCTGCCGTTGTTGTCATGCTAAGCCATTTGGATTCAACATGGTATTTGCTGCTCTTCTGTTCCAGTCGCTCTGGTAGCTCTGAGTGATTGGGATAGGCGTGCAGGTGATAACCATTTGCATGTCTCTGAGATATAAAGGAACGTCGCCGTGCCATACAGCCAATCCTAGGACAAAGTCAAGATGACAAAACGCGTTGGGGCATGGCTGTGCGGCAACTAGTTAGAACATTTCATTACAACAAGAGACGTCTAGGCTGATTTGGCAGGTGCAGGGACAGTGCGGTGCGATATTGTCGACTTGACAAGTCACCCCATATCCCAGGAGAACTCTCTGGTTGACATTTTAAGCTGATTTTACTTAGATATATTGTAAGTGCAATGTATGAAGATTGCTTTTGAATAAACAGTGGTGTGCTTGATGTTATCACACTAGTGGAGCCTTTTCTTTGTTATTTCTCCCCATGTGATCGTACCTAATTGTCCATTGTGTGTGGAGAGGAACAGATCGTTGAACTTAACCATTTGTGGGTAATGCACTACTGCTGAACACGAGAGTGTGAAGCAATATTTTTTGGTGAGTCTAATACTGGCGGGGGGTGGGCTACAAGACACATGGGGGGTTATTTACTAAAGGCAAATCCACTTTGCACTACAAGTGCAAACTATAAGTGCAAAGTGCACTTGAAATTGCACTGAAAGTGCACTTGGAAGTTCAGTCGCTGTAGATCGGAGAGGGACAGGCAAGGAAAATAAAAAACAGCATTTTAGCTTGCACATGAAAAAAACGTTGCACAGAGCAGGCAAGTATAACATGTTTTTTTTTGTTTTGTTTTTTATTACAACATTTGCAATCACTTAAAGGGTCACTAAAGAATTTTTTTTTTTTAGCTAAATAGCTTCCTCTACCTTACTGCAGTCCTGATTTCATGTCCTCATTGTTCGTTTTTGCTCTGATGTTGCTGTAATCCTTCTCTGTTCTGGACACTTCCTGGTTTTCTGTTTCCTGATGACCACAGTACTGGGAGTTTCTAGTTTCATTCTCCAAACCATCACTGCTCTATGGCTCTGTCTAGCACAGAGGCAGGATAACATGCAAAAACGAAACTAGATGCAAAAATGAAACTAGAGGTACATTATATGATTGATTTGTATCTATTTTTAATCAATTTTAAAAGGAACCAGTTAACTATTATGTCTCCATACCCTGTAAACAGTCATTTCAGCAAAAAAAAAAAATTCCTTTACAACTCCTTTAATCACTAGTAATGAGCAGTAAGGAATACTAATGTACCCCTGTATTCATTCCTTTCAAAGGGTGTGGATATCTGGGCTCCCCAACATATAATACAAATCATTATATCCCCAAAATAAATTAAAACACTAACATAACTTTCCATGAAACAAAAGCCCACATTTCCTTTTAAAGGAAGCCTTGCTGAAAACAAAATAATCTAAAAAAATTTAACAGAAAAAAAATGAAAACCCCAAAACACTGTGACTTTAAACAAATGTCCCCTCTCTTTTTTTTTTTTTAAAAGGGAAGCCTTGCAGAAAGGACAGATGTTAAAAGTAACAGCTGATGAAATAACCTCAAAATGAAATACACGTATACCCCACTTTTAAGTACACAATTGGGTTTATTTACTATAGCTGGAAAGTGCAAAATCAGGCTCACTTCTGCACAGAAAACAATTACCTTCCAGGTTATATTACCAGGCTTAACCACTTGCTTACTGGGCTAATTTCAGCTTTCGCCACTGTCACGCTTTGAATGAAAATTGCGCGTGCAACGTGGATCCCAAACAAAATTTTAGTTTTTTTCCCCCACAAATAGAGCTTTATTTTGGTGGTATTTGATCATTTTGCGTCATAAACAAAAAAAGAGCGACAATTTTGAAAAAAACACAATTTGTTTTTACTTTTTGCTATAATAAATATCCCAATTTTTTTTTTTTTTTTTTTAAACAAATTTTTTTTCTCAGTTTAGCCCGATACATATTCTTCTACATATTTTTGGTAAAAAAATTGCAATAAGCGTATAGTGATTGGTTTGCGCAAAAGTTATAGCACCTACAAAATAGGGGATAGATTTATGACATGTTTTTTTTTTTACTAGTAATGGCGGTTATCTGGGATTTTTGTTGTGACTGCGATATTACGGCGGACACTTTTGACACATTTTTGGGACCATTCACATTTACACAGCAAGCAGTGCTATAAATATGCACTGATTACTGTATAAATGTGACTGGCAGGGAAGGGGTTAACACTAGGGGGTGAGGAAGGGGTTAAATGTGTTCCCTAGCAGTGATCCTTACTGTGGGGGAGGGGACTGACTGGGGGAGGTGACCTATCTGTGTCCCTATGTACAAGGGACACAGCATCAGTCTCCTCTCCCTGACAGGACGTGGATCTGTGTGTTTACGCACACAGATCCACATCCTTGTCTGTGTAACGGCCGATCGCGGATACCTGGAGGATATTGTGGCCGCCAGGCACGTGCATTGGCACCTCAGTGACATGGAGGGCATGCGCGCGTGCCACCGGCAGCGCTCGCGTGCCCCCCAGTGGCCGAAGGAGCTGAGGACGTCAATAGACGTCCTCCCGGACCTGAAGAGCCACATTGTGGCCGTCAAGTGACAATGGCCCAGGTCTCAAGAAGTTAATTGAACAAGCTGGGGTTAGAAGCTCATTGGTTTCTATGCAGAAGTGAGCCTGATTTTACACTTTCCAGCTTAAGTAAATAAAACCCACTGTGTACTTAAAAGGGGGGTATGCCTGTAAAAGGCAAATAAGCCCACAGTAGCAAAAAAGGCAGCAAATAGGTCAGTAGCCGAAAGAGCTAGTAATACATATTCAGTACAGTTCCCCAACTGACCCTACTCTTTCTATATGCAGTTTTTCAGCTCCCCTATCCTTTCCTTGCAAAAACTTCCAATACACTGGCAGTGTCTGCTCTGTGCCCACCTTTTAGTGAGGGGGCTGGCAATTTAAAAAAAAAAGAAGCTACAATTGTTGGCCCTTCTAAGCCAGCTGACCCAAGTTCAAAGGACCTTACGGTGCATCATCATTACAATGAATTTGAACAGGTGAATCCACACATTATTTTGGCAGGTTCCCAAATAAGCAGGGTTAGCCTAGAACCCATGGTAGGCTGGAACCTGAACCTCATCAATAAATGTTAATTGAAGCGTGTGTTCACATGCCTGACGAAGGGGTCCTGCATGGCTCCGAAACGTTGTCTTCTGTGATGTGACCATTCTTCAATAAAGATTTGGACTTGATTGACGATCCGTGGTGTGCTGGCGAATATGCACATTTGATCTGTGATGTTTCCAGTTCTAGCTTTTACCCTTTTGTAATTAGCACATTTTTCACCACTCATTAAAATACAAGCCATGTAATTTATCCTCAAGAGGCATCACCATGTACAACCATGACAGGGGAATAAACACGCTTCTTTAGATCCATTTGGGATTTTACATTATAAATTATAAATGGATTGCTTCTTCTGATGCCTTTGTGTAGTTTCATAGAGCCGTTCCCCTTACACTTTCGCCATTTCCCTGGGACCAACAGCTGTGATTTTAGATTTTGTAAATATAAACCAGACCCTGTATGCATCTGATTAATTGTTGTAAAGTACATTTATGCCCAAGGCATAAATAAATTAGTGCCACTCAGAAGTACAAAAGAGGCATAATAAGAAAGGCAGGGCATTCTTATGGGAATTGGTTCACTTAGGTTTAAAGAACAGTGACTAACTGATATTTTGTCCTTGCTCATTAAAAAATCTAAGGGTCACTGTTTAACGTTGGTCATACATTGGCAAATTATACATTCTATGTGACAGGCCATCTGAAATTTGACTTGCGTTTAATAAATCTGTGCAAACCATGTAGAGACAGTTATCTATATTCCTAATGACGAAAACATGTTTTACCAAAAGGTATGTTGTCATTTCAAATTGACAGATGTAATGTGTTTTGCTCAGGGCTTTTTTTCTCAGAGAATAGGTGCAGGAACTCTGACCTTCACCCTTTGTTTCTGCTCCCTCCCCGCCTCTGAGAACCGTTCCTTGGTTCCACCTCCTACCGGCCTCACGGTACCGCCCATTTTAGAGAATACAATACAAAATATCATTTTTGCTACTAAGTGATTTGCCTAGAATTTGTTAATGAAAACAAAGAAAGACAGTAAAATAGATCCCCTTCAGTGAGCAACAATAGGCCCTACCCCAGCAACAGTAGACTCACACCAGCAAAAATAGAGCCTCCACACAACAAAATACTACACCAGCAACAATAGACCCCTGGCAGCAACAACAGATGTCCCAGCAGACTGCATCAATAGACCCTCCAGGAGGCATCAACAACAGACCTTTCCCTTAACAGTAAATCCCTCCCTCTTCAACAATTACACCCCCCTAGAAACACAAGTCCCTCCCCACTAGCAACAATAGATCTACCCAGCAACAAGAGACCTCCATGCAAAAATATATCCCCACCAGTGACAATAGATCTCCCAGCAACAAGCTTTACTAGACCCTCCAGTACCCCTTGCTGGAGGTGCCGGAACTGCGTTCCCCCGCGTTCCTGCTGAAAAAAAGCCCTGGTTTTGCTGTTCCTGGGCCTGAGATGGTAAGCTGGATAGCTTCCAACCACCCTGGTCCAACTCATGGTACCCCTTTCAACAATCCATTGAAACCTAACCCCTTGTGAATAAGTCCACTAGAACCAGCCCCAAGAAAAGGACCATTTGAGAAGTCTATTGATTTCATTAGCAGGTACATTTTGTTACTCTTCCAATATTATCACCCTACATCTTAGTATATAGTTGTAAATGCTACCTTGCCTGTTATAGGGAAGATCACCTAGGTTCTTACAAAGCAATATTACATCACGGTTTACTGTCAATAACAATTTTCACGGTTTAGAAACACTGTCATTTTAATAATTTTTATCTGTAAATACATGGTAAAGTTAATAATAAGCAAAATGCACATCTCTGTGGGCTTAGCATAAAAAATAGGATTTTTTAATACAGCTTACATGTAAAATCCTTTTCTTGGGAATACATCACGGGACACAGAGCCTTAATTACTTAATGGGTATAGTAGTCACCACAACTGATTGGACACTGGTTAACCCAATTAGAATTGAGTTCCTCCCCTATATAACCCCTCCCAAATGGAGAGTACCTCAGTTTTGTAGCAAAGCAATAAGTGTTCCATGTTTAACTCCGAAGAGGGGCAGGAGCTCTGTGTCCCGTGATGTATTCCCAAGAAAAGGATTTTACAGGTAAGCTGTAACCTATTTTCTTGATCATACATCACGGGACACAGAGCCTTAATTACTTAATGGGATGTCCCATAGCAATGCTAAAATTGAGGGGAGGGAGACACAGATCAGAAATAAGACATCGGGCCAGAGGATCTATACTGCTGCCTGCAGCACACTATGCCCGAAGGCGGCATCACCATACCCTTTCACATCTACCTGGTAGATCTTAGTAAATGTATGGACCAAAGACCAAGTAGCAGCCTTACAGATCTGAGCCATGGAGGCCTGGTGATGCACTGCCCATGAAGCACCAACTGCTTTAGCCGAGTGTGCCTTCACCTGAAAAGGAAGAATCTTCTTTTCTAACCATAGGCCTGAATACTGACTTGTCGAATCCAATCTGCAATAGTAGATTTCGACACTGCCTGGCCCTTCCCTGGGCCCTGACAGAATAACAGACAATCAGTCTTACGTATCTGAGACGTAGCTTGCAGATAAACTTTCACTGCTCTTACAACATCGATAGAACGTACACCTTCTTCCTCCGCAGATTGCGGATCTGAAAACCACCTTAGGTAAAAAGCTCCTGAACTTTTTTTTGCGCAATAAGCTTTACGCAATGCGGTTTTCAATGATTGCATCGCAATTTATCGTGCGTCAATAAGGCAGAATCGCACAGCATTTATATGAGCCATTCAAATTTAAACTGCATCAGAAATGTGCATTGTGTGATTTGTCATTCACACCTAGGCGTTTTGAAATCATGGTCTGAATTGCGACTTTTGTGCCCCATGATTCAAAATGCCCATGTGTGAATGCAGCCGTAAGGGTGCTTGGATCACCAAGACTGTTACAAATCTTTTGACAGGTAGTACAGATCACATCTAGGTGATTTGTACTACTGTGTGGTTACTGTAACTGTTTGCCTGGTGTTGAGCTTCTATTAAGAGTGTAGTGTTTGCCTCACTAACTCATGACAACGACCAATCTTACACCGCACTGTCACTAACGTAACAATGCCAGTCTCAGCTGCACCTGGCACAAAGATTTTCCACGGGTGACCCCGCCCCCTCTGATGTTCGCAGGTTCTGGTGCGAACCGAACGGGGGGTGTTCGGCTCTTCCCTACTTTTCTCCCACTGTCCTGGTCTGAAGCAACTGTCTCACTGGGGTTATTTTACTAAAACTGGAAAGTAGAAAATCTGGGGCAGCTGTAAATGGTAACCAATCAGCTTCTAACTTTGGCTTGTTCAATTAAAGCGTAACTCCACTTTACAGTTAGTACAGTACAGTTAGACAGTTACTAGAGTTGGAGCACACATAGTCCTTTGGTTTGTGTGGCAGGGATCATCCTGTTCCTATAATTATAGTTTGTGGTTCAGTAAAGTATTAGATACTCAGGAGTGGTCTTAGGGAAAATATATGCCTACATGGTAATCAACAGCACAATCGACAGCATCTAACTAAGTCATTGTATTCCTGGTTTCTGTCCCCTTTTTTCTTGTCAACATTTATTACCATCAATGAATGATATTCTTCTGCAAATAGGCCCTACTTGGGGTGTGAGATCCATCCATTAAGAGGCAACATCACTTTCGGTTTCTCACTGGCACAGAGAAACTGGAAGTGATGTCACAGCTATGTGGGAAAGCACTGCCCATGTCCTACGGCGGTGCCAATTAAAGAAAAAGACAGCAACAAGAATGACTAGTATTGGGAGTGTTCCGGTGCATTGTATTGTGCCACAATGCAGCTCAAAACCCCGCAAATGAAGCATCTTGTTTGCAATCACTTGATTGCATTGACGTCACACGCTTCCCATAGGCACTGTGTCCAGCGCCCGAGTACAGTGCACTTAAAGGACCCTTTTTTTATTTTAATAGCTTTGGGGGGGGGGCTTCACCCAAGATTGTCACCAGAGTCACACGGGGCAGCAGCATAAAATCAGATCACTTCCCCAGTGACCCAGGAAACCATAGAGAAACCACATTTCTCCTGACTTTCTCTCCATTTGCAGTGCAGCTGCGTATAGCACCACCTGCAGTGGAGAAAGTAGACTGCACCTGCATACAAGTGTGCCTTTGTGGTTCATATACCCTCATCACTTTGAGCCAACTGTAGCTTTCCCCAGTACATTCTGGAGCATGGGAAGATATGTAGCACAGAATCATGTGACACGAAGGTGCACTAGAAATCCACTTGCTGAATTTGTCTGCATAGAAATATTAGACTGAAATTTAATCAGTTTTGTAACATTTTTTGGTTAACATTAGTCCACTGATACACTCTACTTGTTGCATGGAGTTGTTCTTTAAATCATGTATCATTTTGCATTATATTATGTAATACATCACAAAAAAAAGCTGCGAGTTGGTAATGAAGATTATAACTGCAGCATACTGAGATCACAGAAACTCTGCTGCCTCATGTAGCGCAGCAAACTGTGATGAGGCGGTGACTTTATTAGCAAAGAGTGTTATTTACTGCATTAATTAGTGCATACAACTTAGTGATGATACTGATGTGTAGCTTAAGGAACTATTTAATTTCACTTTGTTTTATTTAGCTTGTACAGAGCCTAATTAAAAATACACTTTATTTGTTACAATGGCTCTGAATTAATTAATGGAAAAGGCAGTTTTGGGTTGATTTAAAAGATAAACTATATTAATAGATCAAATATGCAGTTTCCCCCTTTTGCACTAAGCATCTACTGCCCGGGGGCTTTCACACTGGAGCGGTGCACTGGCAGCTGCATCTTTGAGATGCGGCTAAAGCGCCTTAAGATGCAACTAAAGCGCCTAAAGAACCCCTGCCTATTGACATCAATGGGCAGCGCCGCCGAACCACCGGCAAAGCGCAGCTGCAGCGGCCCTTTTAACCAATTTTCGGCCACTAGCGGGTGTTAAAAGCGCAGCACAAACTATGGTAAAGCACCGCTAAAAATATTGGCGCTTTACCACCGATGTCACACCTCTCCAATGTGAAAGTAGCCTAAAGGCTTAAGAGGTTATACGTACAAAAAAATAGGAGCTACTACCTCTTAAAATTATACAGCGGCTTAATCACCAGGAGCTCTGGCTAAGGCAGCTGACTTCTCATCCACAGGAGCAACTTAAAGGAGTTGTAAAGGGAAAAAAATGTGTTTTGCTGAAATGACTGTTTACAGGGTATAGAGATATAATAGTTAACCGATTCCTTTTAAAAATGATTAAAAATAGATAAAAATCAATCATATAATGTACCTACAGTTTCAGTTTCGTTTTTGCATGCTGTTTCCTGCTTGTGTGATGTACAGAGACTCAGAGCCAATACAGGGCAGTGATGGTTTGTAAAACAAAACTGATTGGTGTTGAGGGGTTTTAGACACACAGTAATCACACCTTCTTGATTAGTGACCACAGAGAGAAATCTCCCATGACTTTTTTCATCAGGAAACAGACAACCAGGAAATGTTCAGAACAGAGAAGGTTTACAGCAACATGAGAGCAAAAACGAACAATGAGGTCATGAAACCAGGACTGCAGTAAGGTAAAGGAAGCTATTTAGCTAAAAAAAATTCCTTTAGTGACCCTTTAAGCAAAGAAAATCTGTCAATTTGATGTATGCTCTGCAATCATGTATTTATTGTTGGGTGACAAATGACAGCCACCAATGTCAATGCATTTCAGTCAAACTGGCTTTATTCATGACTTATGAATCAGATAGTCACCCAGCTGCCGTGCAGGGGCCTAACATTCTTCATGACCTATTTTCTGCAGTTCTATTGACTGAACAGCCCACAGGTCATAGGCTTTTCACACCTACCCCTTAGTATGTCACGATGGTTCTTTATTTGCATAAGGATCAGAAACCTTTTCTGGGCAGAACAGTGTGCCCCCTTCGAGTTCTGTGCGTGTGCCTCCTTCTCATTTGTTAACAGCTGCATAAAAAATAAAAATCCCATACTGCAGGGGGCCTATGTGGTACCCCTGTATGCTTGGATAGGAGAAGTGGTTGGGGCTTCTGCATATAGAGGAACAGATCTCTACATGTTGCTTCATCGCCGCTAAATGCCTGTGGGAGGGAGAGGAGGAGAAGCGTGCTTTCAACGGCTGCAGGAGAAGAATTGAGAGATTGGTTCCTCTGTATGCAGCAACCCCACCACACCTCCTTTTCACCTTTTTTCTGCTGCCCCCAATGTGCTATTCAGCCACCCTGAGCTCTTTCCCAGCCCCCATGCTCTTGCCTGCTCATCTCATCCCCCTGCTGGGTTCCCCCTCCCCTCTCTGTCCGGCTTCTGCGGAGGATCTGTCAGGATTGAGAGCAGGAAAAGAGCCTGTAAACATGTCATTTACTGGCCCCTTCTTTTTCTTAATGGAGAGTCAGTGATCTGTACCGGTCATTGACTCTGTGTCAGGTCACCTGCGGTCAGGTGACAGATGCACACCGTTGGGTCAGGAGTGCACCGCTATGATAGTGGACCCTACGGCTGACTGCTGCGGTTGGAACCCTGGGAGGTGCAGAAAGGCAGGTTCACTGGGGCGCCAACATGGATCCCACAGGGAGCTAGAACGTGAGATTCCACAGGCTGCGAAGTTTAAGAGCCAGCTGGTGTTCACCAGAGCCTCTAGTGGTGAGGATGGACTTCACTTCGCTGCAGCTGACAGGTCGCGGCCCCTGGGGTCTCCCAGCTCACGGTAGGCTATAGGAGGATCAGCTAAAGGTCGGGGCGACAAGCAGACAAGGATAAACAGTGAACAAGCCAAAGGTTAAGGGTCACAAGCAGGCAGGGATAGTCGGGAATGCGCCAAGGGTCAGGGTCACACGCAAACAGGAATAGTCGGGGACAAGCCAAGATCGGTACACAGAGATAAACGTAGCACACGGTAAGCAGGAACCCAAACACACAATGCTTAACAAACAACGTTGATCAGCACAGCTGGCTTGCAGTGCACAGGTTAATATAGAGTTTCCTGATAGGACCTGGGGTGGAGCCTTGCTACAGGAGAGATTATTTAAGCAGCCAGGTGAGAGTGGCTGGCCTCTAAGGTGAACACATGGAGGAGGTAAGCTGACACACAAACATTACTGCATATCCATGACACTCTGTCCATTCATAACTAAGACATAGTAAACTGTATTTACTATGTTTCAGCTTGTGAATGGATGGGAAGCTCTATACAGAGCTATTCCTGTGCATTAATTTAGTGCAGTTTAGGCTGCAGAGATGGAGATTGAGGCCAGTTTCCTCAATCTCCTCTTTCTCTCTAAAAGAAATTGCAAAAAGTAATAAAAAAATAATTTTGTAAAAATAATATAAAAAAAATGTGGTGGAACTACCAGGGTCACAAAGGTTGCACTTGCGACCGGGCTCTTGCATTCCGCCACCAGACTCAGAGGGAAGGGCCCCAGTGAGGGTCAGGGGGGCTTTTCGTGGTTTCTTGCCCCAGTGTCCAGAAAGTTATAGTTAAGCCACTGGAGTGAACCCTTAGTTGGCAACATGGTACACCATATTCAGAATTTATTTCAGTCAACAAGGTATGTGGATTGAAGTGAGTGCCAGAGAAGAGATAATGGTGGGCCATAATGTTGCATCCCTTTAATTTGTGTACTAACTGGAGAGACTTTTCAGTAGATATGTGCATTCCCGTTCGTACGAATGTTATTTTCGTACGAATGTTATTTTCGTACGAAAATGTTAATTTTCGTACCCGCAGAATAATGTGTACATACGAAAAAATTAAAGCACCAAAATACGAAAATTACGGGATTACGAATGAGCCGCATAACGAACAACCGCAAATACGAACGATCTGACGAAAATACGACAAAACGAAAACGGCAAAAGAACGAAAATGACATCTATAATAAAAGATTTGCATTCTGTATCCTGTTTGAATCCCCTCTCTGCTCGTATCCTCAGCCGCATGTCCACATGATACCTACAACAAAAGATTTGCATTCTATATCCTGTTTGAATCCCCTCTCTGCTCGTATCCTCAGCCGTATGTTCACACGACATCCACAACAAAAGACCAGCACCCTGTATTTTGAATTCCTTTTTTCTGTTCGTATTTTGGATTCAACAGAATGCAAATCTTTTGCCACAGATGTCACACGAACACACGACCGAAAACACCAAAAGAAAAAGGACCCAAAACACAGAATGCAAATCCCTTGCCACAGATGTAATTTTCGTTTTTTTGAATGGGCAGTGAGTGTAGTTAGTAAAGCAGCTTCTCTTTTGTGCTGAGTAGTACAGTAAAGCCAAATAAACTTTTCTGTGGATTTTCATCTGAAGGGAGATCAGTTGGCCAGACTTTTGAACCCAAAAATGGTTTTCTGATGGAGTTTAAAAACGAACAAATTTTCTGAGAACGAACGGAAAACGATTGTTTTTATGTTTGTTGTTAAAAAAGTCTGACCAAGTGTATGGGGGCTTAACAATCGTTAATATGGATGAGCCGCGTGTTGAAAGTGCCGCGAATCCCGCGATATATTTACGAAAGTACAAAATGACGAAAATCCTTTTTCTGTTCATGTCTTCAGTCGCATGCCCACATGACATCCACAACAAATTGTCATAGATGTCACACGAACACACGACCGAAACCACGAACAGAAAAAGGAATCCAAAACACAGAATGCAAATCATTGACAAAAATTCACGAAAATTATTGTCTAACAAGTAACGAACATGAATTAAACAGAATAACGAACCATCCCGCATGTACGAAAATAAAACGGTAACGAAAATACGAAACGATCAGAATACGAAAAAATCTCGTCGTACGAAAAATGAACGGGAACGAACAGGAAAATGGGCGTCTTACGAAAAATGAACGGAAACGAACCTACGGAACGATACGAAACAGAACAAAAAAAACGTTTTTTTTTTCTGTGCACATGTCTACTTTTCAGACTGTAAGGAAACATCTAAAACAATATAAGACTTTTGACAGTTGAACAGAACTCAAACCAGACCAGGTATGCTCTTAGTTGGACCTTTGTCTCAACACCACCTATTTAAATTACATGGATAACTTCTAAAGAAAGAAACATCACCTGTATCTCCCATTTTACTTAACCTGTACCAGGATGAAGTGGAGAAGAGATCCTTGTTTTAGGGGAATAATACCTAATCATTGGTTAATGTATGCGAATGATGCATGGGTCAGGATCAGAACATTGGAAATTCAAGCTATTCGTGAATACATAAACTCAGTGGACAAATACATCAAGTTTACATGGGAAGAGTCACAGAAAAACAAATTACTCTTTTTTTTTTGATTGTGTGTTACATGTCAAAGAGGGGGCCGACTTGGACAGTGAGGTCAACAGAAAACCTACCCAAACAAACCAGTATCTGCTTTTGATTCTCATCACACACTGGACTACAACCTGAGGGTTATTAGGACTCATCAAGCTGAGATGGTAACAACAAACCCAGAGCTTAAAGACCAAGAACTTTCAGCAGTAAAAGTTTAACTTTGTACGTTTTTTTTCAGTCCACACTATGAACAAATGAAGGTCAAAAGGGATCCATCAAAATTTAAACCGGATCTTAGCAGGGACTTTGTCATTGAGTCCAAGAACTATAAAGGTAGTGCTGGCCCATAGGAGATGGAGCAGGGTTTTGTTGCCAGGGAATTTTTAAGCAAGAATTATGACTGAGCTGAGATAACTACCAGAGTCAGTGGAAATGAGAGTGATATTTGGCATGGTACAGTGAAGCAATGTAAGAGCTATCCCACTTGAGCAAGCAGGGGTTATTACACATGTGCTAGAGGCTGCTGAGGGCTAAATGCACATGTGCTGCGTACACCCAGCTGATGGATTTAGACACAAAAACAGAAGAATAAGTGCTAAGAAGGTAATGAAAGCACACAGCCTGACTCAGGAGCGAGCCTGCACATGTGCCACTATAGGAAGCAGATTCTCATGTTGGCACACAGAGAAGAGGAGTGGAGGGACCCCTGAAGAGGAGGTTCAGGGCCCGTTATGAAAAAAAAAGTATTTACAACTGCTATAAAGGACTGGACACTTAGGCCCGGTACACACGAGCAAACATGTACGATGAAAGCGGTCCGTCGGACCGTTTTCACCGTACATGCCTGCCAGAGGGCTTCTGTACGATGGTTGTACTAACCATCGTACAGAAGTCCGTGTGTAAACACTACGCGGGGCGTGTCCGCGTCGTCGCCGCGACGATGACGCGGCGATGACGCGGCAACGTGGGCGGGCCTGCCATTTAAAGTCATTCGACACATGCGAGGGACGGCGGGCGCTCGGACATGTACGGTAGGTCTGTACTGACGACCGTACATGTCCGAGCGGGCAGGATTCCAGCGGACGGTTTTAAAACACGTCCAGGAATATTTGCCCGCTGGGAAAAGGCCCGGCGGGCAAATGTTTGCTGGAATTCGGCCCGCTCGCGCCTACACACGACCGAACATGTATGCTGAAACTGGTCCGCGGACCAGTTTCAGCATACATGTTTGGTCGTGTGTACGGGGCCTAAGGGGTTGATACTTGTATGCTAGGGACAGGTCAATGAGGGGTAATACATGGACAGAAAGTTTGTCACAGAGGGGTTGATTTTTATGTTCTCGGAGGAGATCACATACACAACAGACAGGTTACTGAAGGGTTAACATCTATAAGCTTGGAGTAGTTAACTAAACCCCTGCTATTGCTATTCCATCCGGTTTGCGTTTAGTTGGACCATCATTTATTTTTCAACAATACAATGACCCCAAACACACCTCCAGGCTGTGTAAGGGATATTTGACCAAGAAGGAGAGTGATGGGGTGCTGCGCCAGGTGACTACCTCTTGAAGCTCATCAAGAGCATGCCAAGAGTGTGCCAAGCAGTAATCAAAGCAAAAGGTGGCTACTTTGAAGAACCTAGAATATGAAATATATTTTCAGTTGTTTCACACTTTTTTGTTATGTATAATTCCACATGTGTCAATTCATAGTTTTGATGCCTTCAGTGTGAATCTACAATTTTCATAGTCATGAAAATAAAGAAAACTCTTTGAATGAGAAGGTGTGTCCAAACTTTTGGTCTGTACTGTATATATATTTTTCTTTATATCTTATTTTTTTTGTAAAGGCCCCTCCCTCTTCTCAATTTGCGGCAGCCCCCCCGCTTCTCAATTTCAGGCGGCAGCACCCCCCCCCCCCGGTTCTCTGCTCCAGGGGGCCCATGCCTTAAGCTGTGTAAGGGGTAGAGTTGCCACCTTTTCTTCAAGCCAAACCCGAACACTTTAGCGGGACAGGGCACATTTTTTTTCGTAGTATACACAATAGGATTATAAAAGACCTGGGGCACCTTTGGGTAATGCAGCGCGCTGCGGCAAACAGTGGGTGTGGCCAAACTGCTCTTGCTGACATCATGGCTCCCCCTCAGTGATGCCAAACCTGCCCCCAGACAGCGGCCCGCATCTCCCGAATGGCAACAGATTTTTGTGTGACTACCTCAGTTACTTGGGGAGCCACGGCCCAGTCTAAATAATGTGTCCAGGTTTCAGGCAGACTGAAACCCGGACACAAGACCCCAAACCCGAACTGTCCGGGTGATTCCTGGACAGGTGGCAACCCTAGTAAGGGGCCCCAAAATTCCTGATGGCGGCCCTGCGCATACCTCCCAACACGCACGGATTCTGCGGGACTCTCCTGCACAGGCAGCTTCTTCCCGCAGTCCCGCGAAAGGGTTAATTTTCCCGCACTGCAAGAGGAGGCAGCACGGAAGCAGGAGGAACCGGAGCGGTGTGTGGAGGATTGTGGCTGCTGAAGGGAAGAAAGCCGACAGACGGGCTAATGACAGTCTGTGGCCCCGGCTGTCGGCACAGGTGAGAGGCACTCCCCCCCCCCCCGCTCAACAACTGCAAAACCCCCCCAGGAGGAACCGGAGCGGTGTGTGGATGTCTGCTTAAGGGAAGAGAGCCGACACATTCCGTGCACAGGTGAGAGGCACCCCCCGCTCAACAAATTTAATGCGCCCCCCCGCTCAACAAATTCAATTCGCCCTCCCGCTCAACAACTTTAATGCGCCCCCCCCCCGCTCAACAACTATGATCCCCCCTCGCTCAACATCTTCGACCCCCCCGATTCTCGGCTCCAGGGGGCCCCATCAACACTCAAGCCCAGGGGCCCCCACCACCCTAAGTCCTGCCCTGCTCACCAGCGCCCATCAAATGCAGCCTCACCAGCGCCCATTAATGCAGCCTCACCAGTGGCCATGAATGCAGCCTCACCAGTGCCCATCAAATGCAGCCTCACCAGCGCCCATTAAATGCAGCCTACCAGTGCTCATCAATGCAGCCTACCAGTGGCCGTCAATGAATGTTTGCTTGCTTCCATTCATTCGGGAGTCGATACACAGACACAGTCCTCCGCCGCCGCGCCTCTGACACTATGTGCGAATGTAGCGGTGGCTGCCTGCTGATGCTGAGACATAGTTGCTTGCTGCAGAGATAAGAGAGTAGGAACACCAGTGGCCCGGCGCCCTAGGCAACAGGGTGCCCTAGGTGGCTGCCTAGTTTGCCTAGTGGTAGCACCGGCCCTGGATTGGGTCCCCCAGCCCATGCCTGAAGCAGCCTCTCTCCCTTTTAAGCATTTGTTTCAGAGACTCAGAGTTGACAGGGGAACACCCCTTAGAGCTTTATGTTCAACTCGTTCATTTCAGGACTTTGATCGATCGTTTTTTTTACAAAAACATTTGTTTTTTCTTTTTTTTTAATACATTTTTTACCTCTACAATAAATTTTTATTGTTGCTATTGATGAACCAGCATTCTTATTGTATGCATGTCCTCCCACTATTTTTCATAATCAGGAGTTTCAGCGCTGAAGCTGAGCATTACACTAGTGCTTTATGTGTGTGTGTGTTTTTTCCCCCAAGGAGAAAAAAAACTTGGACAATAATAGGGAAAATAATAAAAAATGTATAAATAATGCAATTGTATTTTATTTATGATGCTCTAAAGACCTAATTAATTTTTTTATTGCAAGGTTTAAAAACATAATCCCTTGTTTTCTTAGATATAGTGTAAGTACTGCTTCAAGCGGAGGTTCACCCATAGAGAACACATTTTCCCCTTAGATGGATGCTCGTTTTGTCTAGGGGAATCGGCTAGTTGTTTTAAAATATGAGCTGTACTTACCGTTTACGAGATGCATCTTCTCCGCCGCTTCCGGGTATGGGCTGCGGGACTGGGCCTTCCTTCTTGATTGACAGTCTTCCGAGAGGCTTCCGACGGTCGCATCCATCGCGTCACGATTTTCCGAAAAAAGCCGAACGTCGGTGCGCAGGCGCAGTATAGAGCCGCACCGACGTTCGGCTTCTTTCGGCTACGAGTGACGCGATGGATGCGACCACCGGAAGCCTCTCGGAAGACTGTCAATCAAGAAGGAACGCCCGCTCCCGAAGACCCATACCCGGAAGCGACGGAGAAGATGCATCTCGTAAACGGTAAGTACAGCTCATATTTTAAAACAACTAGCCGATTCCCCTAGACAAAACTAGCATGCATCTAAGGGGAAAAGAGAAAAAAATACCTAATTGGGTGAACTCCCGCTTTCAGTTCTTCAGCTTTGCATTGTTTTTAAAACAAGTTTTAATCATGCAAGTGCTAATTAGCAATAATTACAAGTGGAAATACTTTTTTTTTTAATAAAGCCACTTGATGCATACAGCTATCATAAGCACAGTGCTTTTACAGTTTGCAGCGACAAGAACATACTGTAAAAATACGTTACAACTAAAACCCGTTGTTTTATCTAAACATTTAGTGAAATATTTCCAGATAATATTGTGTCCTAGAGGGAAACCTACCATAAAAAAAATTTCATAACTAAATGGCAATTTCCTCTGTACTGCACACTGTTCATTGTTTGCAATATATTAAAATAAAGAGCTAAAATCAATCATGAATAGACACATTTGGTATTTATTTGCAATATATATATTTAGTAGAAATAATATGCTATGTCTTGGTTAACACTGCTGTTTACTTCTATTAAGATTCATTTTTACATAATTTCTTGTTGCCTAGCAACACTAGGAGAGGTTTGCATAAGCTCCCTCTCCATGGCTTGATGTTCACAACCACTGACAGCACAACTCAGATCTTCCAGGTAACAGGAACTTAGACACAAAAGCTGTCAGTTCTGCCCTTTCATCATCGTATAATTAAGTACCTCACCGTCAGATTCTTCAGGGTGAGAGAACACCAGAGACTCAAAAAGAAAGAATAAATAACAGAGCTGTAGTCCTGAGTTGCAGGACGTAATGTATGACTTTGAAGAAAAAACACAATTACCTTTGCTTCATTTATACACTGTACTACATGCAATATGGTGATTAAGGCCAAAAGCATTAGTGACAGTGAACAGTAGCAGTGCACAGGGTAACCCAGGATACTTAGAGCCTGAACTGAAGTTCGGCTGTTACAAACTGCAAGCAGGCAGGCTCTTTATTGCAGAAGAGGCATGCAATGTACAATTACCTGCCGTCTTGCAGCTTTCTCTATCATGTAAACTGAGCCACGTATCCGTGTGCACAGCTCAGCTTACATCACCAGCACAGTCCATGTGTGCGAGAATGACTGATTCCTGTGCATGCACAGAAGCGTCATCCTCCTGTGCTGGCCAGTAAAGATGGCCCGAAGTTGACAGCGAGGCATGGGGGGATGGATGGGGACCATTGAAGAAAAGATAAGTTTAGCTCTGCTTTAGGTGTAACTGCACCTACCAGCATAGCTCCCAACTGTCCCTGATTTGAAAGGAATGTCCCTGATTTGGAGCAATGTCCCTCTGTCCCTCATTCTTTTTTTTTTTTTTTGTGTATTTTTTTTGTGCGTGTACTCGAGAGAGGAGCCGGACTGCAGGAGTTGGGAGTAGGCAGGCCTCCCCCAGAGGCAATCTGCCACCTTTCTCCATGCCCCGGGTGGCAATGGTGGGTGTGTGAGGGGGTCCTCCCACACAGCCCACCCTACCTGCTCCGCTTTGAAGCCCAACGGGGCAGAGGGACTCCCTATAAGGGAGTGAGAGGATCTAGCCCGCTCAACCAGCCCCGTTAGTCCTTCGCCTCTCTTTTTAGAGACCGCGTGGTCAAAGTGCGTGCATGTTAACCCAATTTCGAGTGCGTGTAAGTGTGGTAGTTTTTGTGGGAGGGGGGTGGGCGTACTAGGCGCAGGCTTACCTCGCATAGCACACCCACCGGGAGCCGGGCTGAGACCACCAAACTCAATTCACATGTAGCTGAGACCGGGATCCGAACCTCTTGCTGCAGAGGTGAATGGCTTGTCAGCGCAGTGCCAATCGCGTTGAGCCACCGCAGCTCCCCTCCCTCTGTTCCTCATTCTCCTCATTTGTCCCTCATTTTGGCATGATCTATATAGTTGTATATAAAATGCACTTTTTATCTTTCAAAAAGTGTTTTCCAGCGCTAAACCTTTCATCAGATTTCTAAATTTCTGCATTTATAAATTCCATAAGCCAATATAGGAATAGTAGTGATTAAAAAAAGCACTTGTGGGTTTAACCAATCTTGTTTTTTTGTACAATTCTCCTTTAAGGGGGCGTGTCAAGGGGGTGTGTCTTATGCCTGCATACTTTTGCTGATAGGTGTCCCTCATTCCCATCTCAGAAAGTTGGGAGGTATGTGATTCCTGTGCATGCACAGAAGCGTCATCCTCCTGTGCTGACCAGTGAAGATGGCCGAAGTTGACAGCGAGGGATGGGGACCATTGAAGAAAAGATACGTTTAGCTCTGCTTTAGGTGTAACTGCACCTACCAGTACTGTGGATCATAGAAAGAACTTCTTAAACGCTAACAAATAAACAATCATTACTGCAGGACCTGTGGCTTGACTAGGCCATGGCCCTTTATTATTGGTAATAGCTCAGCTATAGAAGCTCAAGCTATTACTTGTTTGACTTCAAGTAATAGCTTGAGCTTCTATAGCTGAGCTATAGTTATGATGATAGAATATGCTTAATACTAAGTATGAGTAGTGCTTGAATTAATTTGAATTAAATTGTTAACTTTTATTGACGTTGTTGATAATAATATTGAATATTTTATTATTGGTATAATAAAATATTCAATATTATTATCAACAACGTCAATAAAAGTTAACAATTTAATTCAAATTAATTCAAGCACTACTCATACTTAGTATTAAGCATATTCTATCATCATAACTATAGCTCAGCTATAGAAGCTCAAACTATTACTTGAAGTCAAACACAACATCCTTTTAAACAGACAGGTATAATTAAAGCAGAACTAAACCTATCCATAAAACAGATTCATTTACGGCACGTGCCAGAAATGTAACACTCCCATTGCATGGGCGTAGGAACCGGGGGAGGACGCATCCCCTCCAGGAAATAATGCGGGGGGGACAGGTATGGTAAAATCCCCCCGCCGCCGAGCGAGCCGCCTAGCCGCCGAAGCAATCTGCGAGCCGAGCGAGCGGGATGCATGTGACGTCAGACTGAGCCCGCCCGCAGCCGCCCCAGCATCCACAGCGCGCCGCCTCTGCGGCTGGAGAGTTAGCTCTGCTCGGCTCCACCCACCTCTGCCATCTTCAGACAGCGTGGCTAAAAGGGAGAGGAGCGAGCAGGGCATTTTACAGCTGAGCTGACGCCTGATTGAGCTGCCTGAGATCTGAGTGCCATCTGCCTGTCTTGCTGAGTGCTGACTGCACCTGACCTGGCTGGCTGTCCTGCACCCTGCCTGTCTGTAAGTAATTCATTTACTGTTTGCCATTAAATGCAACCACTGTGCCCATCAAACGCAGCCACTGTGCCCGTCCAAACGCAGCCACTGTGCCCATCAAAATCCAGCCACTGTGCCCATCAAAATCCAGCCACTGTGCCCATCAAAACGCAGATACTGTGCCGGTCCAAACGCAGCCACTGTGCCCATCAAACGCAGCCACTGTGCCCGTCCAAACGCAACCACTGTGCCCATCAAAATCCAGCCACTGTGCCCATCCATCAAAACGCAGCCACTGTGCCCATCAAAACGCAGCCACTGTGCCGGTCCAAACGCAGCCACTGTGCCCGTCCAAACTCAGCCAATGTGCCCATCCAAACACAGCCACTGTGCCCATCCAAACACAGCCACTGTGCCCATCAAACTGCAGCCACTGTGCCCATCAAAATGCAGCTACTGTGCCCATAAAAATGCAGCTACTGTGCCTGTCAAACGCAGCCACTGTGCCCATCAAACGCAGCCACTGTGCCCGTCCAAACACAGCCACTGTGCCCATCAAACTGCAGCCACTGTGCTTATCAAAATGCAGCCACTGTGCCCATAGAAACACAGCCACTGTGCCCATAGAAACACAGCCACTGTGCCCATCAAACTGCAGCCACTGTGCCCATCAAAATGCAGCCACTGTGCCCATCAAAATACAGCCACTGTGCCCATCAAACACAGCCACTGTGCCCATCCAAACGCAACCACTGTGCCCATCACACTGCAGCCACTGTGCCCATCAAATGCAGCCACTGTGCCCATCAAACTGCAGCCACTGTGCCCATCAAAACGCAGCCACTGTGCCCGTCAAACGCAGCCACTGTGCCCATCAAACGCAGCCACTGTGCCCGTCCAAACGCAACCACTGTGCCCATCAAACTGCAGCCACTGTGCCCATCAAAATGCAGCTACTGTGCCCATAAAAACACAGCCACTGTGCCCGTCCAAACGCAGCCACTGTGCCCGTCCAAACGCAGCCACTGTGCCCATCAAAATGCAGCTACTGTGCCCATCAAAATGCAGCTACTGTGCCAATCAAACGCAGCCACTGTGCCCATCAAACGCAGCCACTGTGCCCATCAAAACACAGCTACTGTGCTGTGCCAATCAAAACGCACATGCACTCCCCAGACCCAGTAGTGTCAGATCACGTACTACATAGATCTCTCTCTCTCTCCCCCCTCTCATTCCCAAAATAGGTCAGCGCTAAATCACAACAGTAGAATAAGGCAGCAACCCTAAGAAGGGGATCCCTCTCAACCCTTTAAAATAACATACACGTTATAAACAACTCCCAGTTTACTGAATAAGAATATACCTGGCGAGTAAAAATGCTGTCCCACCCAGATTTGTAAGGGTTCCTACACCCATGTCCCATTGGTTGTGCTCTCAACCAAACTGTCAAATCATCCAATGGCTGGTGTCACAACTGATCACATGTACAGCATCATGACAGTTGTGGATTAAACAGAGGCAAAGATGGCTGCTTCCCTGGCTGAAAATGATTGAGGGGTTTACTTACACTTTAATTCCAACAAAACATCCCCTTTTATTGAAAGGGACAAAAACGTCATAACTAGGGCCACGACAGGGGGGGAAGGGCAGGACGATCTGTCTTCTGTACTTCTTCTTGCTGACTGCCCATTTTAACCGCTTAAGGACCACCGCGCGACGATGTACGCCACGTATACGTATCGGCCTTAACTGAGGAATTTTTTTTTTATATATTTTTGGAGGATATTTATTATAGCAAAAAGTAAAAACGCTTGAGTTTTTTTCAAAATTGACGCTCTATTTTTGTTTATAGCGCAAAAAATAAAAACCGCAGAGGTAATCAAATACCACCAAGCTCTATTTGTGGAATAAAAGGATGCCAATTTTGTTTGGGAGCCACGTCACACGACCGCGCAATTGTCAGTTAAAGCGACGCAGTGCCGAATCGCAAAAAGTGGCCTGGTCCTTCAGCTACAAAATGGTCCGGGGCTTGAGTGGTTAATGACACATCCTCTTCTTATATATATTTTAATAACCTTTATTAATATTATTATTGACTGTCTGTCATGATCCCATAGGTGGTGGGGATGGGGACATTTTCAGCCCCACTCGTCACCCTTAGGCCCCGTACACACCATAGAATCCATCCGCAGATAAATCCCAGCAAATGGGTTTCAGCGGATAGATCCTATGGTGTGTACACGCCAGCGGATCTGTTTCCGCGGATATATCTCCCCTGGGATGGATTCCAGCAGATCGGATATTTGCTGACATGCAGAACATATCCATCTGCTGGAGTCCATCCCAACAGATGGATCCGCTGGTCTGTACAGACTCACCGGATCCATCCGTCCGAAGGGATCCCCCGCATGCGTCGTAATGATTCGACGCATGCGTGGAATTCCTTATATGACAGCGTCGCGCACGTCGCCGCGTCATAATCGCGGCGACGGCGCGACACGTCATCGCCAGAGAATTTCGACGCGGATTTCAATGCGATGGTGAGTACACTCCATCGCAGAGAAATCTGCTGAAATCCTCGAGAGGATTTATCCGCGGAAACGGTCCGCTGGACCGTATCCGCGGATAAATCCTCCCGTGTGTATGGGGCCTAATTCTTTGCTCTCTTGCAAGGCTATGGTTGCCATTAGTATTCTCAGCATCTGACACTTCTGGGTGTGTCAGATGCTTTATTCCTTGCTACAGGATATGGTTCCAACTGCCAGTCATTACTGTGACCTGTAGTGGTCAGTGGGTGGAATCACAGGCTATCAGTTTAGAGTTAACTGTGAATATTGGCCCTAGAATTATTGCGCTCACTGATTTGCAATATGTAACATGTATCCCAAGTGATGTTTTCATATGTAAGCACCCCCAATGGGTGCGTTTACTTTCTTGTGTTCTTGCACGTGGGGGTGTAGCAAGCTTAAAAAAAAATTGGGGGGGATTTTAGCTTTATTTTTTTACTTTTTTTTATTTTCACTAAAACTTTATTTATATCACATAGGGGACCAAAGGTCCCCAATGTAATATAATATTTTTAAAACAAGTTCTCTTTAATGAGACCTCAGGGGACTTTTGGACCCCTAATATCTCACCTGCCTTCCAATGAAGCTACTGGAGCACAGATTGTGACAACAGAAACCAAAAGTGACAATTTACATATCAGTTATGGTTTCATTCTAGCTAAGGGAGATCAGTGAACCAATGTGCACTAGTTTCCCTCCCCTCCACCCAACAACACCAACCATGAGGCTCCTGAGCTGACAGGTGGTACAATGGAGCCCAAGAAGTATGGTGGGTGGATCATGCCAGCTCACAGAGCACACTCCGGTGGTAACGGAAAAAGTGGTCAGGCAGCTTTACATCCGTCAGATCACTTTCATTAGAAAGCTAACAGTTGGCTTGTGAAGTTTATGCACACTACAGCCACCAGAATTGTTTGTAAAACCCTCACCGCAAAGGTTTACCGAAGTGGTGGTAAAAGGGTTAAAGGCATCTTCCAAACATGCAATTGGGAGATTCCTTTAAGTTGAGGGAGACATTAGGAGAACTTTCCCAATATATACATTGAAGCATCTTAACAAGACGGACCAAATCCATGCTGAAGGTTAATTTTTAAAATGTTAATGTAGGAATTGTTACATGTTCATCAGGGCAGTGCGTAACTACCCATGGCCTTTGTTTGACCAATGCTTTACCAATTAGCCTTGAAAATGGCCAGATTTGATTTTCAGGATTGACTGTACCCACTAACCATGTACGGACCTAACAGCAAGGGATTTTACACACAATCTAGTGGCTGCAGCCACCAGGATTGTGTGTAAAATTGACAGACAGACTCCTATCAGGTGGTGCCTGGCAGTTGCCCGATTGCCTCCACACCCCCCTGGTACCAGCTTCCCTCCCGGAGCCATGTATTGCTCTGCTTGCCCTTCTACAGGCCCGGAACTGACAAGACTGGTGCTCGCAGGTGGAGGGGAAGGAGAGGAGCAGACACACGTCTGTTCTCCTCCCCTTCTTTCCGTGACCTGGAAAGCGATGTGTATGACGTCACTTCTGTGTCAGGCTCTCAGTGTCCTCAGCTAGCATAGCCAGGAGGGAATGTATTGCAATGCTCTGCATTGCAATACATTTAGTGGAGCCCAGAGGAGACATGCAGAGACTGTTAGACCCTGCATGTCTTATTAAAGAGAACTTATCACCTAAAAAAAAAACTTTTTGTTCCCTATGTAATGAAAAAAAAGTTCAAGCGGTAGTAAACTGCATAAAAAAAAAACTGATGGCGCTTACAACGGGATTTGGCCACTAGCGGTGCGGTATTGACCCCCGTTAGCGTCCGATAAAGGGTTAATACCGCCCGCAATGCGCCTCTGCAGAGGCACATTGCGGGCGGGATTGCCGCGGTTTCCCATTGTTTTAAATGAGAAGAATCGGTGAAGGAGCGGTATACACGCCACTCCTCTCACCGCTCCAAAGATGCTGCTGGCAGGAGATTTTTTTCTCTCCCGCCAGCGCATCGCCTCAGTGTGAAAGCCCTCGGGCTTTTACATTGAGTATGCAGTGCAGGAGTTTTCAGGCGGTATAGCAGCGCTATTTTTAGCGCTGTACCGCCTGAAAAACTCCTCAGTGTGAAAGGGGTCTTCCACTAAACTGATGACCTTTAGGGGGCTTTCGCCATTTAATGGGCGCACACAAATTTATTTTTTAACATGTTGGGAATGTGTTTACACGGTGCAACCTCCACTTTTGGATTTTACCAAAAATGAGGATAGTATATTGCATTTGTTTGCCCTAAAATTAACTTTAGTGTGTTTTTTACTGAAATTTTGCATTTCATAGACCTTTGCTATAATATCAAGTGACATAAAAATTTTTAACGATTTTATTCTCTAGAGCAGGGATATGCAGTTAGCGGACCTCCAACTGTTGCAAAACTACAAGTCCCATCATGCCTCTACCTCTTGGTTGTTGCAGAGTATGATGGATAAGTGCAGCGGAGTCTAATTCAGATCAGACATTGTGTAGTAATCAGGAACTGGCTTGTTTATTGTAGGATCATCACACAGACAAAGATGTCTCCCTGCATCATGGTAAGAACACACAGACTACAAGCAGGAAGAGAAAACCAACGAGTACATCACTGTGATACAGAAAACACAACATATCATAAAGAACACAGTCTATCATATCAATGATCACTAGCGACATTTTGTGTCCTTTATCTAAATTGCATTCTAAGCTATAGTTTGTTGCATATATCCAACATTGGTGTCATGCTTGTGGCTGTCAGAATCTTTCTATGCCTCATGGGACTTGTAGTTCTGCAACAGCTGGAGGTCCGCTAATTGCATATTCCTGATCTAAATATATGGGGCCAGATTCACAAAGAGATACGATGGTGTATCTCCTGATACACCGTCGTATCTCTGACTTAAACTGGTCCTATCTATGCGTCTGATTCATCGAATCAGTTACGCATAGATATGGCTAAGATCCGACAGTGTTACACTGTGTTACACTGTCGGATCTTATTTTCAATTTGAATATGGCGCCGGGGGCGTTCCCACTGATTTACGTTGAATAATATGTAAATCAGTGAGATACGCGAATTCACGAACGTACGCGGACCCAACGCAGTGTTCTTACGACGTTTCCGTAGCGGCTTTCCCGGCGTATACTTACCCCTGCTTCTATGAGGCGCAGCCAATGTTAAGTATAGCCGTCGTTCCCGCGTCGCTTTTAAATTTGTTTACGTCGTTTGCGTACGCCGATTCAGAAACCCGCGCGTCGCTAGTTACGCTCACGTCGAAACCACTGACGTCCTAGTGACGTCAGTGGGAGCAATGCACGCCGGGAAATTCCGCGGACGGCGCATGCTCATTTAAATCGGAGCGGGAACGCGCCTGATTTAAATAGTACACTCCCCCTAGCCGCGGAATTTGAATTCCGCTGGGGGATTTACGATCCGCCGCCGCAAGTTTGGAGGTAAGTGGTTTGTGAATTATAGGGGTGGGGTGAAGTGGCGCTTACCAATAAAAAACTATTAATAAAATATATAATATAAAAGTATCACTTCTTGTAAATAGAATGTTTCTTCAATATAAATCCAAATGACTGATGGGCCACCTGCTGTGGATCTACATATGTTCCACTCTAAATAGATCCAAGAGTACCAACCAACATTAATGGATAACGTGGAGGGTACCAAGAGTGGTAAAATAATAAATACCTAATCAGGTGAACAAATGTGCCAAAACTCAGCACAATTTTTATATAAACATATACTTAATGGCAAATATTAAATAAACAAATGCAATAAGAATTAAAAATCCATACAGTGCTTAATCCATTTGAAAGTGCATAGCGCAATAATCTGTGCAATGTAGTGAAAAAGTGGTCCCAAATAATGAATGAATAATGTGGACAGAAATCCTTAAAATAAATTAATCAATACATGCACAAGTGGGCATGAACACAATAATCTTTCTGCAGTGAAAGTGTCACAAATGATCCACCAATAAATCAAACATAATCCAGTGTAATAATCAACATGTCCAGTGCACAAAAAAAACGTGCAAACATAAAATATTTAGTCCAAAAAAATCTCAATCAATAATAGTTCTTAAGTGCAGATGTGCTTTCAAAAGAGCCATAAATCAAAGACGTTTGTGCTTGATGATGAGCGTGCATAACGTGCTTGTAAATTAAACCGCCAGGCTTCCCACAATGTGTAGCAGATTGGGTGTTCCAGCCCCTTACCTTACAAGGGCTAACATATAGCCTATGTGATCTGCTGCTTTAAGCAGGTCCCATAGCCAGCCTGCTGATCCGATTCCTTGTACGACAGCTCCCGGGGTTAAAATGATGTCACTCAAACAAAGAGATAAGGGAAGCCTCCATAGTATAAAATCATTTGCGATTTATTAGATAAAACAAGTAAAAAACTCACAGACAGCTCAGCAAATTCAGCGTGTGTAATCTCATGTGTCTCCGCTCTGCGGCCGCGAGCGGATGACGTCACCAGCAACCCTCCTAGGTCCTCGCGCGTATCGTGACAGCCAAACGTCACTTAATCATAGGATGGAGGGCGGCTGGTACGGAGGTGACTTAAATAGTGCCGTAGCGGCAACATAATAAAAACAATCGGCAGCAATGTTGCCGCTATGGCACTATTTATGTCACCTCCGTACCAGCCGCCCTCCATCCTATGATTAAGTGACGTTTGGCTGTCACGATACGCGTGAGGACCTAGGAGGGTTGCTGGTGACGTCATCCGCTCGCGGCCGCAGAGCGGAGACACATGAGATTACACACGCTGAATTTGCTGAGCTGTCTGTGAGTTTTTTACTTGTTTTATCTAATAGTTTTTATACCTGGTTTGTGAATTACCCACTTGCCTCGCAAACTTGCGGGAGCGGATCTTAAATCAGGTAGATCGAGCGGATCTAAAGATCCGCTGATCTACGTGAATCTGGCCCATAGTGTTTGGGGATTTTGTGTACTCTTCTGACCTAAAGTTTTTTTGCAAATGTGTGCAAAATTGCAAAAACTGCTCTGACAGCGAACTTTGCAACTTCCTAAATTTACAGTGATTTCAAAGAATGGCCCATGAATCTAAACCATGGGTCTTCAAACTATGACCCTCCAGTTGTTCAGGAACTACAATTCCCATCATGCCTAGCCATGTCTGTGAATGTCAGAGTTTACAATGCCTCATGGGATGTGTAGTTCTGCAACAGCTGGAGGGCCATAGTTTGAAGATCCCTGATCTAAGCCAAGCACATTGGCTCATTAGTAATACTCAGGAATCTGCTCTAATACTAATTTGTTCTATGAAACAACTCACCGCGCTCTACCTGATGTTCCTTTCGGCTCATGAAAAGATGTCTGTGTCACGTACCTGACGGTGGTGAGCCCGATATAGCAGAGGGAGGCCTCCCTTACGGCTCCTACTCTCGGCCCCTGGTAAAGTAACATGAGGCGCAGGAGTGAGGAGTGGTACGAGTGCCTGGCAGGTTTAACAGAGGTAGAGGTAATCCGGACGTTCAGGAACTCCTCAGGAACTGGGAAGCTGAAGCAGCTGACAGGTTAGGCAGACAGGAGCTGGATCACTGGACCGGAACCAGTAACAAACAGGCTCAGCTCAGCAGACTGGAACAGCTTGGACTGGAACCAGGACAGACAGGAATCGTTCAGCAGACTGGACTGGAACTAGGAACAGACTGGAACCGTTCAGCTGGACTGGAACTAGGAACAGACTGGAACCGTTCAGCAGACTGGACTGAAACTAGGAACAGACTGGAACCATTCAGCAGACTGGACTGGAACTAGGAACAGACTGGAACCATTCAGCAGACTGGACTGGAACTAGGAACAGACTGGAACGGTTCAGCAGACTGGACTGGAACTAGGAACAGACTGGAACCATTCAGCTGGACTGGAACTAGGAACAGACTGGAACCGTTCAGCAGACTGGACTGGAACTAGGAACAGACTGGAACCATTCAGCTGGACAGGAACTAGGAACAGACTGGAACCGTTCAGCTGGACTGGAACCAGGAACAGACTGGAACTGTTCAGCAGACTGGAACTAGGAACAGACTGAAACCGTTCAGCAGACTGGACTGGAACTAGGAACAGACTGGAACCGTTCAGCAGACTGGACTGGAACTAGGAACAGACTGGAACCATTCAGCTGGACTGGAACTAGGAACAGACTGGAACCGTTCAGCAGACTGGACTGGAACTAGGAACAGACTGGAACCATTCAGCTGGACTGGAACTAGGAAAAGACTGGAACCGTTCAGCTGGACTGGAACTAGGAACAGACTGGAACCGTTCAGCTGGACTGGAACTAGGAACAGACTGGAACCGTTCAGCAGACTGGACTGGAACTAGGAACAGACTGGAACCGTTCAGCAGACTGGAACTAGGAACAGACTGGAACCGTTCAGCAGACTGGACTGGAACTAGGAACAGACTGGAATCGTTCAGCAGACTGGACTGGAACTAGGAACAGACTGGAACCATTCAGCTGGACTGGAACTAGGAACAGACTGGAACCGTTCAGTAGACTGGATTGGAACTAGGAACAGACTGGAACCATTCAGCTGGACTGGAACTAGGAAAAGACTGGAACCGTTCAGCTGGACTGGAACTAGGAACAGACTGGAACCGTTCAGCTGGACTGGAACTAGGAACAGACTGGAACCATTCAGCTGGACTGGAACTGGGAACAGACTGGAACCGTTCAGCAGACTGGAGCAGCCAGGAACAGACTGGATGGTCAGACAGGCCGTGCCGGTTATCAAGCGGTCAGCGAGGTACAGAGGTGCAGACAGAAGGGTAGTCAGAACAGGCCAAGGGTCAGGTGCAGGATGGCTTGAATAGTCACAGGTAAGCTGGGGTCTTTCACAGGTAAGTCACAGATCAGGTTTCAGATACACAAACACTGTAGAGCAGACAGCGTGGATGGTGTGTCAGAGGCCGGCTTAAATAACCCCCCTGGCTCCAACAGGGGTGTGCACACGTGCACGCACCCGCATGCGCAGTTGCAGCCGCGATCGGGAACTGCAAAGTCTGAGGCGCCTGTTTCTGGCAGGATCTTCATGGTAGTCTGTGTTCTGACTAAGAAAAATGTTTGCCAGCACACCATGGATCAGCAAGGAAGCGTCCAAGTGAATTATTTAATACATGATCACATAAAAAGAGTAGTGCAACATTTCGGAGTCACATAGGACCCCTTCATCAGGCATGCCTGATGAAGGGGTCCTACGTGACTTTGAAACATTGCATTACTCTTTTGATTAGCTTGGACGCTTCCTTGTTGATCCATGGTGTGCTGGAAAACATTTTCCTTGTGACTTCTGGTTGTTGCTACAGCATCCATTCCCTTGAGTGCTTTTCCAGGAACGTGTGCAATGGGAATATGGAGTACTGTGTGTCCTGACTCTGGCTCCTGTTATCCAGTGAACATTCAGTTATCTAAAAAAAAGTTGGCACTCGACAGGATCCTATGCAAAATGTAAAAGCTTTATTGATACATATGGTTAAAAACCCTGTACAAAGACCTGCTTACGCGTTTCAGACTAAATAGCTATGATTAAGGACGTTTAGGCTGAAACACGTATGCGGAGCTCTGTACGTGGTTTTGAAGCATGAATAAAGCTTCATAAGATCCTGTCGAGTGCTGACTAATTTGATCTATACCTGTATTATTTTAAGCTTTTTACCATGCCTGTTTGCACACTAGAAGAATGTGAATACAGCATCCTTACTGGCTATTTAATCTAAATGTACTGACATTCACACACTGAAGTAAAATTATGCAGCCAATGTATTAATCTAAGAGCTTGTCTGTTGTGATATTGAAAGAGAATAATGAACACTTATCCAGTAAGCAATCACTCACTGTTGCTTGTTTTGTATTCAGCACGGCTTGTCCTCGAAGTGTATACCATTAGTCATTTCTTATATGTCTGAAGCAGAAAATAATGTTCATGATTGCAAAAAAGCTGTGCTTGACTTATCTTATGTAATTTCTAACAACACATTTGTAACATTTTAGAACAAATAAAATAATTTAATAGTTTAAAAGTATTTTAGTGACCCTCATTAGATACCACAAAGTATCATAAACACAAATCAACATTTTCAGTTTTAGTTTTAATTCATTTTCTGTCCTTTTATTTTTCACTATCTCTTCAAAACTAAGCATAACTGCCATTAAGGGCTCACAAATATATCATGAACAGCATGGACAAAGTAACAATGAGTCACAGTTACTTCCATAAAATTGACCCCCCCCCAGATATACTATTAAATCGACTTTTTGTCATATTATTATTTTTGTGAAAACTTTACAGGCCCATTTAAATCTATATGTAACATTTACACCCGAAGGAGCTGCTGGTTTGTTTTGGGTGGCATGTTACCTCATGTTTCTTCACCCTCTAGGGTACTTGATGAGAGTATATTAAATGGAATGTCCACACAACAGGTGTCCTTTCTGTGCTTTTATTACCCAGCTGGGTAAAAACAGTAGAACTTGGCGAAGAGTAAAAAAATAGTAGAAATGAAGAACAGCAGATCCAGGTGTATGTAAATGGGAAACAGTCCTGCTTCCAACGACAAATTCTGTCTCACCACTCTAGCTGGAGTGGATGTAGCGCACCTGGACAGGCCTCTCTCACAAACCTGGCAGCCAGAATGTCACTCAATCTTGCGGTTAAGTCTCTGCCACAGACCCTCCCAATGGTTGAACACAATGGAGACAATAGTGGTCCAGAATCTTCCTTAACGGATTCGACACCCGGATCTCCTTCAGGTAGTTTTGGTTAGATTACCGGCTGATAGGCGACCATTGTCCAGCCTCTAAGCACCCGGTTTCCCTGGTCCCCGGTGGATGGTTAGGCCCCTCTTGGAACACCAGACTCTCTTGGCACTCCTCAGGCAAACTCTCCACAGAACAGCTTCCTCACTTGGGAACAGACAGCTCAGGACCTTATCAGATTAGGGACCCAGCCGATCACTGGGCCCCAGCCGCAGCTCAGTTGCTCCGGGCCAACAAGGTCCTGGAACCAGGAACACTGCGTAGCACGCACACCCGGCCCGGAAGGCCATTTTGCCGTGGTGCCGTGGTATGGCTACCCTAAAGGTGGGCGCCGCACGGGAAGAAGAAACCAAATGGCATATGCCACATAAAAAGCCCCTCCTGATAGGCTGCTGGGGAGAAACATTCAAATCCTTGACTCCACTGCTGCCACCTGTCGGCCTGGGGTGTTATCAGCACCCCATAAAGGACAGCATGAACCCACAGCACAGCCAAAGCTGAGACAAAGGCTCCAAATTTGAACAGATTAACCTGGTCAGAGTAACTTAACTTTCCGACCACCTCTAAATTTACACTAGCACCGGTTCTGAAAAGTAACCAGGCGCTACATATACATGTGCATATAGATGCATTTTTTGTAGTGTTAGGCTGATGAATTGTCATGAGTTTCCTTTGAACATTGACAAGCATTTTGAACACGCTAACATACATTCTCAATGCGTTTTTGAATTTGGAGCAGATAGAGTTAACAGTCATTGACCAATGCTTGTTAATACTTGTTGCTAATTAACAAAACATGTTATATGCGTTTTGATGTGATGTCATTGACTTCTATTGGCTGCCTAATGCACTAAAACACTGAAAATAATAATTTTGTATTTTTCAAAAGGCACTGCTCTGCAGCTCTGCGATGGGAAGAGTCACTATCCGAGAATTTTTAATGACTCCTCTGCATCCATTGTGGGAAGGAATTTCCTGTTTCCATCCCTGAACTCATGATTCACCAGGCCAAGGCAAGTCTAGTTATTAGGGTCAGGTGGCAGTTCAGAAATAAGCCTACCTGCCCCGCTTAGCCAGAATGTTGAATTGCAAAATCTGGAATGATATTGGGCATAAGGGACAGCCTCAAAGGAAGCCACAATCAAGTCACAGCGAAGGGTTGGTTGCTGAACTGTAGCATCTGAGTCTGAGCATGGAAGTGAAGATTCTGGAGCTGTAACAATGAACATGTCCAGATGTTCAATCGATGAGGTAGTTCCAGTGCAGACTTCCGGAGATTTAGGATTAAGCTAAACTTCTGTAGGATTTGAACATGCCAAAGGGTAGGGCCACAAATTGGTAACGTTGTGTGCCAACAGAAAAACACAGGTATGCATCCCTGATGTCGACAGATGCCAGAAAATCGCCTGGGTGGAGGGAAGCAACGACTAATTGATTGAATGAATGATTCCATACTGAATTTTTTTAACTCAAAAGGAATCTGTTGAGAATTCTTAGATCCAGTATAGGACGGATTTTTCACTGGGGAGAATGAACGGGTCTGAATAAAAAACCCTGCAAACTCACTTTGACCACGGTTATGATCCCCTTGGCAGAGGAGCTGCCCCATAGCAGTGTGGTGGTTCACCAATCTTTATGGGGTCATTGGCAAGTTGATAACATGAAGTGGACTGGAGGCAGAGACTGAAATTTTAGCTTGTAACCCGGAAACCACGTTCTGGACCCAAGCATTTGAAATGTCCTGGGACCTGATAACTTTGAAAACCAAAAGATGCCCCCCCCAAATGAATCCATCCTCTAGATTTTCAGCAACATTCTCTGACACGGCCTGGGTCTCAAGTATGGACAGGGGGAAGGTACGACCCCTGGACAGAGTTGCTTCGGAAACAAGGTCAATAGCACAGTCAATGGACCTGTGAGGAAATCGCTATATGCAGCAGGAAGAAAAGAAGATACTGAGGTGGTGGCAACAGGAAGTGTCTCCTTTGGGGCAACCTTGAGTAGGCAGGACGAGAAACAGGAGGTACCCCAAGCCAAGTAAGGCCCAATATGATAGGGGTTGAGGCCTTAGGTAGGATAAGGAAGGATATCCACTCCTGGTGGAGTATCCCTACTGACATCTTAGCAGGGAGGGTCTGGAAGTGGATAGGGCCCCCTGCAATAACAGTGCCATCCATCGCAGAGACCACCAATGGAGTCGTGAGGGGCGAAAGAGTAAGTTTCATGGAAAATGCTTTCTCCAGTCCATAAAATTGCCATAGGCTCCAGAATCCAGATATGTGAATACCAAATGAGAGGAAGCACTGAGTTAAATAGTGTTTCCTGTTAGAGGCTGGGGTGGAGCCATGCTGGGAGAAGACTACTTAAACAAGTGTGAGAGAACTTGTTTCCTAAGTTGATACACAAATCAAAGAGGTAAGAAAACAAACAGGGCATGAAACATTACTGCAGGTACATGATATGGAGCTTCCACTTTTGGGTGGAACTCCGCTTTAAGTCCACTTGCCCACCACCAGCGTAGAGCATGGTGACCTACGTGCCCCTAACTCCACCATCCAATCTTCCCACATTCCCCAAGTCCTGTCCCTTATTTTGCCAAAACAGAGGTTGCAATCCTACTACCTCTTATCACTTACTCCCCAAAAAGTGTTGAAAAAAAAATAAAAAATATATATTTTCCAATACTAATTACTATAATATTCAGTGTTTCTACATACTGAGCATAAAGCATATGCAGAATAATTATGCATTCCATGTTTGAATTATCTGCTTCCTTGCGTGTTTCGTAGCTGACGCAAGCAGATAGTAACGTTTATTTATTGTGGTATCATGTTGCCACCTGCTGGTGTGATAGATGTGTTGCATAATTTGATTGGGACCATGAAAGCTGCTGTCTGCTATAGGAATATTTATTCATAAAGTATTGAAGTAACATAAATGTTTATATATTATTTTACGTCCCTCAAAGAATATAAGAGTGAAAAGAGAGGTTACTTTCTATAGTAATATTTTTTAATCAGTCTAAATGCAAGGAGAATCACAATCAGGATCAAAAATCATCAGTAAACATACATATGGTCACTTTAATATCAGCTGCAGCTGTGAATGTCATCCTTTAACTAAGAGCAAATTCTAATCAAGGCATGAATAAAGAAACATTTCACTTTTCAATGTAACTGCATGTGTGTAATGGCTAGCTGGTACCAGCAAACTACAGAAGCAGTGCATTGTCTGAGGCTGGAATTGTTTCAAGACACAGGCCTTCAATTTTAATACTTAATACCGCATTAAATATTTTGTAACAATGTTTTCTATCCAAAGAGTGCATCCAAATTAGGTGATTTTAAAATTGTTTAAAACTGGTAACTTTTGATAAAACAATACCTGTGATTCTGCCTTATTTAGGCACTACCTGCGGCGACAAGACTATTTTCCAACAATAAATTGCGTTTACAAAAATATTTATTTTCAAAATATTTTTTACAGGTTTACAAAAAAAAGAGGAAAAAGCGTTTACAAAAATAACCCAAAAAAAGTTTCCGTTGACAACAATAGACAGCCGAGTTTATTCAATGAGGTGTATACTGTATTTTTTCGGACTGGTCCAGGCATGTGGCTCACATTGCTTTTAAAGCGGACCTGTAAAACCCACCTAAAAAGCTGCCTCCAATTGAAGGCCTTTCCTCAAGATATTTACTTTATGTATCTACAAAATTTTTTCCATGGAAGGCAATCTCTAAATTGCAAGAGCCTATGGGTATTTTTTTATTGTTATTTATAACCCATCTTTAAGGTTTGCATTCCTTACTGTCATAGGTGTGCACAGCTATTGCATATAGGGTGTGCACCCCAAAGTTTAAACACACATGAATACCACCTGCTGTCACAGGGAGGAGGCTCTGGTGGTGGGAGACAGTCAATTTGGACCATAGGCATGCGCACATAGGGTGTAAGGTGTGCCTGGGCACACCCTAATCACCCTGTACTATGCAGATTTCCCCTGCTGCCTGGCTGCAGAGAAAGGGACTGGGGAATCTCTGTCCTCAGTCCCTTTCTCTGTCTCAAAAGTTAGACATCAGGGGTCTGTTTAGACCACTGATATTTCACCAAAGTCCCCAAACAGGGCTCCTAAAAAACAAAACAAAAAAAATAATAAAAATAAAATTGTAAAAAATAATAAATATAATAATACAAATAAAGATAAACTACTGACACCGATCTCTGCCCTGCTGAAAAAGCCCTACTGACTTGCCCACTGCCATATATGGTATATTACACACGCATGTGTGTTTGAGCTTTGGTGTGCACACCCTAATGCAATAGGCTGCGCAAACCTATGATTGGGACCATATTACATTACACCCTAAATACAATGAGCAATGTGTTCCTAGGGTTGAACCTAGCCTTTAATATAATGGGGGCAATTAGACCGGCCACTGGCACCCCCAACTACTCACCTGGTGCTGCCCCTGGATAATACTAATGTACATGGGGGGTTAGGGTGTGCCCAGGTTCTACAGGTTGCATGTTTTTAGTTACAGAGGAGGTCTAGGGCTAGAATTATTGCTCTTGCTCTAACGGTCGTGGCGATACCTCACATGTGTGGTTTGAACACAGTTTTCATATGCGGGCGCTGCTCATGTATGCGTTTGCTTCTGCGCCGGGATGGGGCGCTTTAAAAAAAAAAAAAAATTCTTATTTATTTTACTTTATTTTAGATATTTTGACACTGTTTTTATATAATATAATATAAATAAACACGTGTAATGGAAAAAAGCATGACAGGTCTTCTTAAATATGAGATCTGGGGTCAAAAAGACCTCAGATTTCATATTTGGACTAAAATGCAATCAAAAATAAATAAATGAATAATGTCATTCTAAAAATAAATAAATAAATGTCCCTATGACCTATGGGTGGAAGTGACGTTTTGACGTAGTTTTCGCCCTGCAGTGATATGGAGACGGGTGGCGGCATCTTCCCCTCACTCGTCTCCACACACAGCAAGGGAGAGGACTGGATCGCCTCCGCCGCTGTCTATGGCTCCGGTGAGCGGCGGGCCCTCTCCCACTGCCGATAAAAGTGATATTGCGACGTATCCGCCACAGAGACCACTTTTATCTTGTAGCAGAACGCCCGCTGAAGAAGAGGATACCAGAGTTATGGTAGCTAACTGCGTTAGTCCTCTTCAAACAGCCAACGTAAAATTGCAGCGGGCAGTCCATAAGTGGTTAAAGTGTAGCCAAACTAGAAAGTCATATATTCCTTTCCACATTGTATTTCAATTAATATTAATCTAAAAAGATTGCAAAGATTGTAAACGTACTTGGTGAAGACCCAGCACACTTATTTCTTTGATTTCTGTGACACGTATTCACTATGTCCTGTGAGTAGGCACTGCTGTGTCACACATTTCACAGAACCTGCCTTCTGAAACAGCAGAGGAGAAGCTGCAAAGCATGCAGGGAATCCAGGAAGTTGTAGAAAGAGTTGGCCAGCAGACAGTCAGAATACACTACATGAAAGGAGATTTTTTTTTTTTAAAGACGAACTGCAGTCTGCTCACATAATTTGTAATAAAACATCTTTGCCATTCTGAAGCTTCCCTCCAACCACTTTGCATATAATTTTATATATACTGTGATTCTGTACATGACAAATATGCTGTAGAAATCTCCCTCCACTGAGTCTGGCTGCAGCCAATTTAACTGTGGGCAGCCGAAGCTGCTGCCTATTCACTTTCTGGATTTACACAGACGCACACCTTTAGCTCTGCAGCTTTCATTAGCCTTTTTATGACTCATCCCCTCTCCATTCCTGGCAAACTCTCACAAGAGTGAGAGAGAGCTGTGCATGATGTCATAAGCCTAGGCTAATGACTACACAAGAAACAGGAAGTGGGTTGTATAAGGTATACTGGCAGAAAAAAATGTTTTACTATCCAAAGTTAAAACAACAAGGGCAGAAGATTTAATAGATGGAAAGTTGAAAAAATTACAGAATTTCCGCTTTAACCGCTTAACGATCAGCTCCTGTACATATACGTCGGCAGAATGGCACGGCTGGGCAAAGTGACGTATATTTCCGTCACTTTGAAATTCCCGCCGTGCGGGTGCGCGTCCCTGCTGCGAGCTCCGTGACCGCGCCTGCGGGATCCGCGGACTTGGTGTCTGCCAGTGTCCCGCAATTGGGTCACAGAGCTGCAGATCGGGGAGAGGCAAGTGTAAACAAGCATCTCCCCGTTCTGCCTAATGACACTGACACTGACCTCTCATCGGGAGAAGCGATAAGTGATGTGTCACTCGTAGCCACTCCCCCATACAGTTAAATTCACTCCCTAGGACACACTTAACCCCCTCCTAGCCCCCTAGTAGTTAACCCCTTCACTGCCAGTCACAGTTATTCAGTAATCGCTGTAGGAATGTGAATGGTCCCTAAATAGCATCAAAAGTGGCCGATATGTCTGCCATAATGTCGCAGTCACAACAAAAATCGCTGATCGTCGCCATTACTAGTAAAAAAAAAAAGAATATTAATAAAAATGCCATAAAACTTTCCCCTATTTTGTAGATGCTATAACTTTTGTGCAGAAATATATAGAAGAGTACGTATCGGCCTAAACCGAGGAATTTTTTTTCTATATATATTTTTTGGGGGATATTTATTATAGCAAAAAGTAAAAAATATAGATTTTTTTTTTTCAAAATGTCGCTCTATTTTTGTTTATAGCGCAAAAAATAAAAACCGCAGAGGTGATCAAATACCACCAAAAGAAAGCTCTATTTATGGGAAAAAAAAGAACATCAATTTTGTTTGGGAGCCACGTCGCAATTGTCAGTTAAAAGAGACGCAGTGCCGAATCGCAAAAAGTGGCCTGGTCATTTGGCAGCCAAACGGTCAAGGGGTTAAGTGGTTAAGTAAGCCTTTACTGGATTATCAAAAATAACTGTTGTTTGTATTGCTGTCACTATGCTGATGTTTGAAAATTAAACTGTATTTTCTGACTATAGAACTACTTTAACCTAATAATCCAATTAACATATTAAGTAAATCAGCAGACCCACCTAGTAAAGTATCCATAAAAATCAAATAGCAAACAAACTTTTAACCACGTTCTGCCCATGCTATAGCCAAAAGATGGCTACAGCGTGGGCTTCCAGTGCTAGTAGGGCGTCCATAGATGTCCTCCTGTGATTGCGTTGCTCAGTGATCGTCACGTCCTTCAGACTCATCTGATAACAGCATGGGGTAAAGGGCCAATCACAGCGGCCCTTTACATGTGATCAGATGTCAGCCAATGACAGCTGATCACAGAAGTAAACAGAAACCGGTTATTGCCCGGATACCGGCTTATATTACATTGCTCACCAGTGCTGCTAATCAGTGCCCATCAGTGCCACCTATCAGTGCCCTTCAGTACTACTAATCAGTTCCCACCAGTGCTGCTAATCAGTGCCCACCAGTGGCACCTATCAGTGCCCATCAGTACTGCAAATCAGTGCCACCTATTAGTGCCCATCAGTGCCTCATCATCAGTGCCACTTATCAGTGCTGCCTATCAGTGCCATCTCTCAGTGCCCTTAAGTGTCACCTATCAGTGCCCACCAGTGCAACCTCATCAGTGCCCATACGTGCCACCAATCAGTGCCGATTTTGAAAGACATGCTGGTCATGTTTGAGTTGGGGCACATCCTTTTTTGTGAGGTATTGCCGTTTATTACCCAGCTCTTGATATTTAGCAGATGGCTGGCTTCAGCACTTGACTGGATGAGCCTTATACTTTAAGTAAAAAAAATAAAAATTGTATCAAATACTTACCGTAATTTTCCTTTCCTGACGCCAAACCATGGCAGCATACTAGTGATAGAGCTCTGTCTCTTGACCCCTCCCCCAGGACCAGTGAATAGAATAAATAAAGGCATGGTTAGCCACCACCCCATTCTCTGTAACAAGCCACATACCGGAACGCACATGGGTGGGCTCATATGATGCCATGGTTTGGCGTCCGGAAAGGAAAATTACAGCAAGTATTTGGTACAATTTTCAGTTTTTCTGACGCCAACATGGCAGCATACTAGTGATAAGTAACTAGCTGACAGGGTGGGTAATGCTTGACAAACCAAATTTATTTTAAATCATAACAGAAGACTGGATAGTCCGCCTTCCAAAATCTACAGACGACAAGGCGCCTGGATCGGTTCTATAATGTCTTAAGAACGTATTTTGCGAAGACCAAGATGCTGCTCTGCAGATGGTTTCCATATATACATTCAAATGAGCTGCCCAGGACGCTGCCACTGCCCTGGTGGAGTGTGCAGTCACCACTGTAGGAAGATCGCCACCCCTCGCTCTGTAGGCTCCATCGGAATTTCCGACAACAAAAATTTGAGAGCTGGTTCTCAAATTTTCCAACAACAACAGTTCTTGTCGGAAATTCCGATCGTCTGTATGCGATTACGACACACAAAAATCCTACGCATGCTCGGAATCATTGAACTTCATTTTTCTCGGCTCATCGTAGTGTTGTAAGTCACAGCGTTCTTGACGTTCGGAATTTCAGACAACATTTGTGCTACGAGTAAGCATCACATGATGTGAAACATGTCAGCCACCTTTTTCCTGTTGTTCACTTCACTTCATTTTGACTGCATCACTTTGGTTGTTTTTTGGATTTTATTTGTACAATAAAGACATAGTTTTAAGGAGTGCGGCAGTCCAGGATTTTCTTCTATCTAATGTACCTGTGCATAGCCAGCACCCTTTTGGTTTAGTGAGACGGAAGCAAAGCCAAAGGATCAGCAGTTTTCATAGCGGTATCATCTCTCAACATTTGTGTGGCGTGCAGGGCTGCTGTTAGAAATCACTGGGCCCCGTACAGCCTACCTGGCAGGGCCCCCCTCAAATATATCAAACCAAGATTTTCAATTAAAATATACTAAAATTATTCTTAGCGGACACAAAGATAACAGAGAAGCTGTGTGAATTAGCCCTTTTTTAAATAGTTTTTTTTTTCTTTTAACAAAAACATTTAAATGTTTTGAAAAAAAATATTTGACAATTTTTATAAAAAAAATCATTTTTTTCCCAAGAATTTTATTACATTTTACAAGGGTTTAAAACAATACAGGGTAACAATTTGTTATTTTTTTAATGAGACAGGGAAGCTGGCAGCTGTGTCCGTGTCTCTCCCTGCGGCTGGGTTCACACTACTACACTACTTTCATCCTACTTTGCTCTGTGTTCAGTGTTTCCCTATGAGAGCGTCTTGTAGCGTCCTACACAAGTCGGTCCGACTTTGAAAATGCTCCCTGTACTACTTTTGGTCCTACATTGATCCTACTTCAGGCCCATTGAATATCATTGAAGTCGGACCAAAGTAGTATCCTGTTCATGAAAGTAGGATGGATGTAGGACCAATGTAGGATAAATGTAGGACCAATGTAGCAGAGAAAAGTAGGATGAAAGTAGTGTAGTAGTGTGAACCCAGCCTGCAGCAGCTGAAAGTTGTGGGAGGGAGAGAAACCGGGTTCACATTGGGCATCCTGTATTTGCCCCTCCATCCGACCGCACTGATTCCCTCTGCTGTATGGGCCCCCCTGTGAGCCCGGGCCCCCTACAGGAGGACTGGTAGTCCCCCCCTATCAGCGGCCCTGGTGGCGTGTGTATGCAAGACAAGTTTGAGCCAACATTCAGTCGGAAAAAAATCCACGGTTTTATTGTCGGAAATTCCGATCGTGTGTACGCGGCATTAGAATAATCCTACTTTTTTAATCCAGTTCCTACAAAGCAGTCTCTTTGTTATAGGTCAGGGGTCTCAGGACCTTCTAAACAAAGGGCCAGTTACCTGTCCTCCAAACCTTAGTGGGGTCGGACTGTGGCCATCTGGATTAGAAAATGTCCTTGATTCAGTGGGAGTAAACAGCATCCCCTCTTCCTAATTAGGGGGAGGAATAGTGTCTGATCATTGGTATCAGGGAGGAGGAATAGTGCCCACATCGCTGGTGTCAGTGGGAGGAACAGTGCCCCATCGTTGGTGTCAGTGGGAGGAATAGTGCCCCATCATTGGTGTCAGTGGGAGGATAATGCCCCATCATTGTCACGTGTCACGATCCTACGGGGTAAAATGACCGCACCAGCCAAGCAGACTCTGGCTGGAAAAAGCGCCCAGAGGCAATTCAGTTTGCATGAGTTGCGCTATACAAGTCATTCATTCATTCATTCATTGGTGTCAGTGGGAAGAGTGCCCCATTTTTGGTGTCAGTGGCAGGAACAATGCCCTTCTGTTGTTAACAGTGGAGGAAATAATGCCCCCAAGGGCCTGATAAAAGCAAGCAAAGGCCTCTGGGCGACAGTTTGGAGACCAATGTTATAGGTGAAATGAAACAATTTTGAAACAATTTGAGTCTAAACCATTTTTGGGTGCAGCTTGACATTTCAACATATTTATTGTTTCTAGATAGCTCTGTGTCTTGCTAAAGCAAAAGATGCTTTTATGCTGTGTAAGATGTTTAAAGAGGGTGGAGAGGACTAACTGGTTCTTCTGCAAGACGTAATGGGCGTATTTGGAATACTAAGTACATTATTTGTTCTAAAATGCTAAGTGTGAACATGTTAGCCAACATCTTCCTATGTGAGTGATATTCTGTAATTCAATGTTCCCAGGGAGGCCAAAGACAGTCAGATAATTAAAAACCATGGGCCAGATCCACAAAAGGGATACGACGGCGTATCTCCTGATACGCCGTCGTATCTCTGTTTCTATCTATGCGACTGATTCATAGAATCAGTTACGCATAGATATCCCTAAGATCCAACAGGTGTAATTGTTTTACACTGTCGGATCTTAGGATGCAGTTCCTGGGGGGAGTTTGCGTCATAAACCAGCGTCGGGTATGCAAATTAGGAGTTACAGCGGATCCCCGACGGATTTTCGCGTTCGCTACGTCGCCGCTAGTCTAGTTTCCCGTCGCAAAGTTAGTCGTCGTTTTAGGTACCCTAACTTTAGTCAGCAAACGTATTGCTGTCTAAAGTATGGCCGTCGTTCCCGCGTCGAAATGTAAAAATGAACGTCGTTTGCGTAACATGTCCGGGAATACGGAAGTACGCTACGTGCGTCGCCGTTCGAAAAAAATGACGTCAAGGCGCGCAAAGCACGACGGGATTTGCGAAACTGAGCATGCGCAGTAGGTCCGGAGGCCGCCGGCATAGTTTTCATCGCAAGTGCTCTGTGAATCAGGCACTTGCGATGAAAACTTGCGGCGGTGTAACGTATCTACAATACGTTACGCCGCCACAGTTCTATGTGAATCTGGCCCCATGCTCCTAATTTCACTTGTAAATGGGCGGATTTCATAGATAAGATTTCATAGATAAGAGCTGCAGCAGGTCACAGGTCTTAAGTTGCTTGTTTGAGGACAGATAGGGCCAGATTCTCAGAGACTTACGTCGGCGTATCAGTAGATACGCCGTCGTAAGTCCGAATCTGCGCCGTCGTAAATTGAAGCGTATTCTGGAAACCAGATACGCTTAAATTAGGCTAAGATATGAGTGGCGTAAGTCTCCTACGTCGTCGTATCTTAGGGTGCATATTTACGCTGGCCGCTAGGTGGCGCTTCCATTGAGTTTGGCGTAGAATATGCTAATGACAAGATACGCCGATTCACGAACGTACGTGTGCCCGTCGCAATTAGTTACGCCGTTTACGTTAGAGATACGCCGGCGTAAAGATAAAGCTGGTCTCTAGGTGGCGCATCCCATGCAAAGTATGGACGTCGGAACAGGCCTATCTTTTTACGTCGTTTGCGTAAGTCGTACGCGAATAGGGCTGTGCGTAAATTACGTTCACGTCACAGGCATTGAGCCACCTTTTTTTTGGGCGTAAATACGACGTGATACTGAGCATGCGCGCGCAACGTAGATCGGCCGTACCTAAATCTAGGCCATAGACATCTTCTTTCCTATTGTTCTTTGAGAGATATCTTCCAGGCTATGGCTACCTTCAGGCCTCGTACACACGACAGAGTTTCTCGGCAGAATTCAGCGAGAAACTCGGTCAGAGCCGGATTCTGCCGAGAAACTCTGTCGTGTGTACACTTTCGGCCCGATGGAGCCGCCGAGGAACTCGTCGAGAAAATAGAGAACATGTTCTCCATTTTCTCGTTGTTCTATGGGAGAACTCGGCCCGCCGAGCTCCTCGGCGGCTTCAGGGCTGAACTCGCCGAGGAACTCGATGTGTTTGGCACGTCGAGTTCCTCGGTCGTGTGTACGAGGCCTCAGTCCCTGTTAAGGGCCTTACACACAGCCGCATATCGTTTGGTATCCCCTGGTTCAATAGAAATCGGCCGACATTCGGCCTGTGTGTATGGCAGCCAGTACAACATAAGCAGGCCGAACACCTGGCTTCTGTTGAAGGGACAGGACCTAAAAAGGTCTATCGATCTGCAGAACGGCTAAGAGCGCTGACCAGCATTTCCTGGCAGGGGGGCTGCCCCTCTGTCAAAACACAATAGCACAATAGGTGAGATCGCTGTTCTAACATTGGGTAGTTAGTACAGGATCTCCTCCCAAGCTCTTCAGTTTTTTTTCGTTCAGTCCACTGGGTTTAACGAAAAAAAAAAAAAAAACTGAGAGCGTATAACAGGCTTACAGTGATTGTAGAGGCAGAAGTTTTTTTTTATCTTAATGCATTCTAATGCATTAAGATAAAAAAATCTTCTGTGTGCAGCAGCTCTCCTCATCCCCCCTACTACTTACCTGAGCCCCTTCTCTATCCAGCGATGTCCACAAAAGACTAGGTCGTCCAGGACTCTCCCTCTTGATTGGCTGAGGCCCTGTACACACGACCGAGTTTCTCAGCAGAATTCAGCCGGAAACTCGATCGGAGCCGTATTCTGCCGAGAAACCCGGTCGTGTGTACACTTTTGGCCGAGGAAACCGACAAGGAACTCGTCGAGCCAAATAGAGAACATGTTCTCTATTTCCTCGTTGTTCAATGGGGAAAGTTGGCTCGCCGAGATCCTCGGCGGCTTCACAAGGAACTCGACGAGCAAAACGATGTGTTGTTGCTCGTCGAGTTTCTCGGACGTGTGTACGGGGCCTAAGACACAGTAGCAGCGCCATTGGCTCCTGCTGCTCTCAGTCAAACTCAGTTAGCCAATCAGGAGAGAGAGAGAAGGGGCGGGGGCGAACCACAGCTTGGTGTCTGAATGGACACAGGTTGCTGGGACTCGGCTCGGGTGCCCGCATAGCAAGCTGCTTGCTGTGGGGACACTCAATAGGAGGGAGGAACCGGGAACGGCTAAGAGGGACACGAGAGGAGGAGGATCCGGGCTGCTCTGTGCAAAACTACTATACAGAGCAGATAAGTATAACATGTTTGTTATTTTAATAGAAATTAAACTGAGACTTTACAATCACTTTAACTTTCATGTAACACTTTTTTTTTTTATATTTGAACAAGAAACCTTTCAACTTAATTTTCAATACAGCAGGCTTTCCTTGGCTAGTGCTTTTGACTGATTCTTATATCCTACGTTGCTTCATTGTTTATTTTCCTGTCAATGACAGCTAATAGACAACTTCTTCACAACACAAATGCCTGTTTACTGACAAGCCCTTTGTGACAACTTGGTTTTCATGAAACAGGTGTTAACAAATGTTTTAACAATGCTGTGAACATTTCATTTACTACTGCTGGTACTATGCAGAGGAGTTTAAATCATAATTGGAAATACCAAATTAAATAATTAAAGCCCAGCTCCAGCCAAATTTTTTTTTATTAGTTTGGATTGAGCGGGAAAGGGTTAGAAGGGGTGTAGATAAAGGGGGGATAGGGGGGCCCAGTTCCCCCACTACAGAGTGTCCAAACCCACCTAGGGTGCCAAGGAGCCACATTAAGCAAATGCCCAGTAGCTGAAAACACTGCTGAATGGCTGGGCAGACTTTTGGAGAGTGGAGACTGCAGAAAGACTTGAAACTCTTTGTTGTGACTTTACTCGCCATCTGTTTAAATCCCCTCTTAGCAGTGGCCAGCCATGTCCTCTTGGTGCCTCCCTCTGCCACTGGCTAAGTAACTTCTGCAGCAGCTCCCATCTCATGGTTTCCTATGGAATACGTTCACATCCATGCTTTTTTTTAGCCACTGCATTTTTGGAAACACACAGTGGTGCTTTTTGGTTCAATAAACTTTAATAAAGACGTGGCAGAAAACCATGTAGTTTGTTTTGATGCGTTTTTGATTTTTAATCTGCCCAACAACAAATTGGCCAAAAAATTGCATAGATAACGCAAAATGAATAAAAAAACACATCAAAAGCATGTGTGCAAAAATGCAAGACGCATTGTATTCAAGGCAACGCCCCCCAATATCTATGCGAAAATATAAAAGCCCATAACCCCAATCGCATTCTGCGATCCACCAATCAAAACCTCCTCCAGATACCCAAGGCCAGATACAAGTCCAAAGGAGAACGAAGATTTGCAGTCCAGGGACCTCGCCTGTGGAATGCACTACCAACCACCATCCGACTGGAGTCGGACCACTTGGCCTTCAGGAGAAAGATTAAAACCCATCTCTTCTGAGGTCAAGGGGTTCCTTACCCATGAAATGGATACAGCGCCCAGAGGCGATTCAGTTCGCATGTGTTGCGCTTTACAAGTCTCTCTCTCTCTCTCACTGCAAAAAGCACTACAGTAACAGATCAAAATCAAACTGCATAGATGTAAACTGGGCCTAAAGCTGATATATAAAACAAGTGAAAATATTTGCGCTGTAAAAATAATATACACAATGGGTATAGATATGCATGCATATACAAACATGCGCACATATATGCATATAGTGAGTGGGAAAACCAAACGTGATATACCCATTGTGTATATTATTTTTACAGCGCAAATATTTTCACTTGTTTTATATATCACTCTTTGTCTATTGAGGTAGACCTCTCTTATATTTGCAGCAGTATCCCTGCCAGTTTTCCCTTTCCCTTGTTTCCCTCACCCCAGACAGCGCAGGAGTTCACATTACTTATTTTTTCATGGGCCTAAAGCTGGCCATATGCTGGCAGATTTTTTAATTTAGCCTGCAGGCTGTACAAAATAAATCAGATTCCTTCATCCATTCATTACAACATGGATTGACAAATCTCATGCTGCGTGCTATTGTATCACCCCAGCTGTCAGAATACCCAAACAGTGCCTGCATCTGATTAAATGTATTCACTGTTCGAAATAATTTTTTCTAGCTGGCTTTTTCACAAAAGTCAATTGTTTCAAGCTTTGTATATGGTAGCCTTATGCCGCGTACACATCATCACTTTATGTGATGGAAAAAAACGACATTTTCTGTGAAGTAAAAAACGACGTTTTTGAAACTTCAATTTTCAAAAACGACGTTGCCTACACGTTGCCTTTTCACAAGACATAAAACAACGTTTTCCTCCACACACGGTCATTTAAATTGACGTTTTTAAAAACGTCGTTTTTTTTTTCATCACATAAAGTGATGGTGTGTACGCGGCATTATGCTAGCTGATATCTCCTTCATGACTCCAGGCACTACCTGCTCTTTAGCTGTCTGGATGGATACCCCCTCCTAATTACCTCTTAATAGTGGTCACCAGTGCATAGGAGAAATCCCTTCAGTTCTTCCATATAGAGGAGTTAGGCCCCCATGGTTGAGACTAAGGCCCCTTTCAGACTGGGGCAGGAGCTGCGGTGGTGGTATAGCGCCGTTAAAAATAGCGGCGCTATACCTTCGTATTTGCTGCGGGATTCCGCCGCTATTGGGGCGGTATTAACCCCCGCTAGCGGCTGATAAAGGGTTAATACCGCCTGCAATGCGCCTCTGCAGAGGCGCATTGCGGGCGGTATTGCCGCGGTTCCCATTGTTTTAAATGGGAAGGAGCGGCGAAGGAGCGGTATACACTCCTGCTGACAGGAGATTTTTTTGTCTCCTGCCAGCGCATCGCCTCAGTGTGAAAGCCCTCGGGCTTTCACATTGAGTATGCAGTGAAGGAGTTTTTCAGGCGGTATAGCAGCGCTATTTTATAGGCGGTATAGCAGCGCTGTACCGCCTGAAAAACTCCTCAGTGTGAAAGGGGTCTTAGGGTAAGCTCCAGGGTGTTTGCACAGTCCATGTGCAGAGCAAACCAGGAAGTGTGCACGCCGCTGTGCTAATCACAAGCAGGGAGACATTTCCCGATTTCTGCAGCCGATCATCAGGACAATGTCTCCCTGCCTGTGATTAGCGCAGTGCCGACTTCCTGGCGGGCTCTGCACGTGGACTGTGCGAACACGCCAAAGCTCATCCTTCTATTACTATGTTAGGACCCACTAATTCAAGGTACTTTGTCGCAGTAAGTAGGCTTAGCACTATATGACCATATAGTGTGACCAAACCCTGTATTTTTTGGAATATGTTCAGGTGTTTTTAACTAGCCTTGCAGGAGAAATGTATTTCTTGAATGTGTGCGCTGTAATCTGTTTTGTACTGGATGAATACCAGGTCTGTATGTACTCTGTACTACCAGGACCAAATAAGTATCTGAAAAGAGTGGTGTGCATTTCTAACAGTCCCCTTAACTCTGATACCCCTAACTAAAATCTAGTGGAACCAATTGCCTTCAGAAGTCACCCAGATCATAAAGTCCACCTGTGTGTAATTTAATCTCAGTATAAATACATCTGTTCTGTGAAGCTCTCAGAGATTTCTTAAAGAACCTTAGTGAATAACAGCACCATGAAGGTCAAGGAACACACCACATATGTCAGAGATAAAGTTTTAGAGAAGTTTAAAACAGATTACCGTATTTATTGGGGTATAGCGCGCTCCCCCGTATAGCGCGCACCCCTAAAGTTGCAGCGGATTCCTGTGGAAAAAAGTTTTTTTGTACTTACAGTTTTGGTGTCTTGTGCGGCGTCCATCGGCGGCCTCGTCGGGTCCGGCGTCCGTCTGCGGCTTCGGGTGTCCTCTTCGTCGGGTCCGGCGTCCTTCTGCGGCGTCCTCGCGTCCTCCCCGCTCGTTTCCCACGCCGAGTTTGAATACTGCGCCGACATATACAGAGCGCAGTACACTCGTGTATTGTCGGGCAGGCTCGGCAACTCTCGCGCCGATGCCCTGTACGTCCAGGACGTGAGCGCGGAAGGAGCCGAGACTGCCCGACTATACCCGAGTGTACTGCGCTCGGTATATGTCGGCGCAGTATTCAAACTCGGCGTGGGAAAGCGTGTATCGGCGTATACCGCGCACCCACAATTTTTCCCTGATTTTCAGGGCAAAAAAGTGCGCGGTATACGCCGATAAATACGGTAGGTTATAAAAATATGTCCCAATCTTTGAACATCTCATGGAGCACTATTCATATTCAACCCATCATCCGAAAATGGAAAGTATGGCACAACTGCAAACCTCCCAAGACATGTCCGTCCACCTAAACTGACAGGCCGGGGAAGGAGAGCATTAATCAGAGAAGCAGCCAAGAGGCCCATGGTAACTCTGGAGGAGCTGCGGAGATCCACAACACAAGACAACTATTAGTTGTGCACTCCACATATCTAGCAGTTATAGAATGGTGGCAAAAAGAAAGCCATTGTTGAAAGAAATATAGAGGAAGTCCCATTTTCCCATAGGAAAACTGCCAGGAAAAAGACCGCCGGGAATCGCGGCAGGAATTTTTCCCGCTGGGATTCCCGTTGGTTTTCCTGTCGGGAAAACTGCAATGGAGCAGGGCTGTCTAAATGAGAGGGCACACCTGGGCACCTCCCAGGGGCCCCAGCTGCATGGGGGGCCTTGCACTTTCCACTAAAAAGGTGGTCCTTGAGCCCTTGATGCCCAGAAATTGGGGGCCCCATGATGGCACTGTGAGTGATGGACACACAGGGGACTCGGGCTGGCAGAGGTGCGCCGTTCTGTGCTGAACGATACCTATTATTTCACAGCCAGCAGGGAGGGGCAGGGCCGGAGTGCCAGTGATGCTCTGACCCCACCTCATGCAACCTGAATGCTTGGGACTCGAAGGCTGTGGGGTAGGAGCTGGAGTGGGAGCTGCTGACCTCTGTAAGTAACATTTTGGATGCCCTCTGGGCTCAGAATGCCCCGGAGGGATGCTCCCTCCTCTGCCCCTCCTTCTGCCTGCTTGATTGGTATAGGTGAGTGCAGTGCTGGAGGTGGGCACAGAGCCAAAATTTTACATGCACTATATCTCCACTGGAAAAGGGGGTACTACATGGATAGAATAATGGTGCTTGAGGATATAAAGGGTGTATGGGGGAAAACAATGCTGAGGGGGATCTGGGGTCTATAGGGGGTTGCAATGCTTGGGTGGCTATAGTGCTAGAGGTATCAGGGATGTAGAGAGGCCACAGTGTAGGGGGATTTAAGAGACCCCAGATATCCCTGCAGCACTCTGACCCCTCTACACCCCAGATATCCCCCCAGAACTCTACACACCAGATATCTGGGATACAGTGGGGTCAGAGGGTTCAGAGTGCTGGGGGATATCTGAGGTGTAGAAGGGTCAGAGTGCTGGGGGGATATCTGGGGTGTAGAGGGGTCAGAGTGCTGGGGGATATCTGGTGTGCAGAGGGTTCAGAGTGATGGGGCAATATCTGGTGTGCAGAGGGGTCAGAGTGATGGGGGGGGGGATATCTGGTGTGTAGAGGGGTCAGAGTGCTGGGGGGATATCTGGTGTGTAGAGGGGTCTGAGTGCTGGGGGGATATCTGGGGTGTAGAGGGTTCAGAGTGCTGGGGGGATATCTGGTGTGTAGAGGGGTCTGAGTGTTGGGGGGATATCTGGGGTGTAGAGGGGTCATAGTGCTGGGGGGATATTTGGGGCGTAGAGGGGCCATAGTGCTGGGGGGGCATCAATCTAGCAGATATATTATATGCACAGGACAGCTTTGTTACTTTATGTATGTAGTATTTTCCCACTGTTTCTTTGCTGTACAGAATGATTGTTCATGTAGTTAATGCAGAGCTCCACCCAAAAGGGGAAGCTCCGCTTTTCTGCCTCCTACCTACTTGATGTCTGTTTACCTGCACTGTCTCCATTGTAGGGGCCCCAGAGCATTGCATGGCCCAGGGGCCCATGATGCTATTAAGACAGCCCTGCCATGGAGCATACACATGGCCAGTTTTCCCGGCCAAAAGCTGTCATGGCAGTTTTCCCGACGGGAAAACAGGTCGTGTGTACGAGGCATTAGAGTCTGCAAAGACTTGAGACTGGGATGAGGTTCACCTTCCAGCAGGACAACGACCTAAACATACAGCCAGAGCTACAATGGAATGGTTTAGATAAAATCATATTCATGTGTTAGAATGGCCCAGTCTAAGTCCAGACCTAAATCCAACTGAGAATCTGTGGCACGACTTGAAATTTGATGTTCACAGATGCTCTCCATCCAATCTGACAGAACTTGAGCTATTTTCAAAGAAGAATGGGCAAAAATGTCACTCTCTAGATGTTCAAAGCTGGTAGAGACATACTCAAAAAAAACTTGCAGCTGTAATTAAAGTATTGACAAATGCCCGCCACACTTTTCAGATACTTATTTGTAAAAAAATTGGAAAACCATTTATCATTTTCCTTCCACTTCACAATTATGTGTCACTTTGTGTTGGTCTGTTACATAAAATCCCAATAAAATACTTTTACGTTTTTGGTTGTAACATGACAAAATTTGGAAAATTTCAAGGGGTATGAATACTTTTTCAAGGCACTGTATACTCTAGTAGTAGTAATAATACTCCCAGTCTCTGCACAGAGTTATTCTAGTATTTTGGCCCATTTGGAGCTTGCAGGCACAGAGAGCATGGAAAGGGAGAGAAAAAAACATTTATTATATTTATTATAATGGGCCAGAACACTAGAGGGACTAAGTACAGAGTTTGGGAGCTTGTAGTCACAGATGGAGTTGAGCAATCTAGTTAAACAATATTAGATTCCTAATATAATAGTTCTTTCTGGGCTCACATCTTTTAAATGCTCTCTGTGTCTGCAAGCTCACAGTTTCCCTCTATTGACAGTGAAGCACTACGCAGTGTTATTGTATATGCAATGCCAATGTAATGTATGTGTAATATAAATTTCATATAAATGTAATGTAACAATAATGTACATATGATGTATATTTCATATAAATGTAATATAAGTGCAGTGTACATGTAATATATTTAATATAATAACAGTTTTCACAAAAGAGTTTATCCTGCAGACATCCCAAGCTTTACCCTTTGTGATCTAATTCTTTACTTTGAAATATACACATTTTTTTTTAACCCTTAAGGCTGCGTTTTCACTTTTACGCGATTTAGATTGCGACTTTGATGCGACTTTGAGTGCACCCTTGATCCAACTTTAGTCCCCGGATCAAAGTTGCATCAAAAGTCGCATCAAAATACTGCAGGAACCTCTTCAAAGTCGATGGAACTTTAAGTCGCATAGATGGAAACAGGTGCCATTGAAATCAATGGGCTGTGACTTATCATGCGACTTTATGTGTCCAAAGTCGCACGACAAGTTGCACTAGTGGAAACAGAGCCTAAAGTGGTAATAAAGTATTGTACCTACAGGTAAGCCTATAATAAGTCTTACCTTTAGGTACAGTAAATATCTCCTAAACTTGCAGTATTTAGGAGATATTCACACTGCATGCAGCCACTAACGTCACAGATGCATGAGCTCTGATAACTTTCAGAGCTCTGTGCCGCAGCCGAGGGCTCCCACACGCATGCGCAGGAGTGATGTTATCGTGGGATTTGACAACTCATACAGCTGGAGTCCGCAGACCCGGAAGGAAGACTGGAGCCTCGTACACACGACTGAGGAACTCGACGGGCGAAACACATCGTTTTCCTCGTCGAGTTCCTTGTTAGGCTGTCGAGGAACTCGACGTGCCAATTTTCTCCATTCCCGTTGAGGAAAAAGAAGACATGCTCTCTTTTTGGCTCGACGAGATCCTCGACAGTTTCCTCGTCGAAAAATGTACACACGACCGGTTTCCTCTGCAAAAAAAAAATCCCAGCAAGTTTCTTGCTGGTTTTTGCCGAGAAACTCGGTCATGTGTACGAGGCCTGAGGGAAGATGGAAGCCCTGTCAGTGGTGACAGCACACGGCTGGAGGGCTTTGTTCTAAGGTAAGGATTTCATAATGTGCTAGTATTTCATGCATACTAACACATTATGCGATTATCTTGCAGGGGATTTTTCATTTCCTTTAATTTAATGCTGCAGTTTACCCCTGCTTTTATGCTTGGTAGGTGGCACAGCTTCAGTATCATGTGACTGCTGTGATTGGCTGTCACAGCGGTGACATGATCAGGGGTCCCGTGCGACAGGCTTCTGATTATGTGACCACTGTGACAGCCAGAAGCATTGACCAAGAGCTGCTGGTGACAGCTCAGTCAGTGTGCTGGGAGTGTGCAGTGAGCACACACGCCTCATAGAAGCATATGTGTGGCGGCTGGCTGTTAGGGCCCCCAAGTACACTGGCAGGAGAAAAGCAGCTTCAGAAACACACCTTTTTGCAAACTGGGCACATTAAGCGCTTGGGAATTCATTCATTTCATTGTCCAGAATATTAATTTATTCTGGCTATTGAAATAAATGAATGCTCAAGCACTTAGGCTGCATTCACACCTGAGCGTTTTGTCGCCTGAAGCGCGACGCTCAAATACGCTAGAGGGGAAAAAATACATTATTCCCTATGGAGATGGTTTACATCTGCACGCCAATACGCCTGACGCCGAACGCCTGAAGCTCAAACAAGTTCCGGACCCTTTTTTGTCGCGCGTATCGGGCGGTTTGGGCGTATTTGAGCGTTTCCATTTCCCATAGAAAGTAATGGAAACGCTCGATTCAAGCGACTAGCGCGACAACGAGCGTTTGCTACGGGCGTTTCGTCGCTTTAATCAATAGAACATTTCACCCAGGCAGAAGATTAAAAATATCTACCAACATAGCAACAAGTGATGAAAAGATGATAATTTTTCCTATTGGCTAAAATAAAAAACGTCGAAGTACAAAAACGTCGGACGACGCTGTATGCAAACGCGCAAATAAGCATGAATACGCGCGACAAAACGCCGGAAAAAACGCTCGAAAAAACGACCGAACGACCGTCGCTCAGGTGTGAATGCAGCCTTACTGCAACTAGCGCTTAGGTGCGTTTGGATGCGTTTAGGTGCGTTTGGATGCGTTTAGGTGCGTTTGGATGCGTTTAGGTGCGTTTAAGTGTTTTTCTGTCAAAATGCTCCTTTCCTGAACTCACAAGTGAATTTTTTTTCTGCCACTACATGCTACTGCCTCTAAACAACTGTAAATGTCTATGTGTGCATGCACACATAGGCTAACATGCAGGGACACTTAGAAGCAGAAAAAAATACATATACAAAACCCTGCAGTGTTCTGCCACATACATGCATTATATGGTTGGCAAGAGGTAAAAGGTTGAAAACAATATTTTAAAAGCATGGAATGTATGTGTAGCATACATGTAATGTATATTCATGGAATGTAATGCGTGTAGCATACATTCTTTTATGATAATAATTCTGTGGACATATTCCTGATGTGTCAGTATGGTACTGATACTGTCTCTGTAGACATGTTTCTGGTGTGTCAGTACAGTACTAATTATGTCTACGTGGACCTGTTTCCAGTTGTGTCAGTATGGAACTGATGACATCTGTGTTATGATTGTTATTACCGTATTGATTCTATTCCTGTGAAAACATTTTTGGTTGTGTCAGTATTTTTTCTTGGAAGGAGATTTGTAAGGGGTGCTTACTTCCTCATGGATACAAGGACTGTGGTATTAGTGACAGTGCACATAGTTTGTTGGCCTCAGTTTAACCAATTCAATACCATTCACTTACCCCCCTTCCTGCCCAAACCAATTTTCAACTTTCTGCGCTGTCGCTGTTTAAATGACAATTGCACGATCATGCTACACTGTACCCAAACAGAATTTTTATTATTTTATTCCAACAAATAGAGCTTTCTTTTGGTGGTATTTGATCACCTGGGGTTTTTATTTTTTGCTATACAAATAAAAAAAGACCGACAATTTGTAAATAAAAAAAAGTTTTCTTTTTTTTCTGTTATAAAATTTTGTAAATAAATACGTTTTCTCCTTCACTGATGGGCACTGATAAGGTGGCACTGACGGCCACTGATAAGGTGGCACCGATGAGGTGGGTGCCAATGAGGTGGCACTGACAATGGGCACTGATATGCGGCACTGATAGGCGACACTGATGGGCACTGAAAGGCTGCAATGATGGGTACTTATGGGTGGCACTAATAGGCGGCACTGCTGGGCACTGATGAGCACTGATAGGCGGCACTGATAGGCACTGATGGGCATTGATACATGGCACTGATGGGCACTGACATGCGGCACTGATATGTGGCACTGATGCTTATCCCTGGTGGCACTGGCAAGGATTTTGGGTGGGCACTGGTTGTCAGGGGCAGCATGGAGGACACAGAGTGGGACTGGAGGTGCATAGAGGGGGGCTGGAGGAGCACGTAGGACACAGAGGGGGACTGGAGGAGCACGGAGGACACAGAGGAAGACTGGAGGAGGACCAGAGGAGCACGGAGGAGGACACGCAGAAGGACACAGGGGTTGGTTGGGGATGATCGGTTCAGTGGTGGGGGGGGGAGCTACAAGCACAAATATCCCTGCGGGGGGAGAGGAGGAGAAGCAGCTGTCGGCTGCTTCATTGAAATCTATGCAGGGAGATCAGTGCTTGTATATCCCCAACCGCCGCACCGATCATCCCTGACTGCCCAGGTATTAGGGATTAAGAATCGTTATTAGTATCAGCGCCAATACTAATATCGGTATCGGGACAGCCCTAATTATTATTATACAGGATTTATATAGAGCCGACAGTTTACGCAGCGCTTTACAACTTGAGGGTAGACAGTACAAATACAATACACTTTAATACAGTAGGAATCAGAGGGCCGTGCTCCTTAGAGCTTACCGTCTAAGAGGGAGGGTCAAGAGATACAAAAGCTAATAGCTGTGAGGGATGTGCTGATGGAGAAAATAAATGTATCGTTGTTAGGTGGGGGCCAGATAGGCTTCTCTGAAGAGATGAATTTTCAGGGATCATCTGAAAGTTGACAAGGTAGGAGATAGTGGGACAGATTAGGGTAGAGCATTCCAGAGGATGGGAAAGGCTTGAGAAAAGTCCTGGAGGCAAGCATAGGAGGAGGAGACAAGGGAGTTAGAGAGCAGGAGGTCTTGGGAGGAGTGAAAAGAAAGGTTTGGTTGGTATTTTGAGACCTGGTTAGTGTGTTAATGTAGCTGGGGGCCAGGCTGTGGATAGCTTTGTAAACTATCATTGGTATCTCTATTTTAATTCATTGGTTGAGTGACAGACAATGGAGGGATTGGCAGAAAGGAGTAGCAGACGCTGAGTGGTTTGTAAGGTGGATGAGCCTGGCAACAGCGTTTATGATGGACTGAAGGGGGATAGCCTATTTAAAGGTAAGCCAATGAGGAAGGAGTTGCAGAAGTCAAGACAGAAGTTGACCAGGGAGTGCATCAGAAGCATTGTGGTGACATTGGTTAGGAAGGGGCGTATCTTGGAGATGTTGCCGAGGTTGAGGTGGCAAGCTTTGAACAGGGATTGGATGTGGGGCCGAAAGGATAGTTCAGGATTACACCTAGGACCTTGGTGTGTGGGGACAGGTTTATAGTTAAGCTGTGGGGTGTTCAGTACCACATTTGGCCAGAGGTGCGGGGGCGCCGGTGTTACTCGGAATGGTTCAGTGCTGTTCAGAAATACTTGGAATAACTGGGAAATACACAGTGTTTTCGAGCCTTTCTGTCGGTTTTCGAGTTCAGCCAAGCTGTCCCCAAGTATTTCCGAGGCTCTCCGTCGCCCCCCATCTCTGGCCACATGCGGTATTGTATGCAATAGAAGTCAATGCGGAACAAATGATCTTCTTTCCATTGACTTCTATGGGGAAACTCACTTTTATATGCAAGTGCTTTGGATTACAAGCATTCTCCTGGAACGGATTATGCTCGTAATCCAAGGTTCCACTGTATTAGTAATATAAAAATAGAAAAACAAGTCTTGATAAAGGTTGCCCTTAGCGAATTGCATAGAGTTGTTAGAGTTAATTCCATGTACTTGGCCCTCCTTTCTGATTGTCATTTTATTTCAAATTGATACATACTTTTTAATATTTTTTAGTTTTTACTAAGAGCTGATTTATTGTCAGGTTTCAAATACTTTTGTTGGAATAGAGGTGGAATCTAAGGGCCAGATCCACAAAAGAGATACTCCGACTTAACTGCTGTTCAGTCTGTGTGTAACTTTGGAAACGATCCTCAAAAGGCTTTTTCCAAAGTTAGGCAGAAGATCCGGCATGTGTAATTGAATTACACTGCCGAATCTTAGGATGCAGTACCGCATCCGCCGCTGGGGGCATTTCGAGTCGAAATGCCGTTTCTAGTATGCAAATTAGCACTTAAGGCGATCCACAAAGCTTTCCAGCTTCCTTTTTGCGCCTTAAGTGTTATTTTGCAAGTGTAAAATTAGGGCTGGTTCTACAAAGTGTAAACTAGTCACACCTTGTAAAAGCCCATTCCAGCGACGGCATTTGGTATGCTTTCCCGAGGGAGAACTCCACGGCAATTTGTAAAAACAAAACCGGCATGGGTTCCCCCCCAGGAGCATACCAGGCCCTTAGGTCTGGTATGGGTTGTAAGGGGACCCCCCCTACGCCGAAAAATCGACGTAGGGGGTCCCCCTACAATCCATACCAGACCCGTATCCAAAGCACGCTACCCGGCCGGTCAGGAAAGGAGTGGGGACGAGCGAGCGGCCCCCCCCCTCCTGAGCCGTGCCAGGCCGCATGCCCTCAACATGGGGGGGTTGGGTGCTCTGGGGCAGGGGGGCGCACTGCGGGCCCCCCCACCCCAGAGCACCCTGTCCCCATGTCGATGAGGACAGGACCTCTTCCCGACAACCCTTGCCATTGGTTGTCGGGGTCTGCGGGCGGAGGCTTATCGGAATCTGGGAGTCCCCTTTAATAAGGGGGCCCCCAGATACCGGCCCCCCACCCTAAGTGAATGGATATGGGGTACATCGTACCCCTATCCATTCACCTGTAGGCAAAAAGTTAGTTAGTAAACACACAACACAAGGCTTTTTAAAATATTTTATTATTCTGCTCCGGATGCCCCCCCTGTCTTCGTTATTAGCTCAATTAGCAGGGGGGGCTTCTTCTTCCGCTCTCCGGGGGTCTTCCGCTCTCCGGGGGTCTTCTCCGCTCTCCAGGGGGGGCTTCTCCGGACTCCGGGGGGCTTCTTCCATCTTCTCCCCTCTTCCGCTGTTGACTCGGCGAACCCCGGTTCTTCTGCAGCTCTCCGGTGCCTTCTTCTTCAGCGCTGGCTGCCTGCTATGTTTGTGTGTTAGCTCGATTTCAAACAGGCAGCCAGCGCGGTCTTCTGTGGCGTCAGGGTCTTCTCTTCCTTTCTTCCGATGTTGCCTCGTCGCCTGTTGTCGCTGTAATGATGGAAGCGCGCCTTGCATCCCATTTATATAGGCATCACCGTCCCATCATGCTCCGGCAGGTACCCACGTGGTGGGTGCCTACCCACGTGCACCCACCACGTGGGTACCTGCCGGAGCATGATGGGACGGTGATGCCTATATAAATGGGATGCAAGGCGCTCTTCCATCATTACAGCGACAACAGGCGACGAGGCAACATCAGAAGAACAGAAGACAAGACCCTGACGTCACAGAAGACCGCGCTGGCTGCCTGTTTGAAATCGAGCTAACACACAAACATAGCAGGCAGCCAGCGCTGAAGAAGAAGGCACCGGAGAGCTGCAGAAGAACCGGGGTTCGCCGAGTCAACAGCGGAAGAGGGGAGAAGATGGAAGAAGCCCCCCGGAGTCCGGAGAAGCCCCCCCCGGAGAGCGGAGAAGACCCCCGGAGAGTGGAAGACCCCCGGAGAGCGGAAGAAGCCCCCCCTGCTAATTGAGCTAATAACGAAGACAGGGGGGGCATCCGGAGCAGAATAATAAAATATTTTAAAAAGCCTTGTGTTGTGTGTTTACTAACTAACTTTTTGCCTACAGGTGAATGGATAGGGGTACGATGTACCCCATATCCATTCACTTAGGGTGGGGGGCCGGTATCTGGGGGCCCCCTTATTAAAGGGGACTCCCAGATTCCGATAAGCCTCCGCCCGCAGACCCCGACAACCAATGGCAAGGGTTGTCGGGAAGAGGTCCTGTCCTCATCAACATGGGGACAGGGTGCTCTGGGGTGGGGGGGCCCGCAGTGCGCCCCCCTGCCCCAGAGCACCCAACCCCCCCATGTTGAGGGCATGCGGCCTGGCACGGCTCAGGAGGGGGGGGGCGCTCGCTCGTCCCCACTCCTTTCCTGGCCGGCCGGGTAGCGTGCTTTGGATACGGGTCTGGTATGGATTGTAGGGGGACCCCCTACGTCAATTTTTCGGCGTGGGGGGGTCTCCTTACAACCCATACCAGACCTAAGGGCCTGGTATGCTCCTGGGGGGGGAACCCATGCCGGTTTTTTCTTTGAAAATTGGCATGGAGTTCTCCCTCAGGAATGCATGCCGCTGTCATTTTTTTTTTTTCCCGACGCAACTTTTTTAAGCCGTCGCGATCCTCAAAACTCGGCGTAATGTAACTTCGCGCATGCGCAGTACGGCCGGCGCGGGAGCTCGCCTCATTTAAATGGGACTCGCCCCATTTGAATAGGAACGCCTTGCGCCGGCGGAATTTTAGTTACACAGCCTTAAATTTCTAGATAAGTGCTTTGTGGATCAGGCACTTAGGTAGAAACTTTAAGGCAGTGTAACTTAAATGGGATTTTTTAAGTTACGCCAGGTTTTTGTGGATCTGGCCCTAATAGTTTTGGTCACCATGGTGACATACAGGGATCCCCTCAACTTGGAGGGATTTCCTCTAACTTCCTGTTCTAGCTATGGGACAGAAAGTGAAGTAAAATGTCCCCAATTGAAAAAAAGATGGCAAAAAAAAAAATAAATGACAGGGGTTACTCTCCTTAATTGAATCCAAAATTAAAAAAAATGTTTTTGCCTTTAGTTCGACTTTAATATAACTGTCATATTTATAGCAGCAAGGGCATTGTATAAATTCTGTTTCTATGCCTTTGCATCTTATTGTCATAGTCCTAGTTATATAATACTGTATGTATGCTTTTAATTAGATGATGCTATTTATACAGTTCATATGACACTTTATCATAATGTTACTCATTACATAATGAGTAGCACTTACAGGAAAATATATTTTTACAGCTGGAGATAAAAACATCCCCAATCACTAATATCTTATATACACTTTAACATGTTGTCATTTCAAGGTGAATTTCAATATGTTTGTATCTTCAGCTGTAATTAAAATAACACCTGGTTTTCCTACCAATCAGGTTCTTTTCAGGAACTTTCTGTTTAGGGTGACGACTGTCTCAGTTTATGCCCCTATGTTTTCATACGGGTTTCCAAAGAAACTACAATTGTGTCTTTTGACAGGTATTGTGCAGGCATGGTCTGCTGTTGTCACTATCAGGTAACACCTTGAGAAATTCCATGCAGCCATCACTGGGGCGCATGCAGTGGCTGCCAAGAGGCTGCAGTCGATCACCACACATAGCGGAAACGAAATAAAGGATAAAAACTGTTGCAGACAAATATTTTAATAAAAATATTGTTTGTGATCAACAGAATTAACAAAGCAAATATCATTTAGCTAAGAGCCAGTTCAAACTGCGGCGGCACGACTTCGGGAGGCGACTCGGCAAGGAGTCCTGAAGACGACTTCAGAGGCGACTTGCAAAATGACTTCTGTATAGAATATAGAAGTCAATGCAAGTTGCCCCAAGTCGCCCCCGAAGTCGTACAAGAACCTTTTTGTAAGTCGGAGCGACTTGCGTCGCTCCTATTAGAACGGTTCTATTGAATACAATGGGACGCGACTTGTCAGGTGGCTGAGTCGCCTGACGAGTCGCCACAATGTGAACCGGCTCTAAGGGTTCTACCTAAAAATTATATTTTTGGACACATAGGTACAGTATCCTTGTATTTTCTGTAGATTTATTTTAAAATAATTAACTTCTCTCAGGCCTCGTACACACGACCGAGTTTGACGGCAAAAACCAGCAAGAAACTTGCTGGGATTTTTTTTTGCCGAGGAAACCGGTCGTGTGTACATTTTTCGACAAGGAAACTGTAGAGGATCCCGTCGAGCCAAAATAAGAGAATGTCTTCTTTTTCCTCAACGGGAATGGAGAAACTTGCCTTGTTGAGTTCCATCGACAGCCTAACAAGGAACTCGACGAGGAAAACGATGTGTTTCGCCCGTTGAGTTCCTCGGTCGTGTGTACGAGGCTTCATAATTTTCTGCATGGACTAACCTTTCTTTCTCCTAGATACAGAGTTTTGGCAATGTTTACTAAGCCTATGCAAAGAGGCAAATGATGCCAAGGCATCTCCTGGCAAGTACAGTATATAATTAGGAGCAACCATGGCCATACTTTCTGGGATATAGGTTACTATGGATGATGTACAAGTGGGGAGTGGGGACTGAAAAACAGTTTATTTTGGATATTTTCCAGCAAAAGCATTATAAAATGAACATAGGTGTGCGCAGCCTATTGCATTAGGGTGTGCACCCCAAAGCCCAAACACACACTACCGCTCGCTCATGGTGTTCATTCAGAAAGGGAAGGGGCCGGTAAATTACATATTTACTGGCCCCTTCCCCACTCCTAAAACATCCCAGGAGCAACAGCCGATAGGAGAGGAGGGAAGCTGGCAGAGCTGCAGGGGGAAAGATGGGAGCCATGGCAGTAGAGGGAATCTGTGCTGCACAGAGTGAATAGGGTGTGCCTGGGCACACCTGGCACACCCTGTGCGCACGCCTATGAAAATGAATGTTCTTATAGCAAGATGCTGAAATTATGTGAAGTAGTGCTGTCAATCGCAGTGAGGAAGGAGGGGTAGGGCCACGTTCTGTGTATCTTATGGACACACAGATCTGGCTCAGGAGCTTGCTATGTGGGCACTCAGCAAGGGGGAGGAACCAGAAGCGCCAATGGGGGACCTGAGAAGAGAAGTTTAGGGTTTTGCACAAAGCAGGTTTTTTTTTTTTGTTTTAAGTTAAAAATTACCTTTAGAATCACCGTAAGCAAAACATTTTTATTGTGAATCTGTTAAAGCGTTTCTTACCTGGAATTCCTGCCAGTAACAACACTACCAGTTTCAGGGTGATGGTACAAAACCACTGATTTGCATATAGGTGCATTATCAGCCCCTTGTGTGAGATCCTTCTAAAACATTGTATGCAGTGAGGCTGCCAAAAATACTGAAAAATATCATTTGGATTTACATACACTTAGGCCCTTCATGTACAACAAAATACATTACATTACTACTTGTAGTATAAGATACCAGTCACCTCAGAGGCCTATGTGTATTGATACCAGCACACAAGTTGAAAGAGTTCCTCTTAAAACCTCACAGGTGAGTTCTTCTGAATAAGATGGTGGATGCACAGAAAGAGGAGACTGGGCTACCATATTGTAGGGTTTTCTGAAGCATGAGCTCTCCTAGCTTTATACTGTAATGTCACACAACTGGGTGGGCTTTGGGCGCAATACTCTGCGCCCCGAGCCCACCCTATTTGAAGCCTATTAAAGCTTCTGGCTCTAATCACGTGCTTCACAGAAACACACCCCGCATTGAAATCCATGTGTCCGGTGCCCTGCATGTCGATTAGGGGGCTGGATGCATGGATAGGGGCACGGTGCCTGTGTGCCCCTAAAGGACGGGCCGTCATTGATTACTACCCTAGGAACTGTCCAATGTAAAAAATACACAAAAACATATTATTACATACCTTAACTTTTGCAGTATTTTGCAGTATTTTTTTGAGCATCTAATGCCACACACGATTGAATTTTCTGTCGGAAAAACCTTGGACGATTTTTCCGACGAAATTCCGCTCAAGCTTGGCTTGCATACACACGGGCACACAAAAGTTCTCTGAACTTTCGACCGTCAAGAACGCGGCGATGTACAACACAACGACAAGCCGAGAAAATGAAGTTCAATGCTTCCGAGCATGCGTCGAATTGTTTCCGAGCATGCGTCGGAATTTTGCGCATCGAGAATTGCTAGAGACGATCGGATTTTCCAATAGGAATTTTTTCCATCGGAAAATTTGAGAACCAACTCACAAATCTTTTGTTGGCGGAAATTCCAACACCAAAAGTCCCATGGAGCATACACATGGTCTGAATTTTGGACCAAAAGCTCACATCTGACTTTTCTTTTTTTTTATTTACGATCGTGTGTACGCGGCATAACTGGTTGTCAAACTCTGTTGACCCAAGGATAGTTGAAGCATGGCTTTTACATTTTATGAGATAGCATCAAGAGCCTTTTTGGTATTTAGGCTGTCTTATCTAAAGCATAGGGTTAAACATTTTTACTAATACTATCATTCTCCAGCTTTATACTGTAATGTCACACAACTGGGTGGGCTTTGGGCGCAATACTCTGCGCCCCGAGCCCACCCTATTTGAAGCCTATTAAAGCTTCTGGCTCTAATCACGTGCTTCACAAAAACACACCCCACATTGAAATCCATGTGTCCGGTGCCCTGCATGTCGATTAGGGGGCTGGATGCATGGATAGGGGCACGGTGCCTGTGTGCCCCTAAAGGACGGGCCGTCACTGATTACTACCCTAGGAACTGTCCAATGTAAAAAATACACAAAAACATATTATTACATACCTTAACTTTTGCAGTATTTTGCAGTATTTTTTTGAGCATCTAATGCCACACACGATTGAATTTTCTGTCGGAAAAACCTTGGACGATTTTTCCGACGAAATTCCGCTCAAGCTTGGCTTGCATACACACGGGCACACAAAAGTTCTCTGAACTTTCGACCGTCAAGAACGCAGCGATGTACAACACAACGACAAGCCGAGAAAATGAAGTTCAATGAGCATGCGTCGGAATTTTGCGCATCGAGAATTGCTACAGACGATCGGATTTTCCAATAGGAATTTCTTCCATCGGAGAATTTGAGAACCAACTCTCAATCTTTTGTTGGCGGAAATTCCGACAGCAAAAGTCCCATAGAGCATACACATGGTCGGAATTTTGGACCAATAGCTCACATCGGACTTTTCTTGTTTTAAATTTTACGATCGTGTGTACGCGGCATAACTGGTTGTCAAACTCTGTTGACCCAAGGATAGTTGAAGCATGGCTTTTACATTTTATGAGATAGCATCAAGAGCCTTTTTGGTATTTAGGCTGTCTTATCTAAAGCATGGGGTTAAACATTTTTACGAATACTATCATTCTCCAGCTTTGCAGCTTGTAACATGATAAGCAGCATTCTTCAGCTAGTTCAGTATCTACCCTCAAGCAATGCTCATATGAACTAAAAGTTCTTTACCTACAGTCTGCGTTATTGTGTGTGTGTATATATATATATATATATATATATATATATATATATATATATATATTTTTTTTTTACTGTATATAGATGCAACTGCACAGCTTGCTATATAAATACCAGTAGTGACTGTTGTTGGCTAGTAAGCACTGAATCGCCAGTTATGTAAAAAATGCAAAAGTGCTTTGACACACACAAGCCCTTAATATGTTGAAAGAATTTGCAGGTGACACCCTTTTCCACACCCCTGCCTCCTACAGGAGTGACTCACATTCTGTAAGGGAGAAGACTTGCGGAGGTTTTTTTCCTTCGCTCACAGAAGCCTGGCTATACCTGCATAGCAGGTGACTTACTTTGTCTGCCTGATAAGACCATTGTTCTTGCTGCCAAGTGCCCTGTGTTTGTAAGGTAGGTTGATACTGACATTATTTTGCCCTTTTTATGCCTGTCTGTGTAAGGATAATTAAGAAGAGGCAGATGTCTCATTGAGAACAAAGGGTGATGATACAACTGCCTGTCCTTGAATGCCACAAGCAGTGCCAGGACCCACTTCGATCTTCCAACTGATGAATGACGGGAATGTATGTGGATTAAAATCGTTCTTCCCTTGTTCCATTAGACAGAAACAGTATATATTGGTTGCTATGGGCTTCTTCACTTGACACAATATTGCCTTTTTTGGCTGCTTGCTGAATCCTCTACATTTGTATTTTTTTTATCTAATCTGAAATGCTTTGTATTATATTTGCATATGTATGGAGTGCTCATCTGTTCATTTGTGAATATAGATTTTTGCGAATTGCAACAGCTCCATCGGAATTTAAAATGGACTGTAGGTGTTTATCTTTTCTTGTCTGTGCAAACTAAACTTATTTTACTCAACTGAAAAAAAAACAACGTAATTTGGCTAGCAAGGGGCAGATCCAGGCACATCTGCGCCGGCGCAGCGTATCTAAGATACGCTACGTCGCCGTAACTTATCTTTTTTAAATCGAATTCTCAAAGAATTTGCGCTGTAAGTTACGGCGGCGTAGTGTATCTATCGCGGCGTAAGGGCGCGGAATTCAAATGGCTGTGATGGCGGCGTGTTTTATGTTAATACGTCGTGACTCGACAAAAACGACTTTTTTTGGAACTGCGCATGTGCCGTTTCTGGGGTATCCCAGTGCGCATGCTCGAAAATGAAACCAGAACCCGCCAATGCTTACGACGGTGACGTCATTCTACGCAAATTCCTATTCGCGAACGACTTTTGAAAAAACTCAAAATTGTACGCGGGAACGACGGCCATACTTAACATTGAGTACGCCACCATATAGCAGCTTTAACTATACGCCGGAAAAAGCCGAACTCAAACGACGTAACAAAAAGCGCCGGCCGGACGTACGTTCGTGGATCGCCGTAAATATCTCATTTGCATACTCAAAGCGGATTTCGACGGGAACACCACCAAGCAGCCGCCAAAAAATTGCAGCTTAGATCCGACGGCGTACGAAGATGTACGCCTGTCGGATCTGGCCGAGATGCCGTCGTATCTTGTTTTGAGGATTCAAAACAAAGATACGACACGGGAATTTTGAAATTACGCCAGCGTATCAGTAGATACGCCGGCGTAATTTCTTTGTGGATCTGCCCCCAAGTGTCTATTTTATGTGCCTTAATTGCAGGTGTTCATTAAAGGTTTAGTATAGTTATTTAGGTATGTACTTTATGTCGGACATACCTACCAACATGAATATGTATTCTTTATAAGCAGCTAATTAGTATTATGGCATTTAAACAGCGACATTAAAGGGCTAGTAAAATGAAAACACAAGTTACCTTTATATAAAAGAACTTATGTCCTTGACAGATATACTATGCTTGCAATAGTCCCCAAATTTGTACAAAATGTGAGACATTAGGAACTGCATTTGCTATAAAACAGAATAAGCTGTTCTTTGATATCACCCATTTTAGGCTAAAGGAGACAAAATCAGTTGTTTTTTATAAGAATAAACATCATGAAAGCTGAACTTTAGACTGTGATATTTAATAAAGTCTTGCAAGCCAAGTTTAAGCCGATCCCAGCAGTATAATGCAGATATAACACAGCAGGTACAGCATTATCACACAAATGAATTGGACCCATTCATTTCTCTGGCTGCCATTCAATGTGTTATGGAAAAAACAACATTCATAATATTACTGCATTATTGTGTGTTTTAGGCCCACAGAAAACCAGTATGGAACTGCAGCGCCTAATTCCCACAAATACCCGTTGAGCCTGCCGATAAGGTCCACCTAATAACGCTTCCTGTGAGGGTGTGACAACAATGCTGCACTACTCCTAATGTTTAGAGCGGAGTTGTTATTTTCATGTAGGTTGTAGCTGCTTGCACTACAGTGACATGAAAAAATGTTGCAGGGGATGTGGCTATCATCATCGTCAAGACTGTAGCTTGTCAATCAGCACCCGGCCACACCAACCTTTGCCCACTATTATCTGGATTGACTTCACTGCCTCTGTTGCAGAAACCCCTCCCACTGTGAGCTGCAGCACCCATAGGGGGTGAGTGAGACACAAGTGGAGGAGGATTTGGCTTAGTCAGGGAAGGTAAAGAAAGTTTTTGTACTTTATGAGGCTTGTGCATCATGTAGGTACTGAATCTGGTACTTGTTTAGACTGTCACACCCTAGTCTTTAGTGCAAGAACATGCAGAATGTATGCAGGGATACCCAAAAAACATATGCCGATGAAATAAGAGGGTTACCACACAAAATGTATGAAGCGCATGCCATTGCATATACTGTACAGGCATACCCCACGTTTAAGTACACAATGGGGTTTATTTACTAAAGTTGGAAAGTGCAAAATCAGGCTCACTTCTGCATAGAAACCAATGAGCTTCCAGGTTTTGTTACCAAAGCTTAATTGAACAAGCTGGGGTTAGAAGCTCATTGGTTTATTTTCAGAAGTGAGCCTGATTTTTCACTTTACAGCTTTAGTAAATAAACCCCATTGAATACTTAAAAGTGGGGTATGCCTGTATGTTAAATCATACCTCCCCCTTCCTTTTTAGAAGTGCTACTATTAGGCCCCGTACACACGACCGGATCTATCCGCTGGGATTTATCCGTGGATCAGTTCCAGCGGATAGATCCGGTCGTGTGTAGGCCCGAGCGGACATTTTCCAGCGGATAAAAATCCAGCCGACGGATTTCCAGCGGATAAAAATTTTGTAGCATGCTAAGAAATCTATCCGCTGGAATCCAGTCCCTCTGACTTATCCGGTCGTCTGTACAGACTCACCGGATAAGTCCGTCCGATCCCCATCCCTTGCATGCGTCGGAATGATTTGACGCATGCGTGGAAGTATTTACCTCCCAGCGTCGCGCACGTCGCCGCGTCATCGTCGCATCGACGGCACGGATACGTCACCGCGGATGTTTTCCGCGCGGATTTTGATCCAATGGTGTGTACAGCCATCGGATCTAAATCCGGAGGAGAAATGTCCGATGGAAACGGTCCGGCTGACCGTTTCCATCGGACATCCCCTCGTACGAGGCCTTACTCAACTAGCTATTGCAAAAAATGCAATAATTGGTATTTACTTGCTGATAGAGTGACCAAATTGTTGCATGCTAATGTGCCTTTTCTCCTCCTCTGCCAAACCCATGCTGTCATCTTGATTCATAGAAGTCCTTGATTGTCAGATTCTTCTTACTTCTTCTCTGTTGACCCACCTCATCTCACACATGAGCCATCAAACTTTAGACTTACCTGTTGAAGAAAAATACTCCCCCCCCCCCCCCCTGGGATCTCACCAAATCCCATAGATTTGGAAACAAACATCACTGGAAGGCACTGGTGGCGTTGCCTTCCCAGGAACCATCTGTGGGACCCTGGCTACATCACCAGTACCTAAGGAGAATAGGAAATGGAATTACATTAAAAGTATCAGCAAATGTATTTATTTAAACAAATGCCAGTTCACTGTAAAGGAACTTGAAGAAGTAGTCTTTATTAATAAAAACTGGACATGCAAATCCAAAGATACAGTCACATAAGGGGACAGCCGACGCGTTTCCCACACAGTTAGTGCTTAGCCATGACTGTCCATCCATTTCCACTTTTCCATGTTTGCCTAGTGCATTGCCAGCACCTTGGATTCCTGGGAGGTTCCTTGATTTGTCTGCTAAAGATCCACCTGGAGCGGTGACTCCTCTTCTCAGCCTAACAAGGAACACGACGAGGAAAACGATGTGTTTCGCCCGTCGAGTTCCTCGGCCGTGTGTACGAGGCTTCACATGCATGTAGGTTCCCTCTCACCATCACAGAGATTTTGTTGTGCTTCAAAGCACTCACATATCATTGAAAGCTGTATTAAGTTGCACTGCATAGCAATGCAAGTTGCAATTACTAAACCCATTGTGTACTTTTTTTTACCAGCACTTTGACTCAATTAATGGAAATAGAGTTTAAGAATAAATGTGAAGTTATAATGGGATAACATTCCAGAAGAAGCCCTGTATCTGGAGTTACAGCGCCTTTTTTCTCTTTCACAAGTGACAGCATTGGTGACAGTTCTTTTGGGAATTTACTTAAGTTCCTCTTAAATGATGCATGACAGTTCAGTGATCCCATGTGTGGACTCAGGCAGCCTATAAAAAGACAAGCTTACCCAACCTAACCTGGAAGAACTAGTTCTGTAAGTTTCTACTGTCATGAAGAGCCAAAGACTGCATTTCAAACATATCTGTACTCTGCCTCGCTTAAGATTTTTCATTGTCTTGTCATGTTTGTCAAATTAAGGGGAGTAGTAATTATTTCTTGGACTAAAGAGAAGCAGCAGTAGACATATAATTATTGTCCATTTTATGACACTGCAAGATTTAGTTATGGACATTTGGTCTGGTTACTATGTGTAGGAAATAGAGGAGACATTCGGGGCTGATTCACTGAAGGCTTTAAGAATGTTCACTAAAAAAGTAGTGTGAATATTTACCTCAATGATCTAATTGTGTGAAAAGCAGGGGCCAAAAGTGTGTCAAGAAAATATCCCCCACACCATTGAACCACCATCAGCCTGAACCTTGTGTTCTTAGCTGACAGGAGTAGCACCTGGTGTGGTCTTCTGCTGCTGTAACCCATTCTTCTTCAAGGTTCAATGGTTATTTGAGTTACTGACTATCATGTTGAACCAGTATGCTCATTCTCCTCTGACATCAACAAGGCATTTTCATTTACACAACTGCCGCTCACTGAATATTTTCTCTTTTTCGGACCATTCTCTGTAAACTCTAGAGATGGCTGTGCATGAAAATCCCAGTAGATCAGCAGGTTTTTAAATACTTAGACCAGCCCGTCTGGCTCCAACAATCATGCCGTTTTCAAAGTCACTTAAATGCCATTTTTTCCCTATTCCATTGCTCGTTTTGAACTTCAGCAAGTTGTCTTCACCATGTCTAGATGCCTAAATGCATTTAGTTGCTGCCATGTGATTGGCTGATTAGCAATTTGTGTTACCAAGCAATTGAACAGGTGTACCTAATAAAGTGGATGGTAAATGTACTCTACTGTGCAATTTTTTTTGGCAGATGTGAAAAAATTCTGTAAATTAAGAATGCTGTCAGAAATATAAGAATTAATAGTTTATTTTTACGCAATTAACAAAATGAAAAGTAAATGAACAGAAAATAAATCCAAATCAAATCAATATTTGGTGTGAACACCCTTTGCCTTTAAAACAGCATCAATTCTTGATTTCCTCTAGGACTCCTTGTTCTTCTTTACACTGAAGACAGTATTTTTCGGCATTGGCTGTATTTTCAGGGTCATTGTTCTGCTGCAGAATAAATTTGGGGCCAACCACACACCTCTTTGATGATATGACATGCTGGATAAGTATCTGCCTGTATTTCTCATCACTGAAGACACCATTGATCCTGACCAAATCTCCAACTCCATTTTCAGACCCCAAACATAGAGCTAATGTCATTAAGAACTATTCGGTGTAAAGATGTCCTGATAGGTCGTGGTTTGGCCTCCACAGAGCCCTTATCTCAACATCACGTCTGTCTGGGATTACATGAAGAGACAGAAGGATTTCAGGCAGCTACATCCACAATAGATCTGTGGTTAGTTTGGAACAACCTACCTGCTCATTTCCTTCACAAACTGTGTGCAAGTGTACCTGAAAAAATTGAAGAATTGATGCTGTTTTGGAGGCAAAGGGTGGTCACAATAAATATTGATTTGGTTTGAGTTCATTTACTTTCCATTTTGTTATTTGATAAAAATAAACTATTAACACTTCTATTTGTGAAAGCATTCTTGATTTATGATTTTTTTTTCAAATCTACCAAAAACTTTTGCACAGAACTGTACCTCTCTACATATTCTACATTGTATTGAAGAATATATAGAACAAAACAGAACAGTCTATGAAGCAAAGGATCTTTCAAGCTAACATCTCCTTTGGTGGCATAGTAAGAAACATTACCGCAAATCTGGGCACCAAGGGGAAACCCACTTTGATTGACGGTACAAACTAGACATGTGCACAACAAAAATTTTCGTATTTTTTTGTTCCGTTTCGTCTCTTTCCGTAGATTCGTAAAGATTCTTAATTTCGTAAGACTCAAGTTTTCCTATTCGGACCTGTTCGCATTTCGTAAGACGCAAGTTTTCCTATTCGGACCCGTTCGTATTTTCATAACAGTTTTATTTTCGTTTATACTGAATGATTCGTAATTCTGTCTAATTTATTTTCGTTGATTCAAAATTCGTAATTTTGTTAGATAATAATTTTCGTTTAATGGATTCGAAAATTTGTACTTTCGTAAATACATCGCAACACGCAGCTAATCCATATTAAGATATACTTTCTCTTAAGCCCCGTACACACGGACGGACTTTTTGCCAACAAACGTCAAAATGAGCGTTTTCCAAAAAATCCGACCGTGTGTACGCTCTATCGGACAAACTTTTTCGGTTTCAAAAGTCCGGCCAACTCCCTTCAGACAAAAATCCACGGAAAAGTTTGTTTGAAGTCCGATCGTATGTACGAGGCTTTACACTGTACAATGTGACTCAGCACAAAAGAGATAAGCTGATTGGCTAAGATATTAAGTAATCACTCACTAACTACACTGCCCAGTGCCTATTCGAAAGAACGATGCAAGTACACAAATTTACGAACAGACAAAGAAACGGATTTACAAAAAACACAAATGAAAATACGAACATACGAATGAAAATACGAACAGACAAAGGATTTAAAATACGGAATGCAAATCGTTCGTTATAGATGTAATTTTCGTTCTTTTGCTTTTTCGGTGTTCCGTATTTTAGTAAGATTGTCCAATCATACGTTCGTATTTTCGCTTGTTCGTTATTTTGCTTATTCATAATTCCGTAATTTTTGTATTTTGGGTCTTTCAGCTTTTCGGATGTTCGAATTGATACGAATGTACGAAAACTAACAAATTTGTACGAAAATACATTCGTTACGAACGGGAACGCACATGTCTAGTACAGACATAATGCAGATATTCAAGTAATATGCCTCGTACACACGTACGTGATTTCCGACGGGAAAAGTTCCCATCGGAAATCCCGAGGGGAAAACCGAGAACCTGCTCGGTTCAGTCTTTCCCCGACACACGGCCGGTTTTCCCGACAGGAAAACTGCGATGGAGCTTTAGCCGGGAATTCCGGTCGTGTGTATGCTCGATCGCAGTATTTCCCATAGGAAAACTACCAAAAACCGTGGGACAAAAGTCTGACGGATTTCCCGGCGGGAAAAAAGAGAACTGGTTCTCTTTTTTAGTCTGGAGGTTTTTGGGCAGTTTTCCCATCGGAAAAACTGCAAGGAGCATACACACGGCCGGGATTCCCAGCCAAAAGCTCTCCTCACAGTTTTCCCGTCAGGAAAACTGATCGTGTGTACGAGGCTTTAGAGGGAATTTTGGGGCTTTAAATGAGGCTGGGACCTTGCGGATCCCAGCCTCCATCCCGGTTCAATAATTAAAAGAAGGGGGGAAAGAGGCGGGACTTTGTATGAAGCACACGGAAGCGAATAGGTAAGAAAAAAGACAACCTTTAATTGGTTTAAATAGCCATATAAGTTTAATTTTTCATTTTAATGCATTCTGCTATACAATGATATTTTTTTAGACTTTTCATTAAAACCAAATATTACACAATAAATTGATATTTCAATAGAAATATTTAATGTATTTACAAATACAATGAATAGTTGACACAGTTAATATATGTAAAAAATAATTGACCGACTGATAATATCTTGATGAAATGAAGCTTGTTAAAAAAACATCCATGGGAAATTAGGTAAGTATAAACACATATCGGTTGTTATTAGCTCTACGTGTTTCGGGGCCTTAAATCCACTCATCAGGAGCAAAACCATAGTGATCATCTATGGACAAAGACGGACAGTCATATTAAACAAATCTATAGAGGTTATGGATTTATGTAAGGCAAAATGCTAAGATAGGATGAACCTCCATGTGTACACTTAGCCTAAAGATCTACGGATGCATCTGCGCAGTGATGGTACTGCAGTGAAAATCATAGATCCGCCAGGTAAGTCACCTGGCTAGGCAGATATTATTCTTGGTAGAAACTGAACCAAAGACAAAAATACAAGCAAAAATACATAACTTAGAAGGACCATCATACTGTCTAAACTGGCTTCTGATAATTTACTGGGTCAATATCAGTATATGATAATGTAGTGTTGCTTTTAAAAGGTTTGGTCTTGTTGAATGGCAAATCAGCTTTTGGTAACCCTTTTGTGGCAAATTTTTTAACGCTAATCTTTGGTTGCTGTGCATTTAATGTCTCATTTTTCTAAAATTATACTCTGAAATCTCAACTCCAGATGTATACCATGTGGTACGTGATTATTTATAAAAATGGGTGTTTTATATTTCCTGCCAAGAGGCTTTGAAGTGGGAGGTGTAGATCATCGTAAAAATTCATCTATAATAAAAGGCCCAGTTTGGATGTTCATCTAGACAAAGTAATGGCTTCAAAGCTTTTTGGGGGCACGCCAGTAAAAGTGCATTCTAGCTTCACTGGGTTGATCTGTTGTTAAACAGTCACATTAGTTTACTGTCAAGTTTTATTGGAAGTATTTCTGCTGTAATTACATGTTCAGAAGCTTTTCACTATAAGCACTATAAAAATTATACAGGATTGATAGAAATTATATTTCATACCATTTGGTGGCTGTCTAACTCCTAGGGAAATATACAGTATGAGTTTTATAGATGCATTGCCAGTAGGCGCAACAAATGAGAATTATTTCAGTGATAACTAAGAATATTTTTAATAATGACATTAAGGTCCTGTTTATAGTGCAAAATGGGTACAATGAGTGTTATTTACTAAAAGCAAATCCACTTTGCACTACAAGTTCATACTACAAGTGCAAAGTGCACTTGAAATTGCACTAAAGGTGCACTTGGAAGTACAGGCACTGGAAATCAGAGGGGGACATGCAAGGTAAATAAAAAACTAAAGCTTGTACATGATTGGATAATAAAATCAGCAGAGCTTCCCCTAATTTCAGATCTTCCCCTCAGATTTACAGCGCCTGTACTTCCAAGTGTACTTTCAGTGCAATTTCAAGTGCACTTTGCACTTGTAGCTTGCACTTGTTGTGCAAAGTGGATTTGCCTTTCGTAAACCCCCCCCATATGTCTTATGAGCATCAATGGTTTTATAAGACACTGATAATAAATAGTCTTTTTTTTATGTCTTTTGTATGTATAGTATTATTTAATTTATTCTACAACAAGACTTTAACCTCTCCCCTCCTCATTAGAGATAATCTTTATTTGATCTGATTCTGCACAATGAAAGTACCTGCTTCTGTATGTATTGTGGACACAGCACTGTAATATATATCTTGTATCACCAAACTTCTAAATTGTCAAGAAGCAATCCAGGACCTAAATCCAGGACCGATCACTCACATATGATCGCTGCATGCGGGATTACATACAAGTGGCTGTAATTCGTTGCGGGAAACTACATGCTTCCCACTGTTTTCAGTGGGACTGCCTCGTGCAGCTAATCATAGGAACCCCCGCTGGGGTGCTTGCAACTAACTGAAGTGCAGGTGTATTTGCAGGTGTGAATGCACTCTTAGACAGTTCCAGAGGTCCTAATCCCTGAGGATAAGGTTCTCACCTTGCTGTATCATGGGAAAGGTTAAAGTGTAAGTAAACCCACCTATCAATTTCAGGCAAGGAAGCTGCCATCTTGGCCTATGTTTAATCTTCAACTGCCATGTGCTGCACATGTGATCAGTTATGACACCAGCTATTGGATAGTTTGACAGTTTGGTTGAGAGCACAACCAATGTGACAGTTGGCAATCCCAGCATGCCGGAAATGTAACTGCTTTTTGAAACTGTTAAAGCGGTTCTCCACCCTAAAGTGAAGTCGCGCTGATCGGCACCCTCCCCCCCTCCGGTGTCACATTTGACACCTTTCAGGGGGGAGGGGGGTGCAGATACCTGTCTAAAGACAGGTATTTGCACCCACTTCCGGCCCGACATTCACGGGCAAAAGACGGGCATTGCGTCACATCTCGTCGCCCCCCCCCCCCGTTGTGTGCTGGGAACACTCGGCTCCCAGCACACAGCGGGAGCCAATCGGCGGGCGCGGCGCTACTCGCGCATGCGCCGTAGGGAACCGGGCAGTGAAGCCGGAGCGCTTCACTTCCTGGTTCCCTCAGCGTGGATGGAGCAGCAGGGTGACAAGCGATCGCTCGTCCTCTGCTGCGGATGCCGCTGGACTCCAGGACAGGTAAGTGTCCTAATATTAAAAGTCAGCAGCTGCAGTATTTGTAGCTGCTGGCTTTTAATATTTTTTTTTGAGTGAACATCCGCTTTAAATCGATGGGTTTACTTCCACTTTAAGGCTTTTCACAGAAAATAGTATCTGTTTTACAAGGGCACACAAGATTCCAAGACCTTTCATTTTAAAACAATGAAGAGATAGCAGTTAGACAGGAGGGGTCTGCTTTTACTTTCCAATATCTTATGTATATTATAGATCAATGTTTCTCAACCAGGGCTCTCTGAAACTCTAGGGTTCCTCCAGTGATTTCTTCAGTCATGTTTGGACAGTGATGGATCTTAATACTCCACCTATGCTGGTCATCATTGCAAGGAAGAAATTTTGCATTGACATTCAATGTAAGGGGTCACTTCTACTTCGAACCAGCATTGTAATGCCGCATACACACGTTCGGGATTTCTAAAAACAAATGTTCGATGTGAGCTTTTGGTCGGATATTCCGACCGTGTGTAGGCTACATCGGCCATTTGCTGTCGAAATTTCCGACAACAAATGTTTGAAAGCTCGTTCTCAATTTTTCCAACAACAAAAGTTCTTGTCGGAAATTCCAATCGTCTGTATGCAATCTCCGACGCACAAAAATCCTACGCATGCTCGGAATCAATTTGACGCATTCTCTGAATCATTGAATTTAAAATTTCTCGGCTCGTCGTAGTGTTGTACGTCACCACGTTCTTGATGTTTGGAATTTCCGACAACATTTGTGTGACCGTGTGTATACAAGACAAGTTTAAGCGAACATTCCGTCGGAAAAAAATCCACGGTTTTGTTGTCGGAATGTCCGATCGTGTGTGTACGCGACATCAAAGGGTACTTTCCTTTGGACCGCAAATGTAAGAGGGCATTTCTCCACTGGCCTCTAGTGTAGGGAGACACTATAGTTTTTACATGTTTATTTTCTGGAAATTCTTATTATTTATTTACTTTTATAATCATTGTTGAAAATAATTTTGACACGTAGAGCTGGGGGGCATGAGGGCTCTGGGTGGCAAATTCTTCCTGTTAGCTAAAATTTACTGACCACATTAATATACCATGAATTGTATTATATGTTTTCACAGGGGACCCCTGCAAGCTAACAGTTGCTTTTGGGGTTCCTCCAGAGAACAAAGGTTAAAGGGGTTGTAAAGGTTGTTTTTTTATTTTCTAAATTGGTTCCTTTAAGCTAGTGCTTTGTTGGTTTACTTACCTTTTCCTTTGATTTACCTTCTAAATGTTTTTTTTCTTTGTCTGAATTTCTCACTTCCTGTTCCTCCTCAGTAAGCTTGCCCCCATCATCCGAGCAGTTCTGGCTGGGGGTTAGTCAGCATGAACAGCTTACTGAGGAGGAACAGGAAGTGAGAAATTCAGACTAAGAAAAAAAAAACATTTAGAAGGGAAATCAAAGGAAAGGGTAAGTGAACCAACATGCACTAGCCTAAAGGAGCAGTAAAGGAAAAAAATGTTTTTGCTGAAATTATAGAGACATAATAGTTAACTGATTCCTTTTAAAAATGATTAAAAATAGATAAAAATCAATCATATAATGTGCCTGCAGTTTAGTTTTGTTTTTAAACTAGTTTCATGTTTCTGTGAAGTACAGAGACACACAGAACAAAAACAAACAAACACAGGGCAGTGTTTGTTTTTAAAATGAATCTGATTGGTTCTGAGGAGTTTTAGACACACAGTAATCACACCTTCTTGATCATGGACCACAGTGAGAAGCTCGCATGAGTTTTTTCATAAGGAGCCAGACAAGCAGGAAGTGTGGAGATCACAGCAGAATTACAGCTACTTCAAAGCAAAAACTAACAATGAGGACATGAAACCAGGACTGCAGTAAGGTAAAGGAAGCTATTTAGCTAAAAAAAAAAAAAATCCTTTAGTGACCCTTTAAAGGAACCTATTTAGAAAATAAAAAAACAAACCTTTACAACCCCTTTAAGAAAGGATGTTATAGATATTTACACTCATAATTTGAAAAATGATATCTGCCAAGAATCCAATATCTGTTTTTTTTCTTTTTGCAAAAAAACTGGCTTTGTTTTTTTGCATCAAAGAGTCTGTGTCTATTAAAGGAATTCTAATTGTTGTTTCATAAGTAGTATAAGGACCTAGCTTAGTACATTATGTTCCTCCTAATTGGTTTCTTAATGAACACATTATTAACAATGTGTATCTATTTGTGACATGTTCCTTTGTGTAGCACAATCCAGTCCATCTTTGAATCACATGACAGATAGCCATTGCATATTCTGTAAGCAAAGAAGATTTTTTAACACAACTATCAAGCCTCGTACACACGACCGAGGAACTCGACGGGCGAAACACATCGTTTTCCTCATCGAGTTCCTTGTTAGGCCGTCGAGGAACTCGACAAGGCAAGTTTCTCCATTCCCGTAGAGGAAAAAGAAGACATGCTCTCTTTTTGGCTCGACGGGATCCTCAACAGTTTCCTCGTCGAAAAATGTACACACGACCGGTTTCCTCAGCAAAAAAAAAATCCCAGCAAGTTTCTTGCTGTTTTTTGCCGAGAAACTCGGTCGTGTGTACGAGGCCTTACATTTATCTTCTAACTGGTTATTTCTTTCCTTCATCTCTATTTATTCTATTATATTTCTTTATTCCCCCTGAATTCTCCCTCCTTATCCTGATACATGGCAATTTCCTGGTAATTTCAGTCCTTTAACAAAATTTACAAGAATGATCCAATAAATTAACATATTCTACTACCATCCTTTCCAAAGCGATACACATAGAAACTCTTGTTGGTAGGTTGCATTGATTAATTTGGCCATTTTTGCAGTCAAAGACAGAAGTAAAGTAGTTGCAATTACCAAAAATTGCCATGCATATTATCATCATTAAAGCTTAATTTCAAGATAAACATGCTTCCCCTAAATACGATATATCTTATGATGGCCATTACATTAAATACCTGTGACATCATGAGTTTCTCTCCTAAGCTTCTCGCTATGTCTGGGCACCAGGAGGATCTTCTGGTGTGTAGCACACAACATATACTACAACTACATGTTCCATGACTCTTTGTGATTAAGGCCTCGTACACACGACCAGACCAGAATCCATCAAGAAACTTGGTGGGAGAGTTTTTTTGCTGATAAAACTGGTCGTGTGTACATTTTTTATCGAGGAAACTGTCGAGGAACTCGTCGAGCCAAAAAGAGAGCAAGTTCTCTATTTCCTCGTCGGGAATGGGGAAAATTGGCTCGTCGAGTTCCTCGACAAGCCTAACAAGAACTCGACGTGTTTCGCCCGCCGAGTTCCTCGGTCGTGTGTACGAGGCCTAAGGTGTCGTTTCTGGGCAGTTTTGTGGGCGAACAGGGAAGTACTGTGTCTTGTGATGACAACCCACAACCTATAGCTGCATATACAATTCACTGTAACATAGGAGGAGAATCTCTGTTGTCCTTAGAGTTAAAAAAAAAAAAAAAAAAAAGAACAATGTACATGATGATAAGATTGCAGTACAGAAATTATCAGCTAATGGGATTAACTGGGATTTTTGTGAAAAAGATATAACACAGCACTTTCAATGATATATTTCACGTTTAGGGTTTACAGAACCTTTAAGGCTGCATTCACACCTGAACGCGGCGTATGTTACCGCGATTTGCCGCGACAAATTGCGGCGTTTTGTCCCGCGATTTTCCGCGACAAAACGCTGCGTTTTTTAAGCCTAACATACGCCGGAGGGGTGATCAACATTGTCGGCTATGCTGAACGCCGAAAGCCGCCTGAAAAAAAGGTCCGGGACTTGTTTTGAGCTTCAGGCGTACGGTGTTTCGGCGTTCGGCGTGGAGATGTGAACCATCTCCATAGCCGACAATGTTAAATCACCCCTCCAGCGTATTGCAGGCTGCAATAGCGTCGCGCTACAGGCGACAATAAGCCTAGGTGTGAATGGAGCCTAACAACAGAACTCCTATAAGCCTAGGGCTAGGACACCTGTCAGCCTTTTGTTACTAAACCTATAAGATAGCTGTCAAATCCATAAAGGGCCCTATAATGGGAATGTACCATCATCCTAATGTATTAACACTTAACCAAACATGACAATAACTAATGGGAGTCTTAAGGTACATAAAACATTTTCCACCACAAATTCACATAAAACCTTGTTGCAGATTTTCTCCTCACTTCCTGTCTGGTGAAACAGTCCTAATTGCAATAGTATTGCAATAGCTCTTTTTGAGTCGGTACCACAGAGGTTAAATAAGACTTTGACTTTTCAGTAATAAGTACTATTAGACATTTTTAGGGGTAGGCAACCTTGTTACTCCAGCTGTTTTGAAACTACAAATCCCATCATGCCTCTGCCTCTAGGAGTCATACCTGTGATCAGGGCAGCCACCAGAAATTTGTGGGACCCTTACACAGCTTTAGGCCTTGGCCCCCGGGGGGGGCCTGACCACTAACATTCCCCAGGGGCCCACCCACTGGCCATCCCACTAAATCCGCCCACTGGCCATCCCACCGAGTCCTTCAGTGCACCCACTTTTGTTTTAAAACTCTTAGAAATTACTATGGAGATTAAACCAATCCAAAAAAAGAGACATCCCCATATATTCAGCAAAGACATGGCCCAACCTAGGAAAGACACATCCCAATCCAGCAAAGAGAGAGTTCCATATATTCAGGAAGGAGACATCCCCATATATTCAGCAAAGCAGTGGCCCAACCCAGGAAAGACACATCCCAATCCAGCAAAGAGAAAGTTCCATATATTCAGGAAGGAGACATCCCCATCCAGCAAAGAGACATTCTCATATGTTCAGCAAAGGGAAATTCCAAGCCAGCTAAAAGTTTGCCCAATCCAACAGAGACATCCCCATATATATAGCAAAGAGACTCCCCATATAGAAAAGAGACAGCCCAATCCAACAAAGAGACAGTCGCAGCACAGGCAGCATCCAGCAACATTGACATTGTGATATCTAACAACTTGTCTCCAGACCAGTCCACAGTGAGCACTGAGCAGTCCTGCAGACTACACGCAGTGCAGCTCTTCAACGTGGCTGAACTACAACTGGCATGGCACCCAAACCAGCATCTTGTCTTCAGGGAGAGGGGTAGTGCAGATAATATCACTCCACCTTCCCCCTGCAGCTGGACCTAAGTGAGCTGCATCGGCTCACTTTGTGGCCGCCCTGCTTTAGCAATTGCTAGTAGGTTGGGGCCTGGGCCCCTCGGGACACCGGGGCCCCTTACATGTGTATGGGCTGCCCCCCCCTGATGGCTGCCTTGCCTGCGATTGTCAGGGTCTTGCAATGTCTCATGGGACTTGGAGTTTCACCACTGCAGGAGGGTCAAAGTTGCCTACCCCAACACACTGAAACAGTTATCACCATGACAGTGAGGGGCATATCTACAATTGAGCCCTGATAGCAGTAAAAATCTGATAGGGGGGTCTAATTATTTGTCACTCTATCCAAAATGTTAACTAAGGATATACTTTAATGATAAAAGTAGCACCAGAAATGAAGAGATTATAATATATATCAGTCACAAATCAGTCTAATGTCCTAGATTTCTGTATGTATAAAAGGTGTGTTCTCCACATCCTCCTATTGTTTTCACATTGAAAAAAGAAGAGAATACTTTCAAAGGTATAATCTGCAACAAATGCTTGTAAAAGATCATCTCTGAAACATTATACTTCCGAGCTATTGTATGTAATGGAGAAGGATTTTCTTAACCCTAAATTGCCAGGGTGTCTTTTATTTTCATCTCTAACATCAACTGTATGAACACATTGGGTGGCAATAAGGAGATTTATTCTGGGGAAACCAATAAAGAGGGGAAACAATAGTAGTAAAGTGGAACTTTAACCTAAAAAGAAATCAATTGAGAACAGGCACGGTTTTATTGCAGTAGAGACATGCAATGGGGGTTATTTACTAAAGGCAAATCCACTTTGCACTACAAGTGCAAACTACAAGTGCAAAGTGCACATGAAACTGCACTGAAAGTGCACTTGGAAGTGCAGTCGCTGTAGATACGAGGGGGATATAGAAGGAAAGTAAAAAAACAGCATTTTAGCTTGCACATGATTGGATGATAAAATCAGCAGAGCTTCCCCTCATTTCAAATCTACCCTTCAGATTTTCAGCGACTGCACTTCCAAGTGCATTTTCAGTGCAATTTCAAGTGCACTTTGCACTTATGCAAAGTGGATTTGCCTGCCACTCTCGGCTGACATCACAAGAGCCAACCCAGGTACGGCACTTGGCTCAGCCTTTTAATCATAATGGGAAATTGAGACTGAACTGGAATCAAAATAAGAAAAAAAATGCAGAAATATTGTGGGACGCATCCTGATTTTTCCGTCACATCAATCCAGTCCATTGTCCATTGCCCACTGTGCCATTACATGCCCCCACTGTGCCATTACATGCCCCCACTGTGCCATTACTTGCCCCCACAGTGCCATCACATTACATGCCCCCACAGTGCCATCACATTACATGCCCCCACTGTGCCATCACATTACATGCCCCCACAGTGCCATCACATTACATGCCCCCACAGTGCCATCACATTACTTGCCCCCACAGTGCCATCACATTACTTGCCCCCACAGTGCCATCACATTACATGCCCCCACAGTGCCATCACATTACTTGCCCCCACAGTGCCATCACATTACTTGCCCCCACAGTGCCATCACATTACTTGCCCCCACAGTGCCATCACTTGCCCACACAGTGCCATCACTTGCCCCCACAGCGCCATCACTTGCCCCCACTTTCCCCCCCCCCCACTGTGCCATCACTCACGTTTTGCAGGCCGGTGACAGTCTCCGTCTGCTGCGAGCGCCCATGATTTCAAAGCCGCGCCGTCTTCTCAGCGTGTCCTGTGATTGGCGGAACACAAATTTTCCCAGTAGCGCCTCTGTTCTGTGTTCCGCTAATCACGGATGCCTTCTCATCTCGTCCGAGGGTGAGAAGGCATCTGTGATAGGCGGAACACAGAACAGAGGCGCTGCTGGGAAGATTTGTGTTCCGCCTATCACAGGACACGCTGAGAAGACGGCGCGGCTTTGAAATCATGAACGATCGCAGCTGCACGGAGACCGTACCCAGCGTATAAGACGACCCCCGACTTTGGATGCATTTTTTTGCATCCAAAAAGTCGTCTTATACGCCGGAAAATACGGTAAATGTTTGCCCAGTATGTCTAGGAGTTTGAGGTCACATATTTATCAGAACTGCACATTCACAGTACAGTATTGGCTAAAGCTACATTCAGACAGCCAAATAGGGGTTTTGTAAACGCTGCTTGTGCACACAATGAGGTTGATTTACTAAAAGGCAAATATACTGTACATTGCAAGTGCAGTTACTTTAACTACAGTTATTTTTCTCTGGTCCCTGCAGGTGCTTCTGGCTCCTCCCCCCTGCCGAGTGCCCCAATAGCAAGCCGCTTGTGGGGGAACTCGTACATGCTTGCTGACAAGTCCTGTGTTTCCATTAGACACTCAAAGCAGGACTCAGCCCCACCCCTCAAATCCGTCCCACTGCTTTAGCAGCTGTGTCTGAGCCAATAAGGAGGGAGAGAGCAGTGAGAGCCTCTGCTCTCGTAAACATTGCAGGATCGAGATCAGGCTCTGATGAGTATAAGGGGGTGCCTGCATTAATGCATTAGGCAGGGTGAAAACAACTTTCTGCCTTTAGAACCACTTTAAGATCTCAGGTACCTTTGCTTTACCAATTATGGATGCTACCAGTTTGGTTAGTGGTCTCACAATGTCCAGCAGAGTACTGAATAATAATAGTGTATATTAATACATTTATTTTAATGAATACAAGTAAAAAACACTAAAAAGGAGGATCCTTACTTTGCCTTGCAATTTGGATTTCACACTCTGGTGTTACTTGGAGTTCCTAAGTTTGCCACTGATGACACTTCTGTTCGGCCTCGTACACACCACCGAGAAACTCGACGGGCGAAACACATCGTTTTGCTTGTCGAGTTCCTTGTGAAGCCGTCGAGAAACTCGACAAGCCAATTTTCTCCGTTCCCGTCAAGAAAATAGAGAACATGCTTTCTTTTTGGCTCGTCGAGTTTCTCGACAGTTTCCTCAACGAAAATGTACACGCGACCGGTTTCCTCGGCAAAAAAATATCTCCCTCGGTCGTGTGTACGAGGCATTAGTCAATTCACTTCTACTTTTTGGTTTGGCTATTGGATCTCAATCATGTTTCAAGGGGGCGTCCAAGTTCAAATAAGGTATATAATACTTCACTGTTTTCCCCTAACAACCTGTCATGGGGACAACCTTTTTACCAGACAGGAAGTGAGGGTATTTCTCCAACAGAGCTTCTGAGGCCCCGTACACACGACCGAGTTTCTCGGCAGAATTCAGCCAGAAACTCGGTTCAGAGCTGAATTCTGCCGAGAAACCCGGCCGTGTGTACACTTTCGGCCGAGGAAGCCGACGAGGACCTCGGCGAGGAAATAGAGAACATGTTCTCTATTTCCTCGTTGTTCTATGGGAGAACTCGGCCCGCCGAGCTCCTCGGCGGCTCCAGGACTGAACACGCCGAGGAACTCGATGTGTTTGGCACGTCGAGTTCCTCGGCCGTGTGTACGGGGCCTTATAGCAGCAAACCTGTCAAGAGTTTTTTTCAATTATTCCCCATTCTATCCAAAGCTTTAAAAGGTTTTGGCTATAGATACTATATATATATATATATATATATATATATATATATATATATATATATATATATATATATATATATATATATATATATATATATATATATATATACATATATATTACAGACCAAAAGTTTGGACACACCTTCTGACTATGAAAATTGTAGATTCACACTGAAGGCATCAAAACTAAATATAAAAATAAATAAAATATATTTCATATTCTAGGTTCTTCAAAGTAGCCACCTTTTGCTTTGATTACTGCTTGGCACACTCTTGGCATTCTCTTGATGAGCTTCAAGAGGTAGTCACCTGGCGCAGCACCCCATCACTCTCCTTCATGGTCAAAAAGCCCTTACACAGCCTGGTGGTGTGTTTGGGGTCATTGTCCTGTTGAAAAATAAATGATGGTCCAACTAAACGCAAACCGGATGGAATAGCATGCGGCTGCAAGATGCTGTGGTAGCCATGCTGGTTCAGTATGCCTTCAATTTTGAATAAATCCCCAACAGTGTCACCAGCAAAGCACCCCCACACCATCACACCTCCTCCTCCATGCTTCACAGTGGGAACCAGGCATGTAGAGTCCATCCGTTCACCTTTTTTTGTGTCGCACAAAGACACGGGGGTTGGAATCAAAGATCTCAAGTTTGGACTCATCAGACCAAAGCACAGATTTCCACTGGTCTAATGTCCATTCCTTGTGTTCTTTAGTCCAAACAAGTCTCTTCTGCTTGTTGCCTTTCTTTAGCAGTGGTTTCCTAGCAGATATTCTACCATGAAGGCCTGATTCACACAGTCTCCTCTTAACAGTTCTAGAGATGTGTCTGCTGCAAAAGGTGGCTACTTTGAAGAACCTAGAATATGAAATATATTTTCAGTTGTTTCACACTTTTTTGTTATGTATAATTCCACATGTGTTCATTCATAGTTTTGATGCCTTCAGTGTGAATCTACAATTTTCATAGTCATGAAAATAAAGAAAACTCTTTGATTGAGAAGGTGTGTCCAAACTTTTGGTCTGTACTGTATATATATATATATATATATATATATATATATATATATATATTATAAAAAATAATCTACCCTTACACTGAATGCAGTGAAGCTCTACTGACTTCATCCAATCATATGCAAGCAAAAATACAATTTTTATTTTTTTGCATATGTCTGGGTGATCTTTGCAATGTGAATTGTTATCAGATTCACTTAGCTATGAGAAAATTCCTTTGCAAAGTGAAAATTCCTTTGCAAAGTGAAAATTCCTTTGCAAAGTGAACAGTCTCTTTGGCCCAGATTCACGTAGCTCTGCGCATTTTACGGCGGCGTAGCGTATCGTATTTACACTACGCCGCCGTAAGTCAGAGAGGCAAGTGCTGTATTCACAAAGCACTTGCCTCCTAAGTTACGGCGGCGTAGCGTAAATGAGGCCAGCGTAAGGATGAGGGGCGTGTTTTATGTACATGTTTGGTGACCCGACGTGATTGACGTTTTGTACGAACGGCGCATGCGCCGTCCGTGTACATATCCCAGTGTGCATTGCTCCAAATAACGCCGCAAGGACGTCATTGGTTTCGACGTGAAGGTAAATTACGTCCAGCCTTATTCACGGACGACTTACGCAAACGACGGCAAATTTTCAAATTTCGACGCGGGAACGACGGCCATACTTAACATTGGCTACGCCACCTAGGGGGCAGGTTTATCTTTACGTGGCGTATCTCTTACAGAAACGGCGTATCTTTACTGCGACGGGCAAGCGTACGTTCGTGAATCGGCGTATCTAGTCATTTACATATTCTACGCCGAAATCAACGGAAGCACCACCTAGCGGCCAGCTAAAAAATTACACCCTAAGATACGAAGGCGCAGACCGTCGTATCTTAGCTAGGTTTAAGTGTATCTCAGTTTGAGCATACACTTAAACTTACGACGGGCTTAGATTCCGAGTTACGTCGGCGTATCTAGTGATACGCCGGCATAACTCTTTGTGAATCCGGCCTTTTGTCTTTAGTTTATCAAGCCTTTAAGTCCAAAGAGATAGAAATGATTTAAACACTAGACAGGTACATTCTCCACAGACTCATTGCCTGGGTTGCTTTACTATCTGTGTTGCTCCTAGCAACCTCAAATGATGGAGTCCAGTATTTTATTTGTATTCACTTGAAGTTGATTTTCTTCATCCATAGCACTCCAAATATTACTACACTGTAGAGGTCTCTCCTGTCTTCTTCTACTTTGATGTCCAACTCTCTGTCTCATTTTTTTTTTTTAGCAAGGCACAATATACTCAGAATGGAAGTTATCTTAGTACGATAATTGTGCAGTACTTTTGATAGAACTGGTACAGCAAAGACAGAAATCAGATATGCAAGAGCAATCTGACAACAATCTGACTATTCAAGTCTTTGCACCTGAGGGCTTGGCTCAGAAATGTATTTGTGTTTATGCTTTACATTACAAGGTTTCCCCTTGGAGAATAAGGGTGTTGGAGAGAGTAGGAAAGTGGAATAGGTAAAGCCTTTTGGTCATAGCTTTAAAAGGAACACTAGCAGTCAGAATACAGTACAAGGAACACAAACAATCAGAACAGGTTTTCAGACTTGTAAAACTGCTTAGTCCAGTCCGCTGTAGAGCATCTGCCAGAGCCATTGGCATTAAGGAGTTGTCCGATCTCATAACTTGTTCTTTGGTCACTTTGAAGCCTCGTACACACGACCGAGTTTCTCGGCAAAAACCAGCAAGAAACTTGCTGTTTTTTTTTTTTTTGCCGAGGAAACCGGTCGTGTGTACACTTTTCGACGAGGAAACTGTTGAGGATCTCGTTGAGCCAAAAAGAGAGCAAGTTCTCTATTTCCTCGATGGGAATGGGGAAATTTGGCTCGCCGAGATCCTCGACAGCCTAACAAGGAACTCGACGAGCAAAACGATGTGTTTCGCCCGTCGAGTTTCTCGGTCGTGTGTAAGAGGCTTAACAGAGATACAATGAGAATGGGCATGGAAACAGCAGTTAAATTCTTTACAACACAGAAGAATGAAAGTGATACCATAAACAGTGCAAATGTATGTCACATATAATAAAATTATACATAATTAATATAATCTCAATCTTCATTTTATATGAAGCAGGGCTTGTCTTTTAACTTAGAGCAAGACTACAAGGGTTACAAGGGCTGCAGTAGCTTCTGGGTAAATTAAATTAAAGTGGTTGTAAATCCTTACATATGAGGTGTGTCTAAAAAGTTCAGTAAGTGGTCCCAAATATGAACGGCAACATGGGCAAAGTGGGCATGCATGCACATGGTTATCCAGAAACACGTCGAGAAGCACACACTAGCGAGGAGTACGTGGGACTGTCAGGGTAAACCCACTGCAGGCAATCCAACATGTGTGAGAGGTAGGGTCACAGTGCAATGGAACAATTAGGTAGATTCACAAAGAGTTAGGCCGGCTTATCTACAGATAAGCCGGCCTAACTCTGAATCTAAGCCGGCCTATGTTTAAGTGTATTCTCAAACAGAGATACACTTAAACATACCTAAGATAGGCTGGCTTGCGCCATTCTATCTTAGGTTGCAATGTTTCTTTTGGCTGCTAGATGGCGCTGCCATTGCGGCCGGCCTAGATTATGTAAATGAGGGGATACGCCGATTCCCGATGATTTATGAGCGTACGCCGGGCCTACACCGTCGAGTTACGTCGTTTCCGTATGCGATAGGCCGCCTAAAGTTATTCCACCTATGAGGTGGAATAACAATGTTAAGTATGGCCGCCGTTCCCGCCGCGAGGTTCGATTTTTTTACGTCGTTTGCGCAAGTCGTCCGCGAATCGGGATTTACGTCGTTTATGTACGCGTCGAAATCAATAGGCCCGTACGGCCTACTTAGCTGCAATGCGCACTGGGAAATGTAGTCGCCCGGCGCATGCGCAGTGTAAAAAACTTAAAAAAACTTGAGGTCAAGCCTCATTTCAATACTACAAGCCCCCCTCCCAGTCATTTGAATTAGGCGCGCTTACGCCCGCTCGTTTTAGGCTACGCCGCCGAAAATTTGAAGGTAAGTGGCTTGAGAATCACTTCTAACCTAAATAATTTTCGGCGGTGTAGCCTAAAAAGACTAGGCTAGGCCGTCCTAATTTTAGGCATTTGTATGTGAATCTACCCAAATTAGTGTATATCAAGTTCTGCTACAAACATGATCAAGCGAGAGTGACAAATGCTGGTACGAGATCTGCGAATGACTCTTCAATTGATGGTGGAGGAATTAATTGTACATTAGGGGTGCAGCGTGAACACAAGGACACGCTGCACCCCATCATCTGCAAAGATTTGGGTAAGCGGAAGATCTGTTCCCGGTTTGTGCCGCACAAGCTGACAGACAAACAGAAAGCAAAATGGTTGGAAGGCTCTGGAGATTTTATTACCATGGGTGACCAGGATGCATCCTTTCTGTGAACCATTGTCACAGGGGATGAGACTTGGCGCTACTAGTTCGATCTGGAATCTAAGCGGCAATCGATGGATTGGCGTTCACTGTCTTCCCAAAAAGAGTCGCTGCAAAAGTCCAAGGTCAATCCAAGAATGTGTGACAGCGGTTCTGCAATTAATTCCTAAAGAGGCCTTTGCTGACAGTTCCCAGAAGCTTTATGAACGTTGCCAAAAGTGTGTTGTGAATGATGGCGATTATTCTGAAGGACAATTATGGTAATTTGTTTGTATCTTCTGTTTTGTTTGTTTTCAGATACCATTCAGCAAACTATTTTAGAGACACTTCATATACACAGTGAAGTGACTGTCTTCAGGTGATAGACAGAAATTAAACAAAACCTCCTACATAAGTTACACCTTTTTATCTGCAGTCTTTTTTTCTCTACATCCATAAAACGTTTTTAATTTACAGCTTGTCAGAGAGTTCTGGAAAAAGTGGGCGAAGAGCTGAAGTTACACTCTGCAGAGCTCAGTGAGGAGAGTTTTAAAAGCTGATTGGAGGAAAGGGACACCCCCCTCCTTCACACAGCACACAGGAACAGGGCTGAGGGCCTCCCCTGTCACTGTTTTTCTCTTGGTGTCAGGAAAATTGTCATAAGTGATTCATGCTGATAGTAGAGGAAGGAAGCAGAAGACAGAAATGACACTTAGTGCTCTTAATTGAGACAGGTACAAACTATAGAAGGATATGCTTTGTTCATATTTTATGTCTGAGGTTTACAACCATTTAAGGGAGGTCATACAAAACTGTGCCTTATTTTAAACAGATCTGTTTGACTACATCAGCACATTATAACACAGAAAATCTCTATATTCACTTTTCTTTTTGCTTTTGGCTAAAAAAAATATTGTATTTTTATTTAAAACCATGAATAAATGCATATTAAAAATCAAAGTTATTCAAAAGGCTTAATGCTTTTTACTAGGGTTGTCCCGATACCACTTTTTTAAGACCGAGTACAAGTACCGATACTTTTTTTTCAAGTACTCGCCGATAACGAAGACCGATACTTTTTTTTAATGTCATGTGACAATTTAAAAAATGGGCATGACAGGGGGCACTGATGGATGGCACTGACGGATGGATGGCACTGACAGGGGGGCACTGACAGGAGGCACTAACAGATGGATGGCACTGACAGGGGGCACTGACGGATGGATGGCACTGACGGGTGGATGGCGCTGACAGGGGGCACTGACAGGTGGATGGCCCTGACAGGGGGGCACTGACGGGTTAATGGCACTGACAGGGGGGCACTGACGGGTGGATGGCACTGACAAGGAGCACTGACGGATAGCACTGACAGGGGGGCACTGACGGATGGATGGCACTGACTGACAGGGGGCACTGACGAATAGCACTGAGAGGGGGGCACTGACGGGTGGATGGCACTGACGGATGGCACTGACAGGGGGCACTGATGGATGGATGGCACTGACAGGGGGGCACAGATGGATGGATGGCACTGACTGGTGGAGGGCACTACTGACCACTGCTCTGTCCACTACATACTGACTAATACTGACTTGTCTAAACTCCTCTAACCTCTCTCTCTGGCTGACAGTCTCACCTGCAGCTTGTGTGTTCCATCACCCTGGAGGAGGTGAAGAGAGGGTGTTCCGGAGGAGAGGGGGAGCCTGGAGGATGGGAAGACAGCATATCGTCCAGAGGCTAGAAGGAGGCGGGACAAGCCCCGCCGCAATTGTGGATAGTCAAGCCTCGCCCCACCGTGATCACGGATTAGCCAGCCCTGCCGTGATCACGGATAGCCCCGCCCGCCCCGGTACATGACCATTCACAGGGACGCAGGAACATTAGGGGGGCGGATCCGGCAGTAACACACACTGCCTGGCGTCCCCCTAAATTTATGCACCCAGCGCCGTCCACGCTACCCCACTGGCTCCGCCCCCTCTCTGTCCGCCGACTTCCGGGTAGCCGGATCAGGCATCAGGAGCATTTGTGCGAGTATAAGTACTCGCACAAATGCTCGGTATCGGTCCCGATACCGATACTAGTATCAGTATTGGGACAACCCTACTTTTTACCTTAATGCATTCTCTGCATTAAGGTAAAAAAAAACTTCTGTGATGCCCCCCAGCCCTTGCTAAATACTTCACCTGCCTGTGAATTGAATGCAGCACTGTGACCAAGAGCGTCTCTCTTCGCTTTCTCTCTCCTCACAGAAAAAAAAGGTAATTGACTCCTGCTGCTGTCAATCAAATTCTGTGATGAGGTAGCAGGGCCAGGCTGAGCCATGCTGTCTGTGTCTATGGAAGAAGGCAGCGCGGCTCAGAATTGAGCCCACTTGAGTGTCCCATATAAAGCAGCTTTCTATGGAGGGGGGGGGGGGGCATTCGCCTAAGAGGAGGAGCCAAGAGTGGCAGTGGGGGACCCCAGAAGAAGAGGTTTGGGGCTGCTCTGTGTAAAACCATTGAATAGTGCAGGGAAGTATGACATTATTATTTAAACCAAAAAACCAACCTGAAGGTTTATAATCACTTAACTTTAGGTGTATATTTATAAATAGGTGAATGTGATATTCACCTAGCATTCACTGTAGGCATATCCTCCTTGCCTATGTGTTTTACATTACAGCAGTGGCAGCTGATGCTCAACATTTTTGGAGGGGCGCAAACAAACTAAAACATTCTGAAAAATACTGAAACAAAAACATCAAATGTAGCCTCACTGTGCCATTATATGCAGCTACTGTGCCCATCATATGCAGCCACTGTGCCTATCATATGCAGCCAACTGTGCCAATCATATGCAGCCACTGTGCCCAGCAAATGCAGCCACTGTGCCCATCATATCCAGCCAACTGTGCCCAGCAAATACAGCCAACTGTGCCTATTATATGCAACCAGCTGTGCCCATCATATGCAACCAACTGTGCCCATCATATGCAGCCACTGTGCCCATCATATGCAGCCAACTGTGCCCGGCAAATGCAGTTAACTATGCCCACCATATACAGTCACTGTTCCCATCATATGCAGCCAACTGTGCCCATCATATACAGCCACTGTGCCCATCACATGCAGCCAACTGTGCCCATCATATGCAGCCACCGTGACACCCACCCGGCCTGCCCGCTCGCTCTCTGGCTGCCAGGCACTTACCCCATCGTGGTGGCAGGTCTGGCAGCGGGTGAGTCTCTTCTTGCCTTCTGCCAGGTGGCCAATGGGATCGCTTGTGCCTTCAGCTAATCAGGTGACGGGTATTAGTCCGCACCTCCTGATTAGCTGAGAGGCGGTTTAGTGTTTTGAAGCCTATTAGAGCCTATGGCTCTAATCAGGTGCTTAAAAAAAACACCCCAGCCGCTGTATTTCAGTTGCCCAGCGTCCGAAAAGGGGTCGGATGCCTGAAAAGGGGGTTGCAGTGGCGGCCATAGATAGATTCATGCTATGCATATAGGGGGGTGGCTGGAGAGAGGGGGTGGTGCCTGTGCGCCCTTAATGGACGGCATTACAGTGAATGATTCACCTGCAGTGAATGTCTGATGAATGTCACGTTCACTGCTTTATATATATGTCTCTTTTTTTTTTACTTTTAGTAATAAAAGAAATACAGACTTTGTTTAATTATATACATATAATATATCCATAAACATATCTATCTAGCTATATATATATATATATATAGATTAATTATAAATCAACTTTTTTGTTCACATTCAGCATTTTGGATGAACCGTTATAACCGTGGCTGTATATGATGGGCACAGTTGGCAGTTATGTCAATTGGAGTAGCTGCTTTTCCTTCACATTTACTTTCATGTTTTATTTTATTGATACAAATTGTACATGTATTTTTTGCATTGGTATTGCAATTTAATTACACTATTGCGTATAGAGACTGGCTAATCGTAATTGTCTTTTAGTGTGCATGTTCAGGTATCGATGTTTATGCATTTTGTGCCTAGCACTCATGGCTTTTTGTTTTTTGTTTTCCATAGTCTTTGAATTCATAATACCCTGATTAATACATTATGGCTTAATTTAGTATGCTATTCTCAGTAGACCAGGGTGGATTATAGGAGTACACTGAGAGTAATTAGATGAGATATCAGGTTCAATGTAAGGGCAAGGGCTTAATAGTTCTATTCAGGTAAAGAACTAAGAAGCTGGAAGAAATATTTACATAAGGGAGAGGCACACTTGCAATGCTAGGCATGGGTAAGCAAGCCATTGACACTGACAGTTCTGATAATAAACTGTAAAATCCTGTTTATACATCCTTTCTCAGGTCTCGTACACACGAGTTTCTTGGCAAAAACCAGCAAGAAACTTGCTGAGATTTTTTTTTTGCCGAGGAAACCGGTCGTGTGTACATTTTTTGACGAGGAAACTGTCGAGGATCCCGTCGAGCCAAAAAGAGAGCATGTCTTCTCTTTCCTCGACAGGTAAGGAGAAACTTGTCTTGTCGAGTTCCTCGGTCGTGTGTACGAGGCTTCATTGTTCAGGGTCTGAATATTCTCCTACTACCTTGTGTTGATGCATCAACATTTATATTCTATTCCCTCTGACAAGACTATGCAAAGCTTTCCTCCAAGGCACTGTGATACCACAAATTGCGTCTATTGTCTACATGACTTTAGATTGTCCATCTTTGCAGCTATTGTTGGGTGCTGTGGAATTAAAGCGGATGTGCCATGGGGAAAAACATATTAAAAGCCAGCAGCTACAAATACTGCAGCTGCTGACTTTTAATATTAGGACACTTACCTGTCCTGGAGTCCAGCGCCGACCGCAGCAGAGCACGAGCGATCGCTCGTCTCTCTGCTGCTCCCCCCGCCATCCACGCTGAGGGAACCAGGAAGTGAAGCGCTGCGGCTTCACTGCCCGGTTCCCTACGGCGCATGCGCGAGTCGCGCTGCGCCCGCCGATTGGCTCACACGCTGTGTGCTGGGAGCCGAGTGTTCCCAGCACACAACGGGCGACAGACGGGAAGTCAGAAAAACCCGTCTTTTGCCCGTAGCGTGTGGCCGGAAGTGGGTGCAGATACCTGTCTTTAGACAGGTATCTGCACCCCCCCCCTGAAAGGTGTCAAATGTGACACCGGAGGGGGGAGGGTTCCGATCAGCGGGACTCCACTTTAGGGTGGAGAACCGCTTTAAAGCCTGGCACACACGGGGCAAAAATCATCTGGTATCGCCAGGTTCAACAGAAACAGGCCAACATTTGGCCCATGTGTATATCAGCCTGTCCAACAGAAGCTAGCTGAAAGGGCATGCTGGAAAACGGGCATCTGATCAACATCTAATCAGCGCCCCCTGTCAGAACACAATAGCTCAGAGTGTAGGTCGATGTACTAACATCATATAGTTAGTATAACAAGCTCCTCTTAAGCTCCTCCGTTTGTTTTCCATTCAGCACGCTGGGTTGAGCGGAAAAAATAAAACTCAGTGTGTACCAGGCTTAAGCAAATAGTGGTATGAAACCCCATGTGTTAAGAATGCTTATGAGGCCCCGTACACACGTACCGGGCACTGCACAGCCATGGCAAACAAACCATCCAGGCAAGGTCCTCCTCATTCTACTGCACATGTGCATTGTTGCTCGGGGTCATTTCTTTGAATGAACTGTATTCCAGTGGATGGCGAGAGGCTGCTATGAGTACATTTTTCATTTGCATTCTATTTATTCGATCTATTCCTATTAGCTCTAGGAATCTAGAAAAAAGTAGAACTTGGATTATTATTATTATTATTATACAGGATTTATATAGCGCCAACAGTTTACGCAGCACTTTACAATATAAAAGGGAGACAATACAGTTATAATACAATAAAATACAAGAGAATTAAGAGGGCCCTGCTCAGAAGAGCTTACAATCTAATAGGGTGGGGCATGTGGTACAAAAGGTTGTAACTGTGGGGAATGGGCTGGGGGATTAGTAGTCAAAGGTTATATTCAGTGTTAGTAATGTTCAGTTTACTATACCAACCAGAGGCGGCTCTTAAATTAGGCAAATTAGGCGGTTGCCTAAGGCCTCGCACTTACAGGGCCCCCGTGGCCGCCTAATTTGCCTCTGCTCAATCACTGTGTGCTAGATCTGTGCAACTTTCTGCAGCCATTTTTATTTGCTTGAATTTTTTTCAAATTAGGGCCCCCGTGTCTAAATTTTGCTTAAGGCCTCACAAAGCCTGGAGCCGCCTCTGATACCAACATTTACAGTGTTGAGGCAGAGGAAGTATCAAAAGTATCAATCAACTAAAGAATATTCTTTGCATTTGTAGTTGAGTTTGCCATGTTATAATTTTTTTTGCAGGTTAAACTGACAATCTTACCGCAGCATGGTGAGCAAAGTGCTTAGCATTGCTGCCCTACAACCATATTTATTCCAAGATTTATTACAAAAACTAAATGTTGACGTTTAAATGTACTCTTTATGTTTATGTAGGTGTCTTCCTGTTTATGTTTACAATGCCAGGTCCTCGAGAGAAGGCACAAATGACAATGGGATATGTTACCTGTAAAGCATTGAAGAACACCAATAAAAAAAAATCCTATTATAGCAAAGATGCTCTTCAGTCAGTCTGTGCTGTAATAGCTACATTACTGCCTAAATCTGGCCATATATTACCTAAACCCAAATACAAAATCATTTGTCTTGCAACTTAATTATTTTTATTTTTAAAGACAGTTTGCCCAGGTTCACACTGGGTACGATTTCCTTCGATTTGAGATGCGATTTCACATGTGAAATCGCATCTCAAATCGGCGGCAATTGTCGGCAATGACACTGTCCTAATCGGTGCGACGCCGCATCTGCGGCGCTGCACGATTTCAAAAAGTAGTTCCTGTACTACTTTTTGCGATTTCGGGCCGCGATTTACATAGACATCTGTGCAGAAACCTGCACAGATGTCTCTTAAATCACGGCCGAAATCGGGACTGCCAGCGGGAGTGAAGCCGTGCGAGTTCAGCTTCACTCCCGCAGCCCAGTGTGAACCAGGGCTTTCTTTTATTTTCACCTGGTGATCCTGCCAGTAATATACTTCTTGTTCTAGGATGACAATGATCACTCAATGTACTGCATAGCTCCCAACTGTCCCTGATTTTGAGAGACTGTTCCTGATTTGAAAAAGTCCCTCTCTCCTCCTCATTTCATTTTGGTCTGATCTATATAGTTGTATATAAAATGTACTACTTATCTATCAAAAAGTGTTTTAAAGTGCTAAACCTTTCATCCAATTTCTAAATTGCTGTGTTTGTAAATGTCCAAAAGCCAAGAAAAAAGTGGGTTAAAAATTCACTTTTTTTTAAGTATAATTCTCCTCTAAACGGTTCCCTACTGGCGCACGAATATGTACGTCAACAGAAAGGCATGGCTGCGCAAATGGGCATACAGGTACATCCCCTTTAATTTTGTGAGCCACGTGGTCACATGCCGACCCTGCCGTGAGCTCCCTACCGCGCCCGCGGTACCCGATTGCCGCCGGTGTCCCGTGATCGGGTCACAGAGCTGAAGAACGGGGAGATGTTAGTGTAAACACAACATCTCCCCGTTCTGCCTAGGTGACACTGTCATGCCCTGTACACACGATCGGTTCTTCTGATGAAAACGGACTGATGGACTGATGGATTTTTTCATCAGATATCCGATGAAGCTGACTTTCATCAGTCGTGCCTACACACAGGGCCGATCCTAGGGTCAAATGCGCCTGGGTGCAGAAATATTTCTGGCGCCCCTACAAGGGCGTGGTCACCCTCCAAACTCCTCCACCTTTACAAATGTTTCTATGGCAACAATTCAAACACAGAGATGCTCCCCTAAGGGGGTTGAGTGAGAGAGGTGGGGCTGATAGAGAGGTGGGGCTGAGAGAGAGGGGGGTGGGGCTGAGAGAGAGGGGGTGGGGCTGAGAGAGAGGGGGGTGGGGCTGAGAGAGAGGGGGGGTGGGGCTGAGAGAGAGCGGTGGGGCAGAGAGAGAGCGGTGGGGCTGAGAGAGAGCGGTGGGGCTGAGAGAGAGAGAGGGGGTGGGGATGAGAGAGAGAGGGGGTGGGGATGAGTGAGAGAGAGAGGTGAGGCTGAGAGAGGGGTGAGGCAGAGAGAGAGAGAGAGATGAGGCAGAGAGAGAGAGAGAGAGAGAGAGAGAGATGAGGCAGAGAGAGAGATGAGGCAGAGAGAGAGATGAGGCAGAGAGAGAGGGATAAGGCTGAGAGAGAGAGAGAGAGTAGTGGACAGAGAGGGGGCTGAGAGAGAGAGGGGCTCAGAGAGAGGGTAGTGGACCGAGAGGGGGATGAGAGAGGGTAGTGGACAGAGAGGGGGGCGGAGTGAGAGAGGTTGGGCTGAGAGAAAGGGTAGTGGTCAGAAGGTGGATCTGAGAGAGAGGGGGACTGAGAGAGATGTGGGGCTGAGAGAGAGGGTGGTGGACAGAGAGGGGGCTGAGAGAGAGGGTAGTGGACAGAGAGTGAGGCTGAGAGAGAGAGAGGGGGGCTCAGAGAGAGGTTAGTGGACAGGGAGGGGGGCTGAGTGAGAGAGGTTGGGCTGAGAGAGAGGGGGGCTGAGATAGATGTGGGGCTGGGAGAAAGGGTAGTGGTCAGAAAGTGGATCTGAGAGAGATGTGGGGCTGAGAGAGAGGACGGCTGAGAGAGAGAGAGGACGGCTGAGAGAGAGAGGACGGCTGAGAGAGAGAGAGAGGACGGCTGAGAGAGAGAGAGGACGGCTGAGAGAGAGAGGACGGCTGAGAGAGAGAGAGAGGACGGCTGAGAGAGAGAGAGAGAGAGGACGACTGAGAGAGAGAGAGAGAGGACGGCTGAGAGAGAGAGAGGACAGCTGAGAGAGAGAGAGAGGACGGCTGAGAGAGAGAGAAAGAGAGGACGGCTGAGAGAGAGAGAGAGAGAGGACGGCTGAGAGAGAGAGAGAGAGAGAGAGAGAGAGAGAGAGAGGACGGCTGAGAGAGAGAGAGAGAGGACGGCTGAGAGAGAGAGAGGACAGCTGAGAGAGAGAGAGAGGACGGCTGAGAGAGAGAGAGAAAGAGAGGACGGCTGAGAGAGAGAGAGAGAGGACGGCTGAGAGAGAGAGAGGACAGCTGAGAGAGAGAACGGCTGAGAGAGAGAGAGAAAGAGAGGACGGCTGAGAGAGAGAGAGAGAGAGAGAGAGAGAGAGAGAGAGAGGACAGCTGAGAGAGAGAGAGAGAGGACGGTATCTGAAGATAGGTCTGTGTCCAAGTATAAATATATTTCTCCTGTGAATACCCATCACATGATGTGAATTCATTCAGCACCTCTGTGCTTGATATTTTTACCGTTTCAACAGTGAGACTTATTCCAGTGCAGGACATTAACCCCCCTGCCATGCTGCATATTGAAATAAAAATCACACTCATAGTTAATAATCTTCAGACTGCAGTCAGGTGGCTGCCTTCCGTATGGCGGCAGCCACCTGACTGCAGTCTGAAGATTATTAACTGTGACTGTGATTTTATACTGTAAAGTGCTTTCTTACTTGCAAAGTTGAGAAATTCTACACCGACAGTCTGACACTGTGCTGCTGTCTGAACTTGGCGGCGCTGGCTCGGCTCCTCTCGTTCGCAGCAGGCAAGCAGCTCTCGACGCTCCTCCCATGACCCCTCCCGCCTCCGGCCGTGAGGACGGTGCTGTAGTTGTAAACTTAGGGGGAGGGAAGTCGTGGGCGGCACGGTGGCAGCGATGATGTCTATTGGCTGGCGCCGGCTGGCCGGGTGCAGGTGACAGGTCAGAGTGAGCGCCGAGCGGCACCCAGGCGCCCCCTCCCCTCTGGCGTCTGGGTGCAGTGCACCCTGTGCACCCCGTCTAGGAACGGCCCTGCCTACACACCATCAGTTAAAAAACCAATCGTGTCAGAAAGCGGTGACGTAAAACACAACAACGTGCTGAGAAAAATGAAGTTCAATGCTTCAGAGCATGCATCGACTTGATTCTGAGCATGCGTGGATTTTTAACTGATGGACGTGCCAACAGATGATCGTTTTTTTCTATAGTTTTTTTAACCATCAGATAATTTTAAAACAAGTTCCTAGTATTTTCACCGATGGATAAAAAGTCAGACGAACCGATCGTGTGTACGCGGCATCACTGATCGTGTTCCCTGTCATCGGGAACAGTGATCAGTGACGTGTCACGGCAAGCCACGCCCCATAACAGTTACTTCCTAGGACACACTTAACCCCTTCAGCGCCCCGTACAGGTTAACCCCTTCACTGCCGGTGTCATTTTACAGTAATCAGTGCATTTTTATAGCACTAATCGCTGTAAAAATTACAATGGTCCCAAAATGGTGTCAAAAGTCTCCAATGTGTCCGCCATAATGTCGCAGTCACGAAAAAAATTGCTTATCACCGCCATTACTAGTAAAAAACAAATTATTAATAAAAATGCCATAAAACTATCCCCTATTTTGTAGACACTATAACTTTTGCGCAAACCAATCAATAAATGCTTATTGCAATTTTTGGATCAAAAATATGAAGAAGAATACATATAGGTCTAAACTGAGGGAATTTTATATATATATATATATATATATATATATATATATATATATATATATATATATATATATATATTTTGGGGATATTTATTATAGCAAAAAGTATTTTTGTTTATAGCGCAAAAAATAAAAACCACAGAGGTGATCAAATACCACCAAAAGAAAGCTCTATTTGTGGGAAAAAAAGGACGTAAATGTTGTTTGGGAGCCACTTCGCACGGCTGCACAATTGTCAGTTAAAGCGACACAGTGCCGAATCGCAAAAAGTAGCCCGGTCTTTAACCAGCCAAATGGTCCGGAGCTTAAGTGGTTAAGTAGGGAGTGTTAGGGGGTATATCCTATGCCTACATACTTTTGCTATTTGTCCCTCATCCCAAGAAAGTTGGGAGGTATGCTGTACTATATCTATCATTGTCGTTTTTCCCACCTCTTCTAAACACATTACATATAGGAAAGTTTCTTTGTAGCTGAGAAAACTGATAACATTGTCTGAGTTTTCAGTTCAGTCCACAAGAAGTTATAAGGACAAGGGTTTCTGCTCATTGAACTTTAATTTAGGACGGAAGAGCGACTCTGGAATTTGCTTTGTATGGGCTCAGTCGCCCATGTGCAAAAGGCCTAACAGGGATGATGGATTGGTGAGAATAAACCTCTGTAGTCTGTACAGTGACCATAATGTGACATTGGGCAGACTATCCTTTAAATCCTGTCCCATAGACACGATGGGGAGCAAGTGGAAATCTTTCCATAGTGAGAAGAAATCTCACTTTAGATGGTTATCACTGGAACAGATGGCTGGGCTGAGGGGTAGACAGAGGAGATGAATGATCACTTTGGGCATTTTGGCAGAAAGAGGGTATATACAGGGCATGACTTGCAACTTAAGCCTAGTACACACTAGTAGTTGAAACAGAAAACAAACAAGGCACCTCTAAGTGCAGAAGTATAAAACTTTTAATATCCCCTAAAGGGGTTAAAAACACTTACAAGATAGTGGCTGAAACAGGTATGTAGCAGGTAAGTGCACCCAGGAGATGTTCCAGTGGCAGGGCAGTCCCAGTCTGTGATGGTAAAGCTTCCAGGGAAGTCCACGAGATAACAGCCGACTTGTGCTGTGAATGTTCAGAGGACACAATAACTCTGGAGCCTGGGGATGACGTCAGAGGAAGCGAGACAGAAACCAGCATGGAACACAAACAGGAAGTGGACAGGAAGTATGTCTGTAGTTGACTGACAGCTCAGGAGGAGTCGCTATACAAACTATGCAATGTTAGTACAGTGATCCCACTGCTGTTCTTTCATGTTCTGACAGGTGGGTTATTCCCCATCAGAACACTACGGCCAGCGCTCTCAGTCATTGGTTGAGAGCGCTGATTGGGAGTCGATCGGCAGACCTTTTTTGTCATGCCCCTTTGACAAAAAAGCTGGCTGAACAAGAAATGCCCTCTGTCGAAAAAAATCCTTTGATGGGTCTGCGCAGTACCAAACGTCACTCCAGCTGATATGTTGATCAGCTGGCGTGATGTCAACAGAGATGGGGAGATTGTCTGAGGCATTATCTGACGCTATGCAAACAGCTGGGGGAACGTAGTTGTCAGATTGAGCCTCGCTATTATGGCTTGTGGGTGTGTTGAAGGGTGGGTTTTGTGTGTGTTGCAACATGCCCTTAAACACAGGCAAAACCCGCCATTCAACACACAAAATCCATCCTGCAACACAGACAAAACCCGCCCTTCAGGACACGGAATACCCGCAACAGCGAGGCAGCATCTGACAAGTACATTCTCCCTCCGCTGTTTGCATAGCTTTGAATACTGGCCGTCAAATATTGGCTCCCGTCGAAAAATGCCTCAGACGATCTGCGTATGCGCTGTGTTAATGTCACCGCAGCTAGTCAACGTATCAGCTGGAGTGACGTTTGGTAATGCGCATGCGCAGATCCATCAGGGACATTTTTAATGGAGGGGATTTCTCGATAGAACACCGGCTTCTGCAGTACACACAGGCCGAATATCAGTCAGTTTCTTTTGAATCGGCCAATGCCACCCATCATTCGGCCTGTGTGTACTAGGCTTTAAGCTGCTGGAGTCGTTTACAGTTCATGGGTGGGGGGTGTGCACTTTGGCCTTTTCACTTTGGGAACCAATCATTGAATGATTCTCATTCATCTTTTGTTCTGGTGACAAATTGTGGATTTTGTATCACTTTCTGCCCAGATGACATCAGGACAAATAGAGAGGATGAAGCTCTCCAGCAGGAATGCAGACAAAAATAAAAAACTGACGGGTTGTTGTCATTCTTTAGTATATCCAAATCTAGAAAAATACATATTAATGTAACATAGTATTCATTTTAGATTTATTATTATTGTTAAAATTTGTATGTGTAAAAGGCCTCTCGGCAAAAAAGGTTTCTCGGCAAAAACCAGCAAGAAACTTGCTGGGATTTTTTTTTGCCGAGGAAACCGGTCGTGTGTACATTTTTCGACTAGGAAACTGTAGAGGATCCCGTCGAGCCAAAAAGAGAGCATGTCTTCTTTTTCCTCGACGGGAATGGAGAAACTTGCCTTGTCGAGTTCCTCGACAGCCTAACAAGGAACTCGACGAGGAAAACGATGTGTTTCGCCCGTCGAGTTCCTCGGTCGTGTGTACGAGGCTAAATAGTTAAGGGGGGCACTAGCTGTGTTGCAGATGTCCTCAAATCATTTTGCCACTTTAACATTGTATAAGAATTATACATACTACAAATTACAAACATCTCTGCTCTGTGGAACCATGCCAAATACATTGTGCATGAATAGCAGGTGGTACAGTATCGCTTCATACATTCCATGTTAATTAACCAGTACTGCAGGGATTACTCATATACTAAGAAGAGCAGGTAGGACAAGGGCTGCTCCCAGCCCTGCCCACAATTCTCTTTGTCACTTGACAGGATCGGGTCAGAGAACTATTTGGCAAGATGCAGAACGACTAAAGAACCCGCCAGTTTCACTGTGTGTCTCTACATATTTTAAAGAGGTGTGGTACCTTAGTCACCTTATCTTTTACACTACTATGATCTATGTCCTAATTATCTGGAAAGATCGGTTAGTAGCAAAAAAAAATAATAATCCTGAGGGCTACACTTTCCATGGCATAGTTTTATAGCATACCTTGATTTTGTTGGATTTAATTCAGAGTTCTGCACATGGAAAATCTTACTTATCTGTATTAAACTTTAGCTAAATACGATTTACTGCATTGTAACTAGAAGAGGAGCAAGTACAGCTATCCAGGGTAGAGAGTGGACATAGGCTTTTTTTTACTATGATTACAATTGTCCTAGAAATGTATTATTGCAAAAGATATATAGCATTATGAAAATGTAAGGCTGATGTTGAACAGGGGACTCTGCCACTAGTGCTCCTGTTACAGACAGTCCCCTGGTTACAAACAAGATAGGGTCTGTAGGTTTGTTCTTAAAGAGGAGTTCCACCCAAATTTGGAACTTCCTCTCAACCCACTCCTCTCCCCCTTACATGCCACATTTGGCATGTAATTTTTTTGGGGGGGAGTGGGGGCTTCAGGAGGAGTGGGACTTCCTGTCCCACTTCCTCCTTCCGGGTAGACGATTAAGCCTAATCGCCTAGGCGATTAAGCTTAATCACCTACAGGAAGGGGCTGCTGTAGGCGATCGCCCAGGACACGTCACAGGTCCTCGGCGATCGCCTGTCCAATCAGACGGCGCCTTGCCGGGCCGCGCCGCTCGCGCATGCGCAGTGCCGCTCGCGCATGCGCAGTGGGTGCCCGGCCGTGAAGCCGAAAGCTGTCACGGCCGGGTGCCCACACTGAGCATGAAGACGCCGGCCGGCGAGGGAGGGCGAGGAGCGGAGCCCCGTCCGGCGCGTTCGCTGGAGCCGTGGAGCAGGTAAGTGTCGGTTTATTAAAAGCCAGCAGCTACACTTTTTGTAGCTGCTGACTTTTAATAAACTTACAAAATGGGTGGAAAACCCCTTTAAGTTGAATTTGTATCTAAGTCGGAACAGGTACATTTTTTAAGTTTAACTCCAGCCCAAAATATGTTTTTTGCATTGTTTTTGATCACATAGGGAAAGGTTAAAGTGTTACTAAACACAGTAATATTAAAATAGTTCATCCACCCCCCCCCCCCCCCCTGCCTCCCACAATACCCACAGCTTATAAAATGTATTTTTACATTAAAATGCTGCCACTATATACCTTTTTGGATGATCTGTATACAACAGTCACATGATAAACTGCAGAGTTTCTCCAGTGCTGAGAGTTCAGGAAGGAGGAGATTTTCACTACAGCTTGTGTACACACCCACATGTGTGATGCCAATATCATGTGACCTGGCTATCTCTGTGAACAAGTAACTGTTCTCTCCAGCATAAAAGACACAACTGAGCATGTGCAGGCCGACTACCCTGTCTGTGTTAGCTGGCCTTCCCCGGGTTGACAGTGCAGGGAAGGACCTGTGTATACAGGATAAAACAGCCTTTTTTATACAATGCAGAGAATTAACCCCTTAAATTCCACAGTGAGTATACCAAGCATGCTATGCTGCATATACAGACTGATTTTATTGTTGTGAGTTTAGTAACACTATAAGGGCTCTTTCACACGGGCGGACCGATAAGGTCCGCCTGCCAGTTTTTTAGGTGGACCTGAACAGGCGCTCCATGCTCCTCTATGGAGAAACGGATGTCAGTGGTGACATGCCCGCTGACATCCGACCCGTTCCGATCTGCCAAAGTGTGACGGAGGAAAACCCTATTTTCCATCTGTCTGGCGGATCGGATCGGGTGACAACGGACTCTACGGTCCATCACCATCCAATCCCCCATAGGAGAGAGCGGCACTCTGACAAGTCGGTCCTTGCACAGTGTGCAGAGACAGACCTGTCATCTGCCGGCTCAGTGGGGATCAACGGATCGATCCCCACTGAGCAAAGAGGAGCCCAAAAACGGTCCACCCAGTGTGAAAGAGCCCTAATACCCCCGTAACGTTTGTTGTATTGTCTGTGCCCCTGTTCAGAAGATTTCACCTCACTTTCTGTCCCTGTGAAAATTGGATTTTGAAACTTTTGCCTTGTTGTGAAAACAAGGATTGGTGATAAAGCTTCAGTGGTGATAGCTTTTCCCCATAATAACAATTACAGCAGTGAATTTCTCTTCCTAGGGGTAGATTTCTCCTCACTTCCTGTTGTCTCCTTCCGTTTGTAAGTAGGAGTAATTTGTAAGTTGGATGTTTGTAACCCGGGGACCGCTTGTACTGAGAATTTGTCAAAATTGCCAGCGGCAGAATCGCTAAGAGGCTGCCTGTTTGTTCCTGTGGAATCATACCCTTTGTAGATATGGCAGAGAGCTGTGGCTCCCATCACTATTTGTCTTGTGTGTCATCAGCTTATAATGGACCATGGAATAACATTATACTTTTTTTTTTGGGCAGGGTGTTTATTTTGTGCTAAGGTACAAGTGGAATTGGAATATTCTTAGATTGTAAGCTCTAAGGAGCAGGGCCCTCTGATTCCTAACTGTATTAAAGTGTATTGTATTTGTACTGTCTATCCTCAAGTTGTAAAGCGCTGCATAAACTGATGGCGCTGTATAAATCCTTTATAATTATAATAATAATAATAATAACAATAATTTGTCTTTGTCATTTTTATTTACATTTTAAAATGGTTAGTAAAACCAGTAAATAACATGATCGTAGGAAACTAACAATGTAGCGGGCATATGTAGAGTCCAGATATCATAAATAAAATTATAAACTATTAATTTATCAAAATGTTAATACGTTTTTTATTTTGTTTTTATTTTTTACCAGATCTAAAGAAGCTGTTCAGCAAGATGTCTACTTACACCTTTAACAAATATGGAAGCGGTAATGACTAAATTATACATTAATTGAGAACAATCAATTTTTTTAGTTAATCTTTCATGAAACATATGTAATACCATTGTACCACAAATTCAAGTTATGCCTTTACCCAAGAGCAATAAAGCGGTATTAAGACAAAAAGCTGAACATTTAAATACAGTATTGCAGCTTACCAATCCTTAAAGTGAAAGTTCACCCTAATACTAAAATCTCTGAATCTACTGCCATCCACAATCTAAAACTAACCTATCTAGCCCTGTAAAGAATAAAAAATTACTATACATACCTTTTCTGAAACGGTCTGGTCCCACGCTGAGTTGCCAGCAGCGGCTTCTCTGTGTAGGTGGGTGAAGAAGAGGCAGCCGACAACAGAAGCCCCATAGTAACTCTATGGGTGACGTCACTTTCCAGGCATTTCCCAGCCCTTGTTAGCTGTCTCTTCTGCAGAGCTTCCTCTGCTGGAGACCAGACCAGATCAGCTTCAAAAAAGGTATGTATAGCGATTTCTTCTTTAAAGGGTTAGATAGGTAAGTCTTAGATTGTGGATGCCAGTAGATTTAGAGTTTGTAATATTATGGTGAACTTCCACTTTAAATGTGGTGGCTGCATTTGTTTCCTTTTCTTCAGTCCCCCCCCCCCCTTATTTTCACAGACTGATCTTGCCAGTAACACACTGGGGGTTATTTACTAAAGGAAAATCCACTTTGCACTACAAGTGCATTGCAAGTGCACTTGGAAGTGCAGTCACTGTAGATCCGAGGGGGACATGCAAGGAGAATAAAAAACAGCATTTTAACTTGCACATGATTGGATGATAAAATCAGCAGAGCTTCTCCTCATTTCAGATTTACCCCTCATATTTACAGCAACTGCACTTTCAAGTGCACTGGAAGTGCAAAGTGGATTTGCCTTTCGTAAATAACCCCCATTGTCTTAGAAACAGAGACACCCTTGGACAGCAACATTGTCATTCTGTGGAGAGGGTAGAATTAGGCAGGCCATACACAGTTCGAATCTTGGCCAGGTCAAAAGGAACCGGCCAAGATTCAAAACAATGTATGGGCAGGCTGAATGTACCAAGTTGATCGATCAATCAACTTGGGTACAACCAGCATGCCAGGGATTTACCTGCAATTATCGCTAGTGTCTGCTATAGCCGCTAGCAATAATCAATGTCTTCTCCCGGCAGGGATGGCTTCCACTGCCCCCCCCCCCCCCACTGGAAGAAGTGAATGGCCAGCAGCAGGGATTCCCACAACAACACTGTCTGTGTTGATAGGGGAATGAAGCAAATAATGTGTTCCATGTATGGCCGGCTTTAGATGCACTAGGAGATTTAGATGGACATGACTGACAAATTAAAGCCAAACTCCAGCATACAGTTTTTAAGCAGTTACAGCAAGATTTGTTGGGGGATAAATGTTTTGAATAAATGAATAAAAGCTGACTATCATAAGCACCCCTGTCAGTGTTAACTGGTTTGTCCTAATCCTCTAACTGCCACGTTTCATAGACCTCTTGGTCTGCTAAAATTCCTTTCTTGAAAAAAGCATTGGTTCGATTTTGGTATGATCCAAAGCTTTTAAGGGCAGAGAAGAGATCAGAGCAAGTCTCCCCTAGGTACTGTTCCTATTTAGACACTACGTAGAAAGTCTACTCCAACAGTGTTCAACAGTGTCTCTAACAGTGTATTTTCAAGGGAACGTAAATGTCTCTGGAAGGTGTGCAGACATTTGGTAAGCTGTGTAGATATATGCCAATTAGTAGATGGGGTAATTATTTCCATGGTGGGCATTTCTGCAGACATCATTGTTTGCATAGTTAGAATGTTGTAGATTTTGGGCCAAGAGTTTCTAGGAAGTCCCATAACATTCCGTGCAGTCATACCAGGGCCAAAGGTTGTATTGTCAAATAGGGGAATGAAGGCTGGTCCATGAAATCACATCTCCTATATTGTTTTAGGGGAAAGGCAATAAGGGGAAGGTTAGAAGGTGTGGTGTGGTCATTGGGAGTGGGGTAGGGGGCATTAGAGAGATCCCAGAGCCAAGCAGCTGAGATCATGGTATAAATAGATTATTATTTTATTAGAGTGGTGGTGAAACCAATTAGAAATATGTTTGGTGAAAGCTACCATGTGATATACAGTGTGGAAAAAAAGATCCCCTGCTGATTTTGTACTTTTGCCCACTGACAAAGAAATTCATTTTTAATGGTAAGTTTATGTGTAGCTAGTATTCTGAGAACCCAACCCCCTCTTCATGATTGGGTTTCGTGATATATGGCATATTTCGGTCTAGATATTTTATTACACCGCATGAAACCAGAAGTCACGTGGCAAAAGTGAGTGAACTAAGTTTTGGGTGGGTAATTTGGGTTTGAATTAAAGATTTTGAGAAGACAGGGCAGGACATCCATTTTTAAGATGTTGATACTTCCAAACCAAGATGGTTTCCAGTCTTTCCATGTAGAGAGGTCATGGGCTCTTAAGAGTTCAGAGTTATTGTGGCTGTAGAGGGAGTGTAGCTTGGAAGGAACGTGTATGCTTAAATATGTTGTTAAATCAGTTTTCCATACAAAGGCATCATTTCTTTGCAGGTAAAGTAAGGTGGATCTAGAGAACAGTACAGATTTAGATATATTCACTTTAAAGATACTAAGGTTTCCAAATACACGTTGTAGTTTGAAGTCCTGTAGGACATTGGGGAGACTAGTGAGTGACCAAATGCAGGTCCTTGATGAACTCATTGACCCTTTTGTGTGCCATTGAGGATATCAAAGGGTTTGAAAAGGGTGCCATGCAACCTAATCCTGGCTGTTGAGTTGTTATATAGGGCCTTGATCTTTTGAAGGAGAGAGTTGCCTATTCTAATTTGTTGCAAGGTGGTTTCTAGAAAGGGCCAGCTAACCTGGTTGAATGCTTTCTTGGCATCTCCCATGCGACGTAAAAGACTGATTGACTCAGAGTGGGTGTGAGCTTTTTGCTTGACCAAATGATTTTCTAGGCAGGTAGGGCTGATGTTGGATGACAGTCACCATGACAAATATTTTAGCATCCATATTCATTAGAGAAATAGTTCTGTAATTGCTGCAGTTGTTTTATTTCTGGGTTTGGGAGCGAACATAATGGTGGGTGAAACCTTTAAGAAATCTCAGTTAGAGTCTCCTTAAGAGTTTTATAGAATCTGGCCATGAGGCCACCTGGGCCTGGGCATTTTCTTGGGTAGGTCATGATAGTATGAAGGAGTTCTTCTGGGGTAAATAGGGAGTACAGGCTGTCCCTAACATCAGGAGGTAATGCAGGATGGCCTGTGGCATGTAAGTAGGAGTCAATGTTCTGCTTGAGCATTTCAGAGAAAAGATCAGAGTATTTTGTTTGTATGTTGTAGAGGTTAGTGTAGAATTATTTGAAGACTTGAGAAATCTTTCTGGATTTATATACAAGTGTATTTGAGTAAGAATTGAGGGAATGTAGGTGGTCATAGATCTTGTATGTAATTTCTGCATGAGCAGGCGACCACATTTGTTGGTGAATTCACTGCCTTGAGCATGCATGAATGATGGTCAATAAGCTGACAAAGTTGGGATCTAGTGTTTAAAACTTTGAGAAGTGACTAGATTGGAGGATTGAAATTCCTTGGTATAGTGATGCTATTTGGTTTGAAGCCTCTCTGTAAAATGGGCTCCATTAGATACGAATAGCCTTTGGGGAATGCAGTGGAATGCTTTCTATTGAATGGAAGAGGATGTTGTGTCACTAGTTTGAGTTACCCTAAACTAGGTGATTGTTTGAGAGATGTCCTATAGCCGCACAGAGTCCCTGAGTAAAAAGTTGATTTATATCAAGAGTATCTGGGCTATTGGAGATTAATTTAAGAGGTCTGGATAGATGGTGGGCAAAATAGATATTAACAATTGTGTAGGTAGTGTTTATCTATAAATTCAATACTAGCAATTTCCAGGGACAACTATCCACAGCCACATCCTAGTAAACTGAAGCAAAATAGCAACACACCCCTCAAAGGCAGAGAGGCACCAGGACTTTCAGGGATGTAGGTAAATGTAGTTTGAGGCCTTAAAAGGCCACGGAAAGATAGTTCACGGCAATGTGCTTTGTGGATATTATACAGAGTGCAGAAAAAAACTATTATGGGCTAATTAGTCAGAAAGCAGTTCAAGTGGATACTGACTTAAAAGAAGGGTTGAGATAGGGTTATTAAGAGGAGGTGTGGTGTTCCAAGAAAGAAGATATTTGTGGAATGCTACAAGATCAGCATAGGAGTTGGCCAAGGCAAGATGTTAGTTTCTTCTAGCACCTGAGGCATCCTGAATCGGATCCAATGGGAAGGTATGGATTTTTTTTGACATTGTAGTTGCTAGAGTTGATTTGTTGTTGGGAGAACATTTTCCAGAATTTATGTTTGGGGAAGAAGTTTCATTGGAAAGTTGGGGATCGAGACGTGTAGTAGAGGAGATAATGCAGGTCACCCAGATAGTGAAACGTGGCTGGCTAATTTCCAGTTTATGTATGCTACCAGTTGAAAGGGATAGCCTGAGCAATATTTTATGTCTCATTTTCTGAGCAATTTGAAAATTGGCTTCATGGTTCGGCTTAGGTTTATACTATGTTGGAGTAAATTCATTAGCATTTAATTGGGCAGAGAGGTACCAGGATGCCCATGGTATCCCTCCTCTTAGGTTCTCTTGCTGTCTCGACTTGGTAACCTTGGCAGGTCTGTCTTTGGCCAGCTCTGAGAGTGGAGAAGGGGCTGCTGTAGTGGGTGCTGGTGTGAGCAGCAGCATGAGGCAGTGAGCCATGCCACATTGGTACATGTTGATCCTTTTTGCTGGAGTGCTCAGCAGCAAGGAAGGTTTTTTTGCTAGGAGGAATCAAAGAGGGAGTTGATCCTTTCAGGATTAAGTTTGGAAGCCAGGTCTTTTTACCCATCTTGGGTCATTGGTAGCCTATATAAGCTTAATGAGGGCCAGGTTAGTATGGGAGCTGGAGTGGTGCATGTTATATTCTACCTTGACAAGCCACCCCCCCCCCCCTTTAAAAAAATAGTTGTAACTTGTACTGTATATTCTTTTATCTTTTAACTCTTTAAATCTACTGTAAAAATGATATTTCCTCTTTAATCAATCACTAACTTTAGAGTTTCCTCTAAACTGTATTTTTCTTTATTGTGTTTCTGGCAGATGCTAAAAGTAATACCCTGGGATCTGTAAGCAGAGAGAATGTGATACAAGACGTAAACAAGAGAAGAACTTTGCTAAAGGACAGTAGCTGGATAAAATCACGGCCAGAAGATGAAGAGGACAAGATGTAAGAAAGTGAACATGCACACAATCAGATTCATGCTAGGGCCCTGGAGTTTACACATTCACAGGGCTGGACTGGGACAAAAATTTGGCCCTGGACTTCATCCAGACTGGCCCACTTTGACAGGTCTCTCCCATGGTGGCCGGACAACTTCTGCACCCCTTCCCGGCCACCCAAGCCCCCTCTCCCCCTTCACTAGCCACTCTACTTTATTAGAGTAGAATGACTGGTACTGGTACTCTTATAGGCAGTACCAGTGGGGAAGCTAGACAAAGAATCAGTTAAACTCCCAGGCCATAGCTGTTGAGTCAGCTGTCTGTCCCCTCCCCCATGCTCCTCTGTCGCCCCCCCTGCTCCTCTGGTCCTCCCCCTGCTTCTCTGTTCCCCCCCAGGTGAGCGCTGCGGGGAGGGATAGGAGGTGAGCACTGCAGAAAGGGAGAGACAGAGGAGCGGAGGGGGGGGGGGCGGCGGTCCGCTGTCACTGAAGCCGGCCCACTGAGCCATCGGCCCACCGGGAAACTCCCTGTAGTCCCAATGGCCAGTCCATCCCTGCACATTCACCAATGTAGACAGAGCTTCATTGCCTAGCCACAGCTATGATAACATTCAGCAATTTTACCAGCAGTGTTGGAATATTTCAAATCAAAACCATCAGTTTTTTCGAGATTTAATAATATTATAATTCAGAATATGGATATACAAATCTCCTTGTTATTGTGTAGCACCCCTTTAGTCTTTCCATGTCCTGTTTTACATTTGAGTGTTTTTATATTTTATTCGATATTAAATGTATGCATTAATATTATTTTCTCGTGTTTTTTAGGAAAGAAGAAAACTTTGGGAAAAGTTTACTAAACAAATACAAATCCCAGGAAAATCTGGACAAGTAATACAAACTATTCTGTCTCTGCAAATGCTATTATATGTACTGATAGAAAACCCCTAACCAGTTCCCTGATCCCCCTAATCAGTTGTTATGTGTTGTTATGTGTAACATAACACCGTAATAACTTCCCTTTCCTTTCCTCCAATGTTCATTTTATTATTCAAATGCTCCTTAAAGCGGAGGTTCACCCAAAAAACAAGTATATAACATTACATTCAGTATACCTCAAACATGTACAGTATGCTGTTTTTTTTTGGAAGGCGTACATACAGTATTATCGGTATTTTCCTCTCGGCTTCCGGGTACTCTCTCCCGCGGGAGTGGGCGTTCCTATGCAGTGCCGCAATGTCATCTGGGACTTCGCCCATATGATTGACGTGCCTGAGAAAAACTCCCCCCGGCGGATAAGGCGGTTCACGACTTTCCGAAAGTAGCCGAACCGCGAGTCGGCTCTATACAGCGCCTGCGTACCGACTAGGAGCCGTGTAGAGCTGACTGCACAGGCGCCGTATAGAGCCGACTCGCGGTTCGGCTACTTTCGGAAAGTCGTGACGCGCCTTATCCGCTGGGGGGAGTTTTTCTCAGGCACGTCAATCATATGGGCGAAGTCCCAGATGACATTGCGGCACTGCACAGGAACGCCCACTCCCGCGGGAGCAAGTACCCGGAAGCCGGGAGGAAAATATCGATAATACCGTATGTACACCCCATACTGTACATGTTTGAGGTATACTGAATGTAATGTTATATACTTGTTTTTTGGGTGAACCTCCGCTTTAAGGTTTTAACAATATAAACAGTTGCATTTGTCACATTGTTTTGGTGACACATGAGCAAAGTAACATGCTAAAATATGAAGAATACAAAGCCATGGTCCTATGACCAAGAGAGTGTAGATTGAAGGTAAGTCCCTATGGGAGCCCATGATTACCTGCTAACATTCAGATGTCATAACATCAAATGTTGGACTCAAATTATTATTTTCCAGGGCAAACACGCATAGAACCATTGAAGGTTTAATTTTCAAATGACATCTAAAAGGCTCTGAGGGATTGAAAATAAATCTGCTTGCGACATTAAAGTGGAAATAAAGGCAGAAATATTAACCTATTCCCCAATGTTCTGATGGCTGCAAGGTTCCTTGCCAGCATCCTTTCCCTGGCTTCCCCTGGGTGCTGGTCTTCGACCATGTTGATTGCCCAGCATGGCACAATGTCACTCCCACACATGCATGGGAGTCATTCATCCCAGCACACTGGCACTGTGCCAGAAATTTGAAAGGGGCAGCGCACGCACAGCTTTGTTTACCTACCTCCAAGGATTGTGAACAGGCAGGTAAGTGTATTTTATTGCAGAAGAGACGCATGTTGCTTCAGCAATAAAAGGCCTGCCTGCGATTTTTGTTGTGTACATTTAGTTCTACTTCAAGTATGGCAGCAAAGAGTACTACTACTGTCTTGGCATCATAAGGAAAATCATCAATATGGACATACAGTAGAGTGGTTTCTTTAGCGGGGATTGTTGCTTGAGAGGAGGGATTTGCAATGACAGAATTGAAAATGCATAAGGGTTTTGGCTTTGCTGTAACAGTGGAGGGAATTAGCAGAGGGCAATGTTAACAGTATGGGGTAAGGTACCATCAGTGTATACTTTTATAGTAGTTTGCAATGATTAATGCATTGGGTAGACGATGGATAGTACTAAGGGGGCAGTTCTGAAAGCATACAAAAGTGTCATTATTTAAACAATGCAGTTACTTTTATATACAGAAGAACCCAGTTAATTTTACATCTGATGGGGCAGAGGCGGCTCTTTAATTAGGCAAATTAGGCAGTCGCCTAAGGCCTCACACTCACAGTGGCCTCACGGCTGCCTAACTTGCCTAATGCATTACCCCAGTTTTGAGGGGCAGGGGACCTTAATGCTGCTGTGCTCAGGCAGCGTTATGAGCCCTGACTCAGGAGCGGGGCCACCAGCTTCCCTAACAACCAGTGAATATTGGTGACACCACCGCTTGTGACGTCAATGACCCAGCATGCCCTCACTCAGTGTCATCAAAAGGGGCGGGTTCACCAGGTGACATCAACGGGAGGCCTCCGCCCTTTAGTTATTAAAGAGCAGGATCTGGGGGCCACCTTGTTAAAGGGGGCTTCCAGATTCCCATAAGCCCCCTGACCACAGACCCCCACAAACACTGGCCAGGGCTGTGGGGATGAGGCTCTTGAACTTGTATTTTTTTTCACATCATGGGTGTGAGTGGGGCCCCATGTCAAGTTTTGCCAAAGGCCTCACAAAGCCTAGAGCCGCCTCTGTGATGGGGCATATCCAAACTATGTTCTACAAATCTACTGTCAAAATAGACATGCACTGTACATATCTGTTTGATTTGTTGGCTTTACAATAATATGTCCTAAGCTGTTTACATTTGTTTTCCAGGGATAATGACAAAGAAGAGAAGGCAACCATACACAACAGGTTCAAGTCAGATGATGCTCTGGACAGGTACTGTTTTCTGTGCATTGTGTCAAGTGTTTTCTGGGCTCAGTGAACATGCCTTCAATTTTGAGTTAGCTTAAAGTGGTTGTAAACCCTTTAAACAAAAAAAAAAACCTGTAAGACAAAGGCATAATGAGCTAGTATGCATAGCATACTAGCTCATTGTGAATTACAGGCATACCCCGCTTTAAGTACACTCTCTTTACGTACACTCGTGAGTATGGACATACCTGTGCGTGTACGTAAAGTGGCTCGCAAGTACAGATATTCCCACGTCACGCAGCCACAGTATGGCCTGGAAGAGGCAGAGCTGCCATCTGGAGTTGTTGCAAGTAAAGAGGCCGCAAGTGAAGAGGCAAAGTTCCCGCAAGCCAGCCCAGAGTTGCCCGCCACAATGCCCACCCAGAGTTGCTCACCAGTCATGCCCGCCAGCCAGCCCAGAGTTGCTGCCTAAACATAAGTGGATTACTGTGCATTACTATAAACTTCACTTCCTGAAATACAGCCCCTGACCCCCCCCCAGAAGTGAAAAAAGTTATTGCTTCACTTTAAGCATATTTTCATTTTACATACATGCTCTGGTCCCATTGTGTACTTAAACTTGGGGTATGCCTGTACTTACCTTACATCGAAGCCCCCGCAGCGATCCTCGTCCCCCCCTCTGGCGGCGACATCTCTCCCGGGGGTAAATTCTGGGTATCGTGGCTCCGACGCTGTGATTGGACGGAGCCGTGATGACATCACTCCCACGCGTGTGGGAGCCGCTGGTAATGGCACGGTCACTGAAGCAACAGCACATACGTGCCATTGCTTCAGTTTGCCCCAGTGCACATGTGCCAATGACGTTGGCACATGCAGGGGACAGGAGATATCTCCTAAACCATACAGGTTTAGGAGATATCCTGGGTTGCTACAGGTAAGCCTTATTATAGTCTTACCTGTAGCATAAAGTGGTCTGTAAGGGTTTACATCCACTTTAAAGTTGCTTACATAAAGATAATAACCTGCAGTGCCACACAATCAGATCGCAACAATTACTCACAAAGTGCAACAATTAGTCACATATCTATATACATTTAAAAAATCTATATAAATATAAATATGCCAATCCTAAAGTGTAGTATAATAGTAAAATAAAAATAAAGTACATATGTATAAAATGCATAAAGTGCCAATAAATAAATAAATAAATAAATACATGTATTATAATTCCTCCACAAATGACTAAGATTGTTGCCAGATAACTTTCAGTGTAAAGCAGTGTAAAGAACCACCAGCCACCACCTTATGAATTGAACACTCACCAGAAAATGTGCTACAAAATGTGTAGCAAGCTTAGCATGTCATCTTAAAGAAAAACTTCACCTAAAAGGGGGCTTTTTTGCCTCCTCCTTTTCTAACATTTGGCACTTATTTTGGAGGGGTGGGGGTGGGAGTGGGTATCTGGTTTTAACAGGTACCTGCTTCTACTTCCCCCAGGATCGGCGTGGAATCTGAGAAGTTCATTCCCCTCACCCCTCTTCACCCTCATCCTTCTGGGACACATCACAGGTCCCAGAAGACTGCGGAACCATTCGCAAAGCATGTGTGCAATGGGAAGCCGGGTGAGGACAGCGCTGGATCCCTGGACAGGTAAGCGTCCTTTTATTAAAAATCAGCAGCTACAGTATTTGTAGCTGCTCATTTTAAACTGTTTGGGGGGGAAACTGAAGCTTCTCTTTAAGTAGATACCATCCAGGGTAGCCTATGAGTCCATCCTCAGTTCTCTCCTCCCCAGTTCCCAGCATTGATCCAAGCTGCAGCAAATAAAGCTCACACGGGAGCCAGCAAAAATGGTAATAGTATAGTTGTTATTGCACCATAAGGATCACATACATAGCATTCCAAACAAGCAGACTGATATTTCAATGCAAAAAACGCTGTAACACCGATATCATGCAGCGGCGTAACGTCAGCACTAAAGTCTCTGCCCCAACGCATGTTTCAGCTGATAGACCATATTCAGGAATTTGGATTGAAGTTGGTCACATGTAGTACCTCCTTTTGTTCTGTAAGGGTCTTACCGTTTGGCTATCAATAGACTATTTATGTAGGCCATCATACCACACATTGTTGGTAAACCCAAAGGGTTTTGGATGGGCGTCGGCCAATTAGAATGCTCCTAAAAGTACCAACTGACGAGGTACGTTTTGGAGATTAACTCAAGGGGATTTCTAAGCCCCGGACTTGTGAGCCGGCTATACGATGTCTCCTAGCCAGTGATCCCCGTGCTCCAGGTCAGGGGGACCGGCAGGGGTGAGGCTCTTGTGTAAATTCACCTTACAGATTTTTCTATAAAGGTGAACTTACCTATTAAAAATGAAACGGCATTTAAAAGTATTGGTAAAGCATATTATTGTTACAATGTATCTAATGATGAATAATTAAATCTGCATGCTCTTTACACTAGTTATTTATTAATATATATTCTTTTTCTGACATGTGACACTACTAACTGTATTTAATATTGTAATCTAACATTAATTAATGTTAAACAGTAATGTTATAACTCCTACTATTATTCTGACTTTTATGTCTTATCATCGTGCATTCTTTAGTCCATTTAATTTATGTGGTAACTCTATAACAGTTTCATTAGTCATTAATAGACTTTAATAATAATAAAAAATCCTCTACACCTTACTATTATTATTATCCTTCTTGGTACTCATTGCAAGTATTTGGTGAGTACTATCTAGCACAAAGTAATTCCTGACAGACACAAAGAAACCTATATACTGTACCATGCAATTTACTACATAGCACGAACAAAGCTGACACAACAAGAAGCAAATTTTACACATTTTCTTTACCTTATGCCTGTACATGTTTCTACACATTCTATTTTTTATTTACTTTTATTAAATGTAAAAGCGTAACAGAAAAGTATTGTAAAGATTGATATACACAGGTAACATTTGATTATGCTATTGCAATCTCACTCAGGGTGTGATTAATCAGTCATTGCTTTCCTTTTGAGCAAGATTGCCATAAACTGTAGACATGTTTTGTCATCAGTTGCATACACGACTAGTATGGCGTTAAGAAGCACTCTTTCCTATGCTTGAACCTTTCAATTAGATATCTGGCATTACCAGTAGAGCTCTCTATACAGTAACTGTGATGATGAAAAAAATGTTTTTCCTAAACAGACCAGTTATTATGGTCCAAGGCAGTGATGGCCAACCTAGTTGATATTGGGGGCCTCAAATGCAATCCCTGATTTAACCAAGGAGGCATTCATAATACTTTGTATTGGTAATGCCACAGCAGGCCATCCGAGACTGCAGACTTACCATTAGAGATGTTCAGAGATTGCGAATTTACTACAGGTAAAGTCATAGACTAGATTACATTTTATGGACTCTCCCATTTGATGTGTCCACCTAATCCCTAAAATATATTTTTCCTGAAGGAGCTTATTAGTGTTGACTACCACGTTGCACCCTGCTCCATCTTCCTTCTCTAAATGGTCCCCTAACTTTTGCAGAACCTCTCTAGAATTTTTTTCCACAAGTAAGCCAGGGTCATCACTTCACCATATAAACTTTCTAGATGCACCACCGCCTTATTCACAATAATCAAAAAATTCAGTTTCTGAACAAGGACTGCAATAACAATTCCCTCCAATAAATTAATGAAAAAATCTAGCTAGGCCTGGGGATCATGGTACAGTCATACTTCAGCCTTCAGTTTCTCAACCTTGTCAGGCCTCGTACACACGACTGAGTTTCTCTGCAAAAACCAGCAAGAAACTTGCTGGGAGATATTTTTTTGCCAGGGAAACCGGTCGTGGGTACATTTTCGTCGAGGAAACTGTCGAGAAACTCGACGAGCCAAAAAGAGAGCAAGTTCTCTATTTCCTCAACAGGAATGGAGAAACTTGCCTTGTCGAGTTCCTCGACAGCCTAACAAGGAACTCGACGAGGAAAACGATGTGTTTCGCCCGTCGAGTTCCTCGGTCGTGTGTACAAGGCTTAAGTTAAGGGTATCTTTTGTCAATCAAACTTTGCAATGATCTCTAAGGCAGCCCCCATGGGTACCAGTACCATGCCTGTTGGTGAAGCCACAGAAGAACTTGGTGACTCCATTTTGCCAACTTCAAAAATGTAAAACCTGTAGTGGTGGCCTAACTTGTTTACTCAAAAGAATGGAAATGAGGGTCTGCATAGGTTAAACATTTTCTAATTCAAAATCATAAAACTTTTTTATAAATGGCTTATCTTATCCCACATAAAATGTACCCAGAGGCCCCGTTTTGACCCATGTGAACCAGGCAATTCATTGTGTAGTTACAAAGCTGTAGAAGTTTACAGTCAATTTCAAGGATTAGAAAAAAGAAATCTGTACCAAGGTAAACTTGAAGGCGGCCATTGCTGCCCTCCTTCAGAAAATGCAAATATCTTGGCTAACATGCAGGTATTTAAGACTTTTAGGGGTGGATTTACTAAATGCGAATAGACTATGTACTTTGCAAGTGCAGTTGTACTAATTTTCCCCAGAGCTTAATAAATGTGGTAAAGCTCAACTGATTTTCATCATCCAATCATGTGCAAGTAAAAATGCAAAAAAAAAAAAAAATGTTTCTTGCACCTGATTGAATATTCTTTACAAAGTGAAGCTTCACTACATTACACTTACTAAGGAAAATTGGTGCAACTGCACTTGCAAAGTGCACAGTCTATTTGCTTTTAGTAAATCAACCCCTAATGCCGCGTACACACGAACGGAATTTCCGATGGAATAAAATCCTGTCTTGCATACACACTGTCAGACTAAATTCCGACCATCCAACACGGCGGTGATGTAAAACACTTTGACGAGCCAAGAAAAATGAAGTTCAATGCTTCCGAGCATGCATCAACTTGATTCTGAGCATGCGTGGGTTTTTCCTCGGTTGGAGTTGCACACAGACGATAGGAATTTCCGATTGTTTTTTTTTTCCATCGGAAAAAAATAAAACATGTTCTATTTCTAAAAGTCAGATTGGGCCCACACACGATCGGAATTTCCGATCGCGTGTACGTGGCATTAGAGTCACTGACCTGGAACAAGTATTGTATTCAGATAAGAAATTCTGACTTCAATTTCTTCATGCTTGTTTAATGTTAAGTGACTCATAGACAGCCAAGAAAATAACATTTTCAAAAGATCTGCAATAATAACTACCTTATCTCTCAACACAATTATATCTCAACACAATTTCTTAAAGGTTAATTTTGTAACGATTGCCCATCACTCTGGAGTGCACATGCATGCAGTTGCTGCTTGAGATTACAATAGTGCAATCTACATTATGCCATGTGGATCAGCTCTTACAACGAATCTACAATTTATGAGTATGGTTCAGATCATTGATAAAATAATCTGTAACGCCTTTATTTAAATCTATGGTTCCATATTTTCCAACAGAATTTCATTGAGAAATACATCTGAAAGAGGAAATAAATCTGCAACACTGGAAAGAATGCCCATGAGGTAGTCTTGCAAATCAAGGAGCGCTTAGCTATGCATTAGAGCATTGAATTTTACATTATTATTTTTATTTGCCACAAATTACAAGCTTTTTGCAGATGACTATAGTGCTTGGCAATGCTTCTCTCTCATTTAAAAGCTTGATACCATTGTATGGTACCAACTGTATTTTCCTGATTATCAAAGTAAGGTCATCTACTGTACATTGGGACAGGGGCCCTGCTTTTCTTAATAGAGGGCTGTGGGAAATAAGGTACCTTGCATTAGATTGCATTGTGTCCCCAATTAAATAGGGCATTCTCATTCCTATTGGGAATTACCAATAATCTGAATTACAGGATGACTAACAAGCCAACCTTCACCCTGTAGTAAAGTCCTAACAAATTTGATGATTAGATCAAGGAATGCTTGAGTGGATACATACAGCATATTTTAATTATTTGCTATTCCGAAAAGGTAACACATTTGCTGATTAGCTCAGTGCCAGTCTGGAAGGAATGCATCAATGAGCTCCTGTCTCTAGTGAGCAGCTCACACTCACAGCACTGCACAGCGCACAAGCAGAAAGGAAGATTTTTTGCTTTGTATGGCTTCATTGATTTTTTGCTTGCCTGCTTAGCAATATATATTAACAATATACTGTATATTATAAATGTCTTATATATGCATATGTACAGCCGAAAAGATGTTAGATATACAAGAAAACAAACTTTTTAAATATAGAATAATTATAGTTTTCCACCTGCTGAAAGTATACACTAAAAAAAATTCTTTAACAAAAAAATACACTTTATGTTTATACAACCTAAATAATCTGATACTTGGCTATGAAGGCTTTTTTACATAACAAATTGTCTTAATGGTGATTAATAATATCCAAAAATCCAACTAATTTTTATTAACTGACATGTCATTAACAATCTAACTTGGTAGAAACGTTTACATTTGTACATAATTTTGTAACATCATAATATTTTGTTTATGTAGGTCAGAAAATAATTACAACATTTCCTAACATAAAATGGTATAGGACAATGTACTTTTGAATAAGAGCAAATCATAACATTTTTACATGATAGGCCCATAAATACTCTTGGAGAGAGTGACTTAAGTGTCCCAGGGAGCTGCTCATCATGTCAAGACCTGCTGTTCCCCATGAGTAAGCTCAAGTTGGTGGAGTGAAACGCGTTGGAGGCATGGCCTGGCGGGGGTCCAGGCTGAGATTGCCATTCACTATCATACAGAAGATATTGACTTGATGTGCGGGCTCCTCGGACACCTAGTCACTCTCTACCATTGCCTGAAGCATAGGCAAGCTTCGTTCCCAGCCAGTACTCACAGCGGTGGGCACAGAACTTAATTCCTATACATCCTGAGCAGATCACACAGTTACCCATAAATACAGTATTCCAAATTGTATTCCAAAAACATCTACAAAAAAAAATCCCTATAAAAATTATGTTTAGTTATAGTGTCACGTTTTAGGTGCACTGGTCACTGGTGGCCAGACAACGGACATAATCCTATTTACATATTATCAAAAAGCATTAATAGCAATTTAAAACAAGCCATTTATTACCTCTTAGCTGTTTTTAGGTGAAGTTATTTATTCTTAAATTCTCAACGATCATAACAGAGATCCTAGAGTTGGGTTCTAACACCTGTTAATGTTTACATTGGAAGGTTGGCAACCTGCCAAGATTTACTGTCAGAGAAAAAAAACGAAGATTTTACTGCATGTGTTATGAACTTTTAAAAATATTGTTTTCCACAGTGCATATAGACACAGTGGTGAATGAGGGCTTGTTTTAAAAACATTGTACTGCGTGTTCAGAATATGTAAATACTTAGTCTGCATGACTTGGACATATGTTCACTTTAAAAATATTGAGCATCTATCTGTTGACTCGGGTTTATAATTTTTCTAATCATGGTACATAATTCTACATCTTTCTCATCTCTTTTAACAGTGAGTCAGACACCATCAACAAAAGGTATAAAGGCATTTATGTATATACTTAATATTGCTGTACTAATATTTTGTTTCATCATATTAAGAATAAATATTACATATTCACCAGGCAATCTTGGGCTCCCAGTAACAAGACAACAACAACAACAACTACCACCACTGAGGAATCAAAGAGGTATTTTTGCAAATGAGTGCCATATTCTTGTGATGTTTCACCCCTGTAAATTGTTAAGTGTGAAAATGATCTAAAGGGTTAAGGATATTTTCTTTGGGCATCCAGGGATAGCAGAATCAGGTTTGCTCTTATTTCAGCAACAGAATAATATTGTCTGAAAACGCCTCTAACCTAAGAGGTTAGTATGTCTGATAAAATCTCACAATTACTTTCATCAAAGTTCTGCTAATGTCTACTGAAGTCTTCTTTCCATTAAGTGTCAGTAAACAAAAATCATTCTCACGTAAAGTACGTTTTAGTAGTTTTTAACTTATATTATTTCCTCTGTCCTGATCTCCCCTTCCCCCATGACTTTCCATTGAGATCAACAGCACACTTATTGGTCTCTCCACACACACCAGGGTGCTAGGTGTAATCCTAGACTTTGACCTCTGCTTCAGACCCTACATTCAATTACTGGCTAAACCTTGCTACCTTAACTTCTGTAACATTTCCAGACTTCACCCCTTGACTACTGAAACTCTGTTCCCACTGGCCTACCTTTACATGGGCTATCCCCCATTAGTCTATCGTGAATGCTGCTGCTAGACTTATACACCTTACCAGCCAATCTGTGGCTGCTGCCCCTCTCTGTCAATCCCTTCACGGGCTTACACTAGGCCTATGTTTAAAATAAAAATACTAACCACAACATACAAAACCATCCACAACATTCCCCCAGCTACATCACCAACCTTATCTGTAGATATCACACAAATTGTCCACTCTCTTGCTCTCCATCTCTCTTGTTACCTCATCCTATGATCAACTGGGAGCCTGAGGCTCTAATTGGCCTAAACAAGAGGGGGTTCGACACTTTAGTTAATTAGGAGCAGAATCTGCTCTATGTTTTATGTTTAGAAGAGTGGTGCAAGCACTCTGCCTGCACCACTTTTTGGTAATACCACCCAATTTTTCAAAAGGATTAACACATCCAAAGTTGAGTTTGTCATTGCCCCATATGCCTATCAATTGGTGGCTAAGGTTGCCCATCGCATTTAGGCTTTGGAAGTGTTGAGGCCAAGTTCAACCCATACAGGAAATTGGAAGTCTGCATTTACCTCCAAGTGCTGAAACGATATCTCTGAATCCACTTATCTATTATTTAAAATGCAGTTTTTACTAAGGGTAACGTGTGCTAATGTTAATGCCTACGTCTGTGGCAGGTTTACTTAAAACGATATTGCTGTTATTTCTTTACAGTAGTTCTATATGTTTAGAATATTATTTTTCTTGACTACGCCAACAATGACAAAGCATGAAATCTGATCCTGTAGCTAGTTCATAATGACAGCTTTCTTCTCCTATGCAAGTCATCAAATTGTTTGGGATTTTGAATGTAGCAGTTAAGTGCTAGTACACTGTTTATGCTAATACTGATAGATCTTGATCATTTTACCATCCTGTCAAACAGTAAAAATGGCATGGAAACACAATAGCTACATCTGCAGTCCAATATTAATCTGTCTCCATTACTCCTACACTGCTACATCTCCTGAATGTCCCTTAACATAGTGATCTAGCTAAAGTGCATGCCCTCAGAGATTACTGTGACCTTTTCTGTCAGCACAAAGTAGTCTGTAAATCTCTTTTTCACTCATGCTATTAATATTTTACTCATTCAACGGGAAGCCCAAGTGGCTTGTTGTTACTCAGGTATGCACTTTTCTGTTATTTGGTCCTACGCATATCTTATATACCATACAAGTATGTGATTTTAATTATTATTATTATTATTATACAGGATTTATATAGCACCAACAGTTTGTCCAGCGCTTTACAACATTATGGCAGACAGTACAATTACAATACAATTCAATAAAGGAGGAATCGGCGGGCCCTGCTCTTTAGAGCTTACAATCTAGGAGGGAGGGTCAAGTGATACGAAAGGGTAATAACTGTGGGGGATGCGCTGATGAATAAAATAAAGGAACAGTTATTAGGTAGAGGCAGAGTAGGCTTCTCCAAAGAGAAAAGCTTTCAGGAATCGCCTAAAAGTAGATAGATTTGGAGATAGTCTGACAGATTGGGGTAGGGCATGCCAGAGGAATGAAGGTTAGTAAAGATATATGTATACTACAGTTAGAGAACTCAGACACTCATTGCAAATTATTAATCACGTTAAAACAAGCAATACATTAGTAGGCAGGCATACATCACTATCTGGGTGGGAATTTGGACCTATTGAATAAATTCTGTTTTAAACAAAGTAGGCAGATTACAAAGCATCTGATCTCAGCATCCCTTTCTAACTGCCAGAGTGCAGTCCCGACAAAGTTCACTCCCTCAGATTTTGTACACCTAGAACTTAACTGCTAGCAGAATAAGATGATAGTAACGTCCAACTGCTCTGGTCATTGGTTCAAGTGGTACTGATATAGTAACCAAGCTAATGCTTTCAGCCTCTCTACCCCCAGTATCGGTGGGTCTTGTGGGGCTTAGGTGTCTGAATCTTTTAAAGTGGTTCTAAAAGCAGAATTTTTTTTTTTTACATTAATACATTCTTTGCATTAAAGTAAAAAACCTTTGGTGCAACAGGATCCCCCAGCTTCTCCTTACAGGTACTTGAGCCTAATTGCGATCCAGCAATGTGCCTGAGATCAGTGGCTCTCTCCTCTATCTTCCTCCTTACAGGGCAGAAAGAAAGCAGCACAAGCCTATTGGCATAGTTGTGCTGTCTGTGTCTATAGACACAGGCAGTGCAGCTCAGGATCGAGCCCGCATAAATGTCACCATAGTGCTTCCTATGGAGGGACTCGCAGAAGAGGTGGAGCCAGGAGCCCCAACATGGGACCCTAGAAAAGAAGGATTGGGGCTGCTCTGTGAAAAACCAGAGCAGGTAAGTATGACATGTTTATGATTAAAAAAAAGAAGGTTTACAATAACTTTAAGTGTGATAAGAAGACTAGCCAATTGAATAATATATAACAGTTGGGAGGGGTGGGACACATAAGATCAGTGGCTTATTATTATTTTTTTGTCGAGGAAACCGGTCGTGTGTACACTTTTCGACGAGGAAACTGTCAAGGATCTCGTCGAGCCAAAAAGAGAGCATGTCTTTTTTTTCCTCGACGGGAATGGGGAAATTTGGCTCGCCGAGATCCTCGACAGCCTAACAAGGAACTCGACGAGCAAAACAATGTATTTCGCCCGTCGAGTTTCTCGGTCGTGTGTACGGGGCTTAATTTAAACTTACTTCTGCATTGTTCTTTAGTAGACTGACAGCTATTAAAAATGAACTATCATAGCTGTATTCCTATTGTCTGTACATTATTTGAACTACATTGATAGTCACAATAGTGGCCCTTACATTGGTGGTTATCATTGGTGAAGAAACCCCATGGCTGGCAGTTTTCCGCCCCCCCAAGAAAATATACCACCGGCCACCACTGGTAGCAATGCCCTCTAACATTGATGGTAAGAAGTAAAGTGCCCAGTTATGGGCCGTAAACAAGAGCCAAATATTGGACCGCATCAGGTGGTTCAATAGAAACTGTCCGATATTTGGCCAGTGTGTATGGCAGTCGGTCCAACAGAAGCTGCCCCTTCTGTCAAAGGGGCGTGGCCGGAAAAAGGTCTGCCGATCGTATAGTTAGTACAGCGGCTCACCCCGAGCTCTTCAGTTTTTTTTTTTTCGTTCAGCCCGCTGGGTTGACTGAAAAAAACGAATAGTGTGTACTAGGCTTTACTTTGGAGGTCAATGTAATAATGCCTCTAATTATAGTGGTCAGTGTGAGTCCAGCCAAACAAATCATTGATGTCAGTGACTAGCTAAGTCACTGCACAAATGGTTCCGGCTCTGCCATTTGTTAAAATCATTAATTGCAAACAATGGCTTTCCATCTTATTGATTACATTCAGCATTTTTAACGTTCACATGCATATTCCTCTTCTGCAGATATGTTCACAATCACAAGTGATACAATGTAAAGTGCAATAATGCAGGTGGCACAGGAGCCTATAACTGGGCAGGAGTAAAAGATTGCATGTCTGAGAACTCTTTGTTCAGACTTTTTTTTTAAAAGAATAACTGTATGAATCAGAGTTTGTACTGGACAAGCTTTGCTTACTTTGGCTTCATTCACAGCATTGTACTCGTTATGGAACAAATCTACATGAATGCTTGTAGTGTTCTTTGCATCCTGTGTTATTATCATTGTTGCATTTATTTTCGTCACTGTAATTTATAAGGCGTCAGCATAAATTCTGACACAGACAATAGATAATACCTAAAAATGTGTGAAAGATTACTTTCAAGTTTATATATAATCCAGATTATTGATTTAAATAATGATAAAAAAGAGAGGCTGAACCATAATTAATAGACAGCATAACAGTTTGCATAGGCTGATCTGGAATAATTTTTCCCTATTAAACATCAGCATTTACGACAAGCATCTTCTTGCTTAGGGAACGTGGTGACATTTCACTGTGCACCCAATCACATTATAGGAAACGTAAAAAAATAAATATTTACATGTACGTGATTGAGTTTTAAAGTCACTAGAGCGTCACTACATTCACCAAGCTCTGGGGTTAATTCCCTTGCAAAATGCCACTTCCTATTTAAGCAGACTATTTGCCTTAAAGGGGTTTTCCACCTTTTTTTTAAGTTTATTAAAAGTCAGCAGCTACAAAAAGTGTAGCTGCTGGCTTTTAATAAACAGACACTCACCTGCTCCACGGCTCCAGCGACGCGCCGGCCGGGGCTCCGCTCCTCGCCCCCCCTCGCCGGCGTTTTCATTTGTTAGTGTGGGCACCCGGCAGTGACAGCTTTCGGCTTCACGGCCGGGCACCCACTGCGCATGCACGAGCGGCAGTGCACATGCGCGAGCGGCACGGCGCCGTCTCATTGGACAGGCGCTCGCCTACAGGGAGGGGCTGTGAAAAGGCGATTAAGCTAATTGCCTTTCCAGCCCCTCGGCGGAAGGAGGAAGTGGGACAGGAAGTCCCCTTCTCCTGAAGCCCCCACTCCCCCCCCCAAAAAAATTACATGCCAAATGTGGCATGTAAGGGGGCGAGGAGTGGGTTAAGCGGAAGTTCAATTTTTAGGTGGAACTCCGCTTTAAGTAAATCAACCCCACCTCCTGTAGGAAAAAGATGACTCCACCACCATGTCTACCCCCCATTGGGCGAGTGTTACTCCTTAGAGATAGATAAACATGGGGCGGGAATACCTGGTAGCATCACCGGGAAATCCCTCCCCATAATGACACCCACCCAATGAGAGGTAGACATGGGGGTTGTGCCACCCGGTTACCTCACCGGCTAACCCAGCCGCTCACCCCCCCCCCCTCCTGACCTTCTGAGCTGCATGCTCAGGTAAGGGTCTGAAATGGATTTTGGGGGGGACCCACCATGCTCTTTTTATTTTTTATCTTAGCATGGGGTTCCCCTTAAAAACCTTACCAGACCAAAAGGTCCTGGTATGAATGGGGGCATTTTTCAGAATTTTTCATTGTCTATATTCTTTTGTTTACATTCCAGCTGTCAGCTAGAAAATCTGCTGACAGCTGATAAATCATTGGTTGTTAAGAATGTGGCAGCTCGCTTCCCGGCCCGCTCCTTAACAAGCAGCTATTCTACACACAGAATTTGAATCATTGGATCATTTTTCGACCAATTTGAATTCAAATTGTTCCAAAAATCTGGAATTCTTTCGAGAATTAATAAGCTTAACGAAACTAAAAAAAACTAACGGATTACGAAACAAAACAAAATTAGTAACATAACGAATCTATCCGAAACAAAACTAAACAAATTTTTCTAATCTGCACATATCTGTGGCAAACCCAGCACAGAGTATACAGTATAATTTTTGCATACCTTGTCTTATTTTGTAACACTAGTTCTGGTCTATTCTATTAGTAAAATTAATTAATAGAATCCCTTTAAGACAACACATCTTTTTTAGATATGAAGGTTTATTCTTCCATTTTAATCCATACTGATTTAGATGGACAAAATGCTTAAGGTTCATTGTGTGTGATAAACGTTTTCTATATGCTGAAGAATAAAAATCAGCTTGAATGCAGAATAATTAGCTATTCAGCACAATTGGATTTGTCTTTATTATGCAGGGAACATTATAATCTTCATTACAACTCTGTTTCTGATTAAATAATTGGTACAAGATACGCATAGTGAAATCCTGGTTAAAACATTATTTAATTCTATGCAGGAAGTCTTGGGCTCCAACAAACAGGAACACAACCATCACAACAACCACAGAAACCAAACCGTAAGAAAAATATTGATGTTAAATATGATATGATATGGAAAAATATAACATATATACATTTCTGTGCAGCAGTACTGAAACATTGCACACCGCTGAGGAGTAAATCTCACAATATACAACTTAACACATAAAAATATGTTTAGATCAATCTGTAGTCAAGTTGATGGTTTGACCATGTAAAAAAGCATAGAGTACACTGCATAGAAATTGCACAGACACATTACATGTATGTTCAATACAGTGAAAAGCCAGTTATGAGCAGGGTTAAGAAATAGATTTTTTTTGTTCCTTCTCTTCACCATGAATTTTCGGTGATAAGTACTGTACAAAGAAAGTAAACGGAATGGACCTGTTTAATAAATGGTGAAAGACAAAAATGTTTTATCACCATGATGAATATGGATAAAAGACCCCTAGGTATATCACCAAGTCAGACTTGATGATAAAAGGCATTCTTTATGTGAAAATCTAAGAAAGGATTCAGGAAGTGACCATTTTACATATTAAAGCGGTATTAAAGCCAAAACCAAAAATGTCATAAATTACAGCCTACCAATCATTAGATGTGGTGACTGCAACAGTTTTCTTTTCTCAGGCCTCGTACACACGACCGAGAAACTCGACGGGCGAAACACATCGTTTTGCTCGTCGAGTTCCTTGCTAGGCTTTCGAGGATCTCGGCGAGCCAAATTTCTCCATTGCCGTTGAGGAAAAAGAAGACATGCTTTCTTTTTGGCTCGACGAGATCCTCGACAGTTTCCTCTTTGAAAAGTGTACACACGACCGAGTTTCTCTGCAAAAACCAGCAAGAAACTTGCTGGAAGATATTTTTTTGCCGAGGAAACCGGTCGTGTGTACATTTTCGTCGAGGAAACTGTCGAGAAACTTGACGAGCCAAAAAGAGAGCAAGTTCTCTATTTCCTCGACGGGAATGGAATAACTTGCCTTGTCGAGTTCCTCGACAGCCTGACAAGGAACTCGACGAGGAAAACGATGTGTTTCGCCCGTCGAGTTCCTCAGTCGTGTGTATTAGGCTTCATGCCGCGTACACACGACTGTTTTTCATGACGAGAAAAATTACTAATTGGTCGTGAAAATGGCCGTGTGTATGCTACATAGCATTTTCATCGACGAAAAAAATGCCCGAATTTTTTTTAGAACCTGCTCTATTTTTTCTCGTCGTTTTTCACGCCGCTCTTTTTTACGTCGTGAAAAGCGATCGTGTGTACGCGGCATAAGGCTTTTTTCCCCTCTGTTTTCACCTGTAGGTCTGGCCAGTAATGCGCTTTCTGTATTAGTGAGACACAACTCTGAATGAATGAGAACAGGAGGCACCTTTGGACAGCAGCATTGTCAGTTTGGGGGGGGGGGGGAGGCGTTAGATGTACTAGCAAATTTAGATGAACTAACAAATTGAAGCCAATTTCCAGCTAATACTTTATAATCAGTTACAGTTTTTTTCCTTTTGGGATAAAGGTTTTATATAAATAAAAAAAAAAGACAACAAAGAAGAAGGAAAGCCCCTGTAAGGCCTTGTACACACGGGCAAGAATCTTGTCAGGAAAAAAACTTTGTTTTCCCGACAAGATTCTTGGCAAGAATCTCTTGCCGCCCAAGTGTACACACTGACCTTTCAAAAGAACCGTGGTTCTCTTGAAAGGCAAGAACGCGGTGATGTCATTGCGTACAATGAGCATGCGCTCGTCACATTTGATGCCGTTGCTGCCATCTTGCTTCACCCTACCTATGTCGTGGAAGCTACCGTGCATGCGTCAAAGTCATTTTAAGCATTTCCACGGCGACAGGAAAGTATACACACTCTCGGGTTTTTCTTCGGGAAACAGGCCGACAAGAAACTCGACGAGAAAATAGATCGCAGGTTCTCTATTTTTCTCGTTGAGATTCTGGCCAGATTTTCCGACGAGAAACCTAAAAGCCTCATACACACGAACAGTTTTCTCAGCAAGAAGGCTCTGCCAGCAGTTTTCTTGCTGGTTCTTGCCAAGAAAATCGGTCGTGTGTACGAGGCCTGAGTGTAGCAGCAAGATTAAGAACACTCACAAAGATTATTTGTGTGACATAATTTCCTGCTTGCGCTCCACACTGGTCCCAGATGTTACCGGTCGGCCATCTTGCCTGCCTTTGGATTCCTATATTGCTGGACTGCTCTGAGAATTGGGGACTCTTGCTGCTGCTGTGGGCTGAGGATGCACACTGGGCTGTTTATTATGCTAATGAGCCTTTTCACACATCACCTTTGTGAGTGTTCTTAATTTTGATCAAACAAGGAAGCGCACTTTATGATTCTTATAACGAATGCGCTGGTGTGCGTTGTAACAATGTATCTCAGTGTTTAAGTTTTGTTAAGGGCTCATTCACACCAGCCCACATGCTAAAAGATATACTGGTGTGCATTGCGTAGGGGTGGTGCAACGTAGTTAAAACGTATGACTCCGTTTACTATTTCTTTACTTTTTTTTTAAAGTGACAACGCTATTTATTATAACTTTTATTATAGAAATAATAATAATAATAATAATAATATGGGGCTATCTATGCGGTTTTATTTGTAAATCCCAGTACACATGGACCAAAATTTGCGGGTTCAGCAGGAATTGGGCAAATTTTCGTCCATGTGTTCTGCTGTCTTTTCAGAAACTGGTCTGATGACTAGCTTTTGTCAAACAGTCATGCTACAAAACCAGCATTCGACCAGTGCTTGCAGCCAGTGGCTTCAAGTGCTGATCAGTGTATTCTGACAGGGAGGGAGTCCCTGCATCTACATCGCTTGTGTTGATGCAGAGATCTGTACTTTTTTTTCCCTCAATCTTTTGCTTAAACAAAAGAATAACTGTGTGTGTAATCCTAGATTTAGTAACATATGGGGGATGAATAACCTATGACCCTTTCTATCAGGATCATATGTTTCCTTTCACAAATGTCTTAAAAGCTTTCACTGTCTTTTCTCTGCACATATTTGTTATTTGATATTTCACTGCTGCTTACCATGGCTTATCACAGTGATAATTCAGCCACTTAAAACTTAAACAGTCTGAAACTTTTCTCCAGCAGTGAGAAAAAAATCACAGACTGCATTTGTGGATAAAGATTCATTTACATAGCTACGAATTGCAATGTTACAATGTCTGTTACTTTTTACTTATCAACAGGGCTGTTTCTAGCAAACCAGATGGACAGAAAATGTAAGATCTTTTATTAACTATTATTATTATTTTTTATTATTATTATTATTATTATTATTATTATTATTTATTACTACTTATTAAGTAAAAGAAGAAAAAAAAATCCTATTAAAATAATAATAACATAATAATAACATCTGTTATAATCTGTTATAATCAACATAGCTTAATTTATAAAATAAATGCAAGATATGGAAACTGTCTACTATGGATTGGGACTAAACAAATCCTAATATTTATTTGTGTGTATATATAGCACCATCTACTCATCCGATGCCAGGACTACAGATATGCCAACAAGGACCAATTTTATTGATAGTGCCAGATCAAGGTATTGTTGCTAGTTTTCAGTAGTTGCTTTTAATTGCCACCAAGGTCTCTCTCTCTCTCTAGATATATATATATATATATATATATATATATATATATATATATATATATAAAGATATAGATCTATAGATATAGATAGATCTATCTATCTATCTATATCTATAGATCGGTCTATCTATCTATCTATCTATCTATCTATCTATCTATCTATCTATTTATCTATCTGTCTATCTTTATCTATCTGTCTATCTATCTATTGATCTATCGATCTATCTACCCCCGGAGGAGCTGATGGTTTGTTTTGGGTGGCATGTTACCTCATGGCTCCTCCGCCGTCTAAGGGTGTATGATGAATGTAGAAGTAATGGAATGTCCACAACAAGTTTTTTTTTCTGTGCTCTTTATTACCCAGCCAGGTAAAAACAGTAAACTTGTGGTGAACGGTAGAGTTGAAAGAAGAAGGAGAACAGCAGATTCAGGCGTAGCAATAGGGAAACAGTCCTGCTCCCACGTGTAACACTTCTTGCGCCACTCCTGCCTGAGTGGACTTGGTGTACCTGGACAGGCCACTCACACCGACCTGGCAGCCAGAGTATCACTCGAACCTTTAGGGAAAAGTCTCTGCCACAGACCCTCCTGGAATGAACTTGAACCTTTAGGGAAAAGTCTCTGCCACAGACTCTCCTGGAATGAACTTAGGGAAAAACCTCTGCCACAGGCCCTCCCCGTGATCGTGATTACGGAGATGATCCTTCTCAATGGATCTCCTTCAGATCGTTTTCAGGTACCGACTGACAGGTGACCAGCCTCTCAGTGTCCGTCTACCTTGATCCCCGGTGGTTTGTCGAGACTCTATTGGATCGCCAGCCTCTCATTGGCTCTCCTCAGATGGACTCCCCACCAAACAGCTATACCGCTTTGGATCTTCAGAGTTGGGAACCCAGTCGACTACTGGGTTCCCTGCCACAGCTCAAATGTTCCGAACCAACATGGTCCCGGAACCAGGAACACCGCGTGGCACGCCAGGGAGCCGTGATGCAATCACCCTAAAGGTGGGTGCCGCACTCGAAGAAGAACCCAGACCAATGGCGTCTGTCCCATAAATACCCTCCCCCAACATGCACAGTGAGGAAACTCCCTCCTGATTGGCTGCTAGGGAAGAGCACCCAAACCTGCTGCCACCCATTGTCCTGGGGTGGGAATAGCACCCCAGAAGCAACAGAATGAGCGCACAGTACAGCCAAGCTGAGACAGAGACCCAGATTTAAACATATTAACTGGATCAGAGTCAGTTAACACTCTTATCCCCCTCTAAATTTGAAGTAACCAGGCGCTACATATATATATATATATATATATATATATATATATATATATATATATAAAAATATATATATATATATATATATATTTATATATACTGTATATGTATATATATATATATATATATATATATATATATATATATATATATATATACATATATAGATATATATATATGTGTTTATATATATATATATATATATATATATATATATATATATATATATATATATATATATATATAGATATAGATATACATAGATGTGTATATATATATATATGTATAGATATATCTATATCTATCTATCTATCTATCTATCTATCTATATATATATATATATATATATATATATATATATATATATATATATAAAACATACAATCAGTGGTTCTCATAATAAAAGTTTAGTAAATGTCATACTAAGTGAAGTTTATGTGGCTATGGAGTGCACCTGCAATTGTTGTATGCATCTCTGGTGTGTTTTGTGATCAGTTAAGTGTTGGTATCAGGCACATGCAGGGCTACTGATTTATACATTTAGAGTATTTTGTGATTCATAGAACGCTGAAACCTGATGGCAGGAGGATAATGGGATATCCTGAGGCCCCGTACACACAACCAGTTTCCTCGGCAGAATTCAGCTTCCGACCGAGTTTCTGGCTGAATTCTGCCGAGAAACCCGGCCGTGTGTACAATTTAGCCGAGGAAGCCGACGAGGAGCTCGACGAGGAAATAGAGAACATGTTCTCTATTTCCTCGTTGTTCTATGGGAGCTCTCGGCCCGCCGAGCTCCTCGGCGGCTTCAGGGCTGAACTGGCCGAGGAACTCGATGTGTTTGGCATGTTTTCCTCGGCCGTGTGTACGGAGCCTGAGACAAAAATGTGCTCTAGAGTTTAGGAGCATTGCAAGAATTGTGAAAGACCCAGGGCACCCTTTTGGCACAAAATGAGATAGATTTATGAATGGTGGGTAAAACCAGATTTCATTAAACACAGAGGGCCAAATCCTCAAAAGAGATATGACGGCGTATCTACTGATACGCCGTCGTATCCCTGTTTCTAACTATGGAACTGATCCACAGAATCAGTTTTCCATAGTTAGGGAGAAGATCCGACATGTGTAAGGGACTTACACTGCCGGATCTTAGGATGCAGTACCGCATCCGCCGCTGGGGGCATTTCGTGTCGAAATGCCGCCTCGGGTATGCAAATTAGCACTTACGGAGATTCACGAAGCTTTTCAGCTTCGTTTTTTCTCCGTAAGTTTTAGTTTGCAAACGCAAAATTAGGGCTGCTTTTACAAAGTGTAAAGTTAGTACACCATGTAAAAGCATACCCTTCTGTCCAGCGACGCGATTTATTTTTTGTTTTGAATTTTTTTTTGTCGCCGTATCTTTTTTTTTCCCCGACGCAACTTTATTGACCCGTCGCGATCCACAAAGCTCAGCGTAACGTAATTTCACGCTATGCACGTCGGGAAAATGACGTCACGAGCATGCGCAGTACGGCTGGCGCGGGAGCGCGCCTCATTTAAATGGGAATCGCCCCCATTTGAAGAGGAACGCCTTGCGCCGGCGGAATTTAAGTTACACCGCTGCAAATTCCCAGGTAAGTGCTTTGTGGATCGGGCACTAACTTGGGAAATTTGCGGCGGTGTAACTTAAATGGAAAAAGTTAAGTTACGCCGCCTGGCTGAGGATTTGCCTCAGAGAGTGGCTTATGAGGATTGGTTAAAACGAACCTGAGCCCACTCACTGTATTTATTGCACACAGACCAAAGTCCTTGTACCCACAAAACTCATAATAACTGTCCTGTCACCAGGACAAATCTCCCTAGTGTGGACACAGATAGCAAGAATAACTTTTTTTAAACAGTTGGGGACAACTAAGCAACCAATAAACTCTTTGGTAAAGAGTATATAATGTACAACACAGCTTACAGTGTAGAGAACAGGTGTCAAACACAAGGCCTGCGGGCCGAATCCGGCTCTGCAGGCAATTTCATGTGGCCCTCGTAACTCTACTGCAGCTGCAGGAGAGCTCCAGGCCTCCTCTGGTCCTCCTCCAGATCCTTACTTTCTGCTTCCAGCTTCTGCATCCAGCTTCTTTCCAGCAGCAGCATAAGGAAAGGGGGGTGCGCTGTGATATAAGGGAGAGTGGGGGACTCAACTTCTGATGGTGAGTTTGCTCTTAACATCTAATGTAAGGGGAGGGGATGCGCTGGACATCTAATCTTACAGATACAACCGGCCCTTTTGAGAACAATCATAATGCTGATGCGGCCCACGATGAAGTTGAGTTTAACACCCCTGGTGTAGAGACTATATAACATTCAATATAGTATATAGAATATAGTGGCCAGGATTGTTTAATGCACAAATTAACCCCTTTATGGACACAATATGACTTTAAAAGTTCAAATGTAAAAGGCCCCTTGCCATGAGAATATTAATTAATTTTACAGCAGAAAAGTATAAGATGCAACGGTGTGTCTTCCTAGATCTCAGACCCGCTCAAATGGAAAAATGCATCATAGAGTCATTGTCAAGTTAACTGATGGATGCATCATAGAGTCATTGTCAAGTTAACTGATGCATACTGGCATCTCAGGTTCAAAGAACACTGGTTTAAAAAAGGTTAACAAGTACAAAAATCAGCAGTGTGTAATATAGTGGTCAACAGTATGTCAACATGTGCACTGAGTGGTTATTGTAGGACTCTCTTACCTTGGTGGTTAGTTTTGGGTGACAGTCCACGTTTAATACTTTTCCAGCTGTGGATATAATGTAGTACATAAAATACATAGCGCAAATACAAAATACACTAAAACGAAAAGGTGAAATAAGACAAAACACAGTGGGGTTTATTTTCTAATGCCGGAGAGTGCAAAATCAGGCTCACGTCTGCATAGAAACCAATCAGCTTCTAACCTCAGCTTGCAAAAATCAAGCTTTGGAAATAAAACCTGGAAGCTGGTTTCTATGTAGAAGTGAGCCTAATTTTGCACTCTCCGGCTTTAGTAAAAGAACCCCATTGTTAATTGATACCCCAAGGCATATTTATTTATCGGATAAATGAAAAAAGTTTCACCTTTGCTAGAAACATGAAGAATAATAGCATGTAACAGTATAGGTGGTCTCCTGTGAGGAAGTTTGTGGGTTAATATCACTCAGCTAGTTTTAATATAATCAGTTCTAGAAACGATAGACATTTACATTTTGAGGGTTGCTATAGTAACAGCTCACCATTCTAATTGCACACACAGCATATGAACTACAATGTCACTGCTGTAAGCAGTACATAGCTAATTCAGCGACTCCAACAAAAGCTCCCACATTTGCACCCTGCAATTAAGTGATGTATTTTGTTTTTCATGCTCATGAGATTAAGTTGTGCCCTGTGCTTTGTCATTTTTAGATTTGAAAAAACTGAAGAAAAACCTAGCCCACCCACTTCTCCACCAGCCAGAATTGGCAACAGGTAAATGTTTTATTTTTTATATATTAGTTTGTACAATTGTATTGAATATGATGGTGATAAAAAAAGTAAAGAATAACAATCACAGAATGCTGGTGGCACAGAGCCTGTCAAAACATTTAGCCAGAAAAGTCTGTTTTGGAAACAGCAAGGGAAAGTGAGGCCTCGTACACACGACCGAGTTACTTGTCGGGCGAAACACATCGTTTTCCTCGTCGAGTTCCTTGTTAGGCTTGTCAAGGAACTCGACAAGCTTGCTTTGCGTACACACTGTCAAGACAAAATCTCCTCGTTCTCAAACGCGGTGACATACAACACATACAACGGCAGGGGAAGTTCGATTCCACTGGCTAAACTCTTGGGGCTGGTTTTGCTAATCCCATGTGTTTGCGTGTTAAGTAAAAGTTTGTTAAGAGACGATTTGCACTTTTCAGTCTGTTACAGCTTGAAAAATGTGTTATCTCCATTACAAATGCTACTTTTACTCCCGTCTCATACTTTATTCTGAGCAAGCGCGGGTTTCTTAGCATGCTCGAGTTTCTCGTCGGAAACCAGCCCGACCAGGAACTCGATGAGCCAATTGAGACTCCCGTCGAGGAAATAGAGAACTTGCTCTCTTTTTGGCTCGTCGAGTTTCTCCACAGTTTCCTCGACGAAAATGTACACACGACCAGTTTCCTCTGCAAAAAAATATCTCCCAGCAAGTTTCTTGCTGGTTTTTGCCGAGAAACTCGGTCGTGTGTACGAGGCCTCAGGCCTCGTACACACGACCGAGAAACTCGACGGGCGAAACACATTCTTTTCCTCGTCGAGTTCCTTGTTAGGCTGTTGAGGAACTCGACAAGCCAATTTTCTCCATTCCCGTCAAGGAAATAGAGAACATGCTCTCTTTTTGGCTCGTCGAGTTTCTCGACAGTTTCCTCGACGAAAATGTACACACGACCGGTTTCCTCGGCAAAAAATATCTCCCAGCAAGTTTCTTGCTGGTTTTTGCTGAGAAACTCAGTCGTGTGTACGAGGCCTCAGAGTTTCTGTCACAATTTTATTGTTGTCTGGGTCCCTGTAGGGGAGATTTCCTCTTATTTCCTGTTGGAGCAATAAGTGATGGGAAATGTTTGCTTCAGGGACATTGACAAAAACAAAAACATTTTTAGTACTACAATTACTGAATGCTGGAATCATTATATTTTCAGCACGGAGCTTTTAAATTATAAGCATGCATGATCACACCACTTTATTTGCTATATGTGTGACAATACCTAATGTTTTTTTGAACATCGGTGTATATACTGTATAATTCATTGGTGGTTGCATACTTAATGAAAAGTAAACATGCACTGATACGGTACGATACGGACTACGGTACATTGATAAATATATTTATCATATGTATATATATATATATTTATTTTAGGCCGGCATACCCTTCTAAGCCTGTTACATCTGACAGTGGAGAAAGAAGAAGTGCAGTTGAGCGAAAGCAAAGGTATTAACAATGAAAGTAGGAATTTGTATACAAATTCAATGAGGTAGTACAAAAAGCAAAAATAATGTTTAATGATCAGTATCATCAATCAGATATCATAAATGTAAAATTATGAAGCAATTATACACATTAAGTGTGGTTCACGCAAAGAAGCTCACCCATGTAAAATACTCCATGTGCATTTTTCTAAAACTGGTGATAAATGTACAGATCTTTCATTGAAAACTAACTAGAGACATTTAGATGTGATATTATTGTTGTTATTGGCTATAGCTTCCTATTTCTTCAGTATGCTTTGTGTCTGGATGGACCTTTCCTCAGCCTGCACCATCACTAGTCTGTGGCATCCAACTCACTGGACCTTGACATAAGGTGACCAGATTTTTTAAATGAAATCCGGGGACATATTTTTTCTTTACTAGTAATGGCAACAATCAGCGACTCTCTGCCCGTCGCCGCCTGCCTCACAGCCTGTCAAGTCTTACTCTCCCGCCCTTGGCTACTACTGGGTGGGGAGCGGAGGAAGATCACTCCACCAGGGAAGGCAAGGAGATAGGCAGGTGGCTGGCCAGGATTTAAGCCAAGGCAGAAGAACTTGCGAGCGAAGCTGAATGGGCATGCGCTCGAAAATGAAGAAATATTTCCTCTGCTCTGACCAGCACATGATCATCCAAAGGGGTACAGATAATAGAAAAAATACACCCCGGTAAGCTAGTAGGTACGGCGGAGTGGGGGTGTGTAATTCTAATTTTTTTATTTTAATTCTGCACTGACTGCCTTTGAAATTGCCCCTGCCCCCTATTAAATCCAATCTGGGGACAAAACCAGGGACAGACTTGGTCCGGGGACAGTGTCCTCAATCAGGGGACTGTCCCCTGAAACTGGGGATTTCTGGTCACCCTACCTTGACAGCCTGAGTGAGGACCCTTAAGCATTTATCATTGATCGCAGAAAAAGTATTGAAGTTGTTCTGTCAGGCAGGGCTCCCCCTTTCCAATGACAGAAGCTTTCCAGACCTCCAAACTCTATGTAAACAGGGAAGCAGAGTGAGTTGAACCCCTGATAGAACAGCTATGAACTTTGGAGATAATTTGCTCAGCAGTGCCTACAGTTACAGTGGTCAGTGAAAGCTTAATTTAAAACTCATTTACTGCCTAAGAATATGTAACTACCTCAATGTTCAAAGCCTGACAGAAGCTGTCTTTATCTCCAGCTTGGAGTTATGAATGTGAGTAAATATTGACTGTGCAATTGTAAATTTGGTTACAGAAGTCAAGATCTGGATAATCTCATTGACGTATCAAGCTCTAGAGTTGTGAAAAGCAAAGGGTAAGCTACGGCTAGAAATTATGTCACTTGCTAAGTGTTATTTGTCCCAAACTCATTGGGTTAATTTACTAAAACTGGAGAGTGCAAAATCTTGTGCAGCTCTGCATAGAAACCAATCATCTTCCAGTTTTTTGGGGCAAAGCTTAATTGAACAAGCTGAAGTTAGAAGTTGATTGGCTGCCATACACAGTTGCACCAGATTTAGCATTTCCAAGTTTTAATAAAGCAACCCCATTGTGACTAATTCTTATTGGCTGGCCTCTAGTGATTGGTGAGATGTTTGTGGTATCACAAAATTCTCTTTTTCAGTTGGGCATTTGATGTACACATTCAAGCCAAGGTCCAATATAGTTGGCTACCCCTCCAACTTTTGATAACATTATATACAGTAAAACACATTCTAGTTTTATTGTCACTATGAAGCACATATGGTTATGAATGTCAAAATAATTGTTTTTTCAAATGTATTTTTGGTTACAGAAGTCAAGATCTGGATAATCTCATTGAAGTATCAAACCCTAAAGTTGTAAGCAGCAGGGGGTAAGCTATGAAATCATACAACTGTTCAGTAGTGCTATATATGGTGTTCCAACATACTGTCTCTGGTAAAGAGCAATCTGTCTACGGGCAACAAAAAGTGCGCGTCTTATAGTGTTACCAATAGAGGAGGTATAAATAGACGTATAGTAATATCCCAATAGACAGAGAAGTGGTTCAACCGGAATATTAGTATCCAATAGTCTGTTTAGGGTACCAATCACCTCCGCCCAGTATCTTTGAAGTTTTGGACACCACCAGAAAAGATGTATTAGCGTATTACCACATCTAGCATAGGCTGGCTCAGATTTCAATCCAATTGCATACATAAATTGGGGAGTTCTATAGACTCTATGGAGAATAAAGATCTGTGTCAGTCTGTGTGATGGAGAAAGAGACACCCGGGGCGAGGACCGAAGAATATCATCCCAGACCTCCTCAGAGATAAAACCGATATCTTTTTCCCAACCAGCCCTAGAGCGAATGGGAAAGTACAGTAAAAACCTATTTAACAATACCCTATATGTAGCAGAGGTGAGACCTTTTGTTGACCCTGCCTGTATTATCCTATCAAGAACAAGGATAGGGGGAAAAAATATCCTAGCAAAAGAGAATTGGGCATGTAAAGCATGTCTTAGTTGGAGGAATTGATGGAACCAATTAGATTGTGGAGAGAACTCTCCCCTTAGATCTTCAAAGGATTTAAGTATACCGTTTTCGTAGAACTGAGCTAGAGTTGTTATTCCTAATTTCCCTCATATTTGAAAGACTCTAAGGGCCAACATTTGAGGAAGTCTATCATTATCTCATATGGGAGCATATCTAGTAGGATAAGAGACACCCAGGGGGTTATTTTCTAAAGGTAAATCCACTTTGCACTGCAAGTGCACTTGAACGTGCAGTCACTTTAGATCGCAGCTGAAGATCTGAAATGAGGGGAAGCTCTGCTGATTTTATTATCCAATCATGTGCAAGCTAAAATGCTGTTTTTTATTTTCCTTGCATGTCCCCCTTGGATCTACAGTGACTGCACTTCCAAGTGCACTTTCAAATGCACTTGCAGTGCACTTGTAGTGCAAAGTGGATTTGCCTTTAGTAAATACCCCCCCCCCCCCAGTATTTTCTTTAACTGTAGCCCATATTTTGCATATTAATGTGCAGGTAGGCATATCAGCAAGCGAGACAACCCCTCTTGCACCATCTAGGACATAGAGTGGTTCCCGACCCTTAAATGTATAAGAAAATAATCGTTGAGCAGGAAGAAATGTCTGCTCCGACTCCCATCCAGCAAAGTGCTGTAGTTGGGATGCAAAAAAGTATAACCTTGGATTAGGAACTAATATGGTATTAATCTTAATAAAGATCCATATGGGTATCCAATTTTTCTAAATGGAATATATGTAGGCGGTGCAAGTCTTTACTCTTAACATGAATTAAGGAACACTATTGAAGTCATGAAAAGGTTTATTTGCATTCGATTAATGCTTTCAGTGTTTTTTTTTTTCTGTTCTCTTTCTGTTTTTGCACTTATATTTGTGAAATAGGCTGTGTTTACTTGTCTCCTATTTGTTCATAAGTAGAGAGGGATACTAAGAGGTGTGAATATACTCTCCACCAAACCTGTGGGTGGGTGCATTAACAAAGGGGAATAGTAGTCAACACTTTGGATTACCAAATATGGAAACCCTACGAAGGCTCCACAAGGAGTCCACACCTGGCATCTGCAGAGTAATCGTTTGTTCTTTATTCAACCAAACTAAGGATTATTTTTTCTGCATAAGGTTGTTGAATGATTTTTTTTTTAATAAAGTGGTGCAAAGAGCAGGTTATTGTAGTATTTTATGTGAGCCAATTAATAAATTAACTATGTGTGCTTACTCTAACTTGCTGAAAGTGGATTTCTGACTTAATGTTATGTATTACCTATAGTATACAGATATAATGAGAGTTTATTTTGCATTTATTAAAAAATTGAAGTGTGTAAGATAAATGGTCTAAAACCAATGGCTTATGAGCCACGAGTGTCTCTGAGGCCTCGTACACATGACCGAGAAACTTGACGGGCGAAACACATAGTTTTCCTCGTCGAGTTCCTTGTTAGGCTTGTCGAGGAACTCGACAAGCTTGCATTGCGAACACACAGTCAAGCCAAAATCTCCTCGTTCTCAAACGCGGTGACATACAACACATACAACGGCAGGGGAAGTTCGATTCCACTTGCTAAACTCTTGGGGCTGCTTTTGCTAACTTCATGTGTTTGCGTGTTAAATAAAAGTTTGGTAAGAGACGATTTGCACTTTTTAGTCTGTTACAGCTTTAAAAATGTGTTATCTCCATTACAAATGCTACTTTTACTCCCGTCTCATACTTTAATCTGAGCAAGCGCGGGTTTCTTAGCATACAGACGTTCGAGTTTCTCGTCGAAAACCAGCCCGACCAGAAACTCGACGAGCCAAATCAGACTCCCGTTGAGGAAATGGAGAACTTGCTCTCTTTTTGGCTGGTCGAGGTTCTCGACAGTTTCCTCGACGAAAATGTACACACGACGGTTTCCTCGGCAAAAAAATATCTCCTAGCAAGGTTCTTGCTGGTTTTTGCGTGTGTACGAGGCCTCAGATGTGGCTGATATTACTTGTTAATCAATAGTTGTCTGTTTGAATGTGTGCAACATTATACAGTTCCTAGAAATATGTAGAAAAGGCACATTAAAGTGCAATACACCAACAATTTTATTAACACAATTGGTTAAAAACACTTACAGGAGTGAAATGTTAAGCAGGCTCATCAAGTGAATCATCCAGGCTCCTGACACTGTTCCTCCAGAATGCATTGTAGAAGCTCCTTCATCAAAACCAGATGGGTTTGAAGAAGGATCTTCTGCACATGCTCCAAAATGCGTCACTGCCTCCTTATTGACATCACTTGTGTTCCACGTGCATTCCACAATGGTCCCGGAAGTGCCTTTTCTACATATTTATTGTTATCTGAGCCTGCTTCTACTCCTCTAAGTGCTGCTCTAGTGCTACTTCAGCCCCATTATATACCTCTTCTGGATGGTGATTTAAAGAAGAGCGTACTGAAGCTCCCCATCTTTCCATTATACAGTTCCTGTAAGCTCTGAAGCAAGCAAATTTCCCCCAAATATTTGCATGATTAGCATCAATTTCAACACAGGACTACTAAAAGCTGCTTTGATATCTAGTGTAGCCTACTTCTACAGTGATAAGAGAATATGGCCAAAAATCTCATAAGACCCGTGGCTTGTTAATGCTACAGTTTCTATCAAATAAAACCAAGCTGCTATGAATTATATGTACCCATGCTACTTTACATAAATGTTACATGTGTGTTTTGATTTATTGACAGAACTCAAAATGTGGATAATCTGATTGATATCAAATCTACTGTAGATAAAGGAGTCAAAAGGTACATTAAATAATAGTATCATTAATAAACCTTATTACAGAAAGAGAAGTTACTGCTTAACTTCAGTCATGCACCAACATTAGTTAATTGTTTTTGTTAAGCAAATCTTTATTCTAAATTTGGATTTTGAAAGAATATTGAAACTAGTATTGTACATTTTAGGTATTCACAAAATCAAGACGCAGATTTGATACAGAAAAGTTTATTTGGGTTTCATGAATGCCTTTAGTGTTTTTTTTTCTGTTCTCTTTCTGTTTTTGCACTTTTTGTGAAATAAGCTGTGTTTAGCTGTCTCTTATTTGCTCATAAGTAGAGAGGGGTAATAAGAGATGTGATTGTGACATGACAATATACTCTTCACAAAACCTGTGGCTGGGTGCTTTAACGAAGGGAAATAGTCAACACTTTGGATTGCCAAATATGAAAACACTACAAAAGCTCCTTAAGGAGTCCAGACCTGGCATCAGCAGGGTAATTGTGCGCTCTTTATTTAACCAAACGAAGAATCATTTTTTTCTGTATAAGGTTCTTGAATGATTTTTTTTTTTGATAAAGTGGTGCAAAGAGCAGGTTAATGTAGTAAATCATGTGAGCCAATTTAAAAAATGAACTATGCTTAGTGTGCTTACTCTAAGGCCCCATACACACCATAGAATCCATCCGCAGATAAATCCCAGCAAATGGGTTTCAGCGGATAGATCCTATGGTGTGTACACGCCAGCGGATCTTTATCCGCGGATAAATCTCCCCTGGGATGGATTTCCAGCAGATGAATATTTGCTGACATGTTCAACAAATCCATCTGCTGAAGTCCATCCCAACGGATGGATCCGCTCGTCTGTACAGACTCACCGGATCCATCCGTCCAAAGGGATTCCCCGCACGCGTCGTGATGATTTGACGCATGCGTGGAATTCCTTATATGACAGCGTCGCGCCCGTCGCCGCGTCATAATCGCGGCGACGGCGCGACACGTCATCGCCAGAGGATTTCCGCGCGGATTTCAATGCGATGGTGAGTACACTCCATCGCATAGAAATCTGCGTAAATCTTTGAGAGGATTTATCCGTGGAAACGGTCCGCTGGACCGTATCCGCGGATAAATTCTCTCGTGTGTATGGGGCCTAACTTGCTGAAAGTGGATTTCACACTGGGGCATTTTTAGGGCGTTATTCGAGCGTTTTTCAGGCGATTTGGCGTTAAAAAAAGCTCCCTTAATGGGAAGGGGGCTTTATGAGTGGTGTATTCAACGCTACTAAAGCACTGCAAAGAAGCTCTTTTTTTGACCCCCTGCCAGCGCAGCGCCTCAGTGTGAAAGGACTCGGGCTTTCACATTGGGATTGCAGATGAGGCTTGTTCAGGCGCTTTACAGGCGCTTTTTTTAACGCTAAGACCCCTTTCACACTGGGGCATTTTTCAGGCGTTTTTCAGGCTCCTTATTGTGAAAGCACTCGTGCTTTCACATTGGGATTGCAGATGCAGCTTCTTTCAGGCGCTTTATATGTGCTTTTTTTTACAGGTATAATGTGTTATTGAAGTGTGTAAGATAAATGGTCTAAAACCAATGGCTTATGAGCCACGAGTGTCTCTTTGCTTTCGCTGATGCTAATTTTTAATCAATAGTTGCCTGTTTGAATATGTACAACAACAGTTACTAGAAATATGTAGAAAAGGCATGTTTAAGTGCAGTACACCAAGGATTTTATTAAAACAATCGGTTAAAAACAGTTACAGGAGTGAAGTGTAAAGCAAGTGAAAGTGCTGCTCTAGTGCTACTCCAGCCCCATTGTATACCTCTTCTGGATGATGATTTAAAGAGGAACAGCGTATTG